>NC_092099.1:29076456-29409373 GCF_045679555.1 Salvelinus alpinus
TTAGAGAATGGAATTGTAGGTAATGTAGTTGTTTAATGCTGTTTTTGACTATACAGACTTAGTACACTAACCGTAGAAAGTAGGACATGTAGGTGTAAGGGCAGTTGACGGCACCAAAGCCGGACAGGAGAGCCATCAGAGTGACCCCATGACACCAACACGACTGATCAGCTGCTCAATGGACAGGATACCTGAGGTACAGAGATTGAACATAATGTTAAACCTGTCTTGCCCCAGCGTTCCGCTAGCGGAACTCCTCCCACATTCCACTGAAAAGGCAGAGCGCGAAATTCAAAAAATATTTTTTTGAAATATTTAACTTTCACACATTAACAAGTCCAATACAGCAAATGAAAGATACACATCTTGTGAATCCAGTCAACATGTCCAATTTTTAAAATGTTTTACAGCGAAAACACCACATATATTTATGTTAGCTCACCACCAAATACAAAAAAGGACAGACATTTTTCACAGCACAGGTAGCATGCACGAAACCAACCAAACTAACCAAGAACCAACCAAACTAACCAAGAAACAACTTCATCAGATGACAGTCCTATAACATGTTACACAATAAATCTATGTTTTGTTCGAAAAATGTGCATATTTGAGGTATAAATCAGTTTTACATTGCAGCTACAATCACAGCTACCATCAAAAATAGCACTGAAGCAGCCAGAGTAATTATAGAGACCAACGTGAAATACCTAAATACTCATCATAAAACATTTCTGAAAAATACATGGTGTACAGCAAATTAAAGACAAACATCTTGTGAATCCAGCCAATATTTCCGATTTTTTAAGTGTTTTACAGCGAAAACACAATATAGCATTATATTAGCTTACTACAATAGTCTACCACACAACCGCATTCATTCATCAAGGCACGTTAGCGATAGCAATAGGCACGTTAGCGTTAGCGAATAAACCAGCAAAAGATTTTAATTTTCACTAACCTTCATAAACCTTCATCAGATGACAGTCCTATAACATCAGGTTATACATACTTATGTTTTGTTCGACAATGTGCATATTTAGAGCTGAAATCAGTGGTTATACATTGTGCTAACGTAGCATCTTTTTCCCAGAATGTGCGGATATTTCTATTAGACTCTCACCTATTCTGACCAAATAACTATTCATAAACATTACAAAAAAATACATGTTGTATAGGAAATGATAGATACACTAGTTCTTAATGCAATCGCAGTGTTAGAATTCTAAAAATAACTTCATTACGACATAGGCTTACGTTATGGCGAGATAGTGCTCAAAACCTGGGCAAAAAACTAATAGTACACAGTTCGACAGATATATGAAATAGCATCATAAAATGGGTCCTACTTTTGATGAGCTTCCATCAGAATGTTGTACAAGAGGTCCTTTGTCAGGAACAATCGTTGTTTGGTTTTAGAACGTCCTTTGTCCCTCTTGAATTAGCAAGCACACTAGCCAAGTGGCGCGAAGCTCTCCATCGTCAACAAACACAGACAACGCAACACGCCTAACGTCCCGAAAAAAATTCAATAATCTAATAAAACTATATTGAAAAAACATACTTTACGATGATATTGTGACATGTATCAAATAAAATCAAAGCCGGAGATAGTAGCTGCCTATAACGACAGCTTTCCAGAAGGCAATTCCAGGTCCATCCTCGCGCTTTCCAGAAAACAGGAAATGGGTGACACGTCATTCCAAGAGGATTCATTCCACCTCAGACCAAGATAAACACCCCATTTCTTCTCTCACTGCCTCTTGACATCTAGTGGAAGGTGTATGACGTGCATGTATACTAATACGTATCATGCCCATTTATAGGCATGCCCTAGAACAGAGCATCGTTTTCAGACTTTCCACTTCCTGGTCAGGAAGTTTGCTGCCAAACGAGTTCTGTTTTACTCACAGATATAATTCAAACGGTTTTAGAAACTAGAGAGTGTTTTCTATCCAATAGTAATAATAATATGCATATTGTACGAGCAAGAATTGAGTACGAGGCCGTTTAAATTGGGCACGATTTTCCCCCAAAGTGAAAACAGCGCCCTCTGTCCTCAACAGGTTAAATTCTATGCCTATCACTGTTACAATCCAGTACCTTCAGATCTACTAGAGGTGTGCATGAGTAGGGGCTACGCGTTGATTTGGAATAGGGCCTTACACACAGCAGGGCTTGACATTAACTTTTTTAGCCACGAAAGTTCAAGTCACTTGTACTCCCCAAAAAAGGACTGTAACACCAAGTGCCAAAAAGGTGTTGCATGACGCAAGGAACCACTTCACAAAATAACATTCATTATTATCCCTGGTACTGACAATGGAAGGCTGCTGGTCTCTGATCCCATCTATTATAAAGTGTCTTCTGCCATTGTGGCCTTGGGCAAGGCACTTAACCCCCACAATGTAAAATACGGCACTGATAGTTTACTGTATAAAACACATGTGGTCCATCAACCTTCCATCTGGATAGCTACTAGGTGTGCAGGCTTTTGATCCAACCCTGCTCAAACACACCAGTCAGCTTATCAAGGTCCTGTTGAGCAGCTGATATTTTACATTGCGGTGTGTTCGAACAGGGCTGGAACAAAAGCCTGCATACCCAGTAGCTTTCCTGGAATCTCCTGGAGGACGGTTGGCCACCCTGCAACATAAAATAATTCCCTCATTCAATGAACCGGGGATCAAAAGACTGAGGTGGGCGAGGTAAGACGTAGGTTAAAATAGTCAGTGTTCAGGGGAGATCCTGACAGCATAGGAGTTACTTGTCAATCAGGCTATTCTAGGGATATTTTTGTAACTTTGTCAGAATTACATGGCCAGTATTGAATAGAAGAGAATCCTAGTCAATAATGAGCGCTTGAGAGATAGTTTATTAACAACTGTAAAAATAAAAAAAATAAAGTTATTTTAGGACATCGGACATGACAATGCATGCTAATAGCTAGACATTAATACATGCTAACAGCTAAATAATTAACTAGCGAGATAGCCAATTCAAAACATAGTTTGTAGTTTGTCTGGTTATCTAGTTAGTTGGACTGGGCGATATGGCCAAAATATAATATCACAGTATTACATTTTATTTTGTAATGTTTTTTAATAATACAGGTTATACATTTGCTTTATGAGTGGTGTGTGACCCTAGGGTGGCAACACATATATTCTAAGTGATTTCAATGGGCCTTTCTCCATTTCTCCAATAGAAAATGTTTCATTTCTGCATTTCCTGTACTCATTTGAGGTCATTTTCACACTGCAATGTAGGGCTGCACTATATGGGCAAACAATCTAGGCTTTATTTTTAACCAAATGTTGCAATTGCGATTTGACTAGCGATTTGGAGCAAAACACTTGGGTGAACTGTTGGAATAATGGAAATTGAATGGTTATTCTAATTCTATAGTTAGAATATAATAATGTGCAATTTGAACACAGTGTTGTTTGACATGACCACGAATGAAAATGCCAGGAGTTATTGTGACAGGGTAGGAACACAGTGTTAAGTGTTTCCTAGGGGACCCTATAATCTTTGGCTACATTGAATGTTTTGTCTTAGCTACTTCATGTAGCTAACAGATTCATGCTTTGTACATTCCTCTTTGATTTAGAAGATACTGTTTCACAAATAACACTGATTTAGGCCTACACCATCACTGGTATTATCAGGCTGTATTACAGGGTTCCCCAACTGGAGGCCCAAGGGCCGAATTTGTCCCCCCAAGTTCTCAGCAAAAAAAACAAAACGTTTCATTGTAGGACATAAAAGATCGTAAACAACACCAGGGAATCAGCACCATGGTGATCAATTTTTTTGTTTCCCCATTTTTCTCCTTAATTTTGTGGTATCCAATTGGTAGTTACAGTCTTGTCTCATCGCTGCAACTCCCGTACGGACTCGGAAGAGGTGAAGGTCGAGAGCCGTGCGTCCTCAAACACAACCCAACCAAGCCGCACTGCTTCTTGACACAATGCCCATTTAACCTGGAAGCCAGCCGCACCAATGTGTCGGAGGAAACACCGTATACCTGGCGACCATGTCAGCATGCACTGCGCCCGGTGCAGTACAGTGAAATTATTATATTTTATTCAAATATTATATATCTGTTAAGGCTTCCAGTGGTCAATTTACAGGCTACATGTTTTTTAAATTTGTATTATGTTCTGGCCCCCCGACCATCCAGTCAAGAATCTTGTTGATGATCCCTGCTGTATAGCTAGTTACGTTTGCTCTGACTCAGTACATTTAGCTGCTAGCATTAGCGGCTAACACGATTTAGACCCAACTTGCTAAAACAAACTAGCAGTTTGCAGATGTAAGAAACACAAACTAATAGTGTGCTTATAGAACGCAAATGGATTTATATTAAGAAGCAAAGTGAAAACAGCATTGTCGTCATTGTCATGGCTCCTCCTCTGCAGTGCAGGGGGCGGTTCCTCCTGCAGGCAGAGGAGGGTCGTTAGTGATTGGAGCCACCTGGGCTCAGGGTATAAAACTGTTCACTAATCTCTCTCTCGCTCTCTCTGCTCCTCCAGGTATGCTCATGATTTGTTTGTTCCTTTGTAGTTTTGCATAGTTTTCACTCAGTCATGTTCACACACACATATTCACGCATCCATGCACTTTACATACACCTTACATTATGATACTTCCACACCTCATTCCTTTTTCTTAGTTTAAGTTAATAGTTTGTTGTAGAATAAAGAACCTTTTTAAATTGGCCTATACCTGTTGTTCGTGTCCCCTCATTTTTGTCACAGGCTATGAGCCGGCTTGTGACATCATCAACATTGTTGCATGTGCTGCATTGACCATGCAGACTGAACCCAAATGTCTCATGGTCGAGGAACAACAAACACGCTCTAGAAGTGACAGGGGGCGGGGCTAGAACTGTGTGGAAAGCAGCATGGAGAGAGAGAGAGAGAGAGAGCGAAGAGATGACTCAAGTAGCGGAGTAAACTATAGAATTGGACGTTACACACGGTGTATCACATTTAACAAACCAAACATTCAAATTCCCTTATAGAAGGTAAAGTAAAAACCCAAACCGGTCCGTGCATCAATACTGGTATATCGTAAATTATGTTATATTGCCCAGCCCTACTAGTTAGTCAGTTGTATATCATTATTTTACCTGCTGCTCAAATGTCTGTCTCTCTCTGGCACACGCAGGTGATGCACACACAATTACCTTTCCAGGATTTTCATTGCTGACCATAAATGAGCTATAACTGGGCAAATAACTCACTAACTAGCAATGAATATCCACAAAATGTGCACACATGGCTAGGCTTGCTTTGAGCTCAAAAACGCATCTCGCAACTGCATGATTGAAAGAGCACTCTTGGCTGTCAATGCAGGCCTACAATAATTATACTACGATGAGCTCTGTAGAGATTAGGAGGGCAGTGTGCAACACATTGCATCCGGAGGACACTGATTCAATTCAGATCAGAGTAGCCTAATTGTTTGATATTTAGATTTTAGCATAATTTTTTTACTTGTCCTTCTGACAATTTAAATCTATATTCTTCTTGACCGACTATTTTTTGTACTTGTCCCGGGCAAGTGTTAATGTCGAGCCCTGCACAGCAGTGGGAGAGTGAGAATAGGGAGAGGGGGAAGGGTAGGCACTCACCGTGTTTGGGACTAAGGATGGGGAAAGGGTCCCCCAACTTCCAGAAGAAATACATGAAGGTAAACCAGATGACACAGGCAAAGAGCAGCTTCTGTCTCTGCACTAGACACAAACACACAATATACACTTCAGAGACTGCGTGTAAGAATCCCCAGCAAGAGAGCACCCATCATACACTGTAGCATCAAACATGGAAGGATCAATTCATTTATGCTACAGCTGGACTAATATGGACAAAATGTCACTCACACAGGCGGATGTTGCTGACGACAAAGTAGCCAATATAAAAAGGCACTACGAAGATTAGAACCAGTAGAATCACATACAGGTTGAACTTCCAGTGGAAATACCTGGAACTGAGGGACACAGATACAAGGACATATATGACACATCAGCTAGCCTATGTTAGCTCGTTGATGAGAGCAAAGTATAATACTGAATAAACGTGGTAACGTAAAGAATGGATTAAACTATTGTACTAACTTAGTTTCTAAGGCACCCAGTATCTCAAAGATGATAAGCTCAAACATGGTGCAGGAGAAGGCAACGGTGATGGAGAACACCACCTGGACCACATACTGTCGTACCTGTTGACCAGAACATGACCACAGGGTTAGATTAGGCTGTAGGTGCGGTCACAAAATATCACTACTGTCTAAGCACCCATGCTGATGTATTAGTCACTTTCTGTTTCATGGTGGTTCTCACAACTGGTCTTATAGGCAGTTCCAGGAACAGAATGACAGCAAGCCATCTAGCTACAGAAATAAAGGCACGGCCAGTAGACTAGCTAAATATCCTTTTCCCCCAAAAAATGTGTCACTGGCCTACACACCCCATAATGTCAAAGTGGAATTCTGTTTATTGAAATGTTCACAAATTAGTAAAAAATGAAAAGCTGAAATGTCTTGAATCAATAAGCATTCAACCTTTTTTTTAGTGCAAGCCTAAATACGTTCAGGAGTAAAATGTAGCTTAACAAGTCACAGACGTTGCATGGACTCACTAATAAAATTATTTAACATGATTTTTGATTGACTACCTCATCTCTATACCCCACACATACAATTATCCGTAAGGTCCCTCATTCGAGCAGCGAATTTCAAAAACATAAAGACAGGGAGGTTTTCCAATGCCTCGCAAAGGGCACCTATTGGTAGAGGGGTAAACATTTAAAAAAGCAGACATTGAATATCCCTTTTGTCCTGAAAACAAAGTGTTATGTTTGGGGCAAATACTGAGTAGCACCCCCCATATTTTCAAGCATAGTGGTGGCTGCGTCATGATATGGGTATGCTTGTAATAGTTAAGGACTGGGGAGTTTTTCAGGACAAAAAAGAAACAGCTAAGCACAGGCATACCCCTAGACGAAAACTAGTCTCTGTCTGCTTTCCACCAGACACTGGGAGATGAATTCAACTTTCAGCAGGACAGTAACCAAAAACACAAGGCCACATCTACACTGGAGTTACTTACCCTGAAGACAGTGAATGTACCTGAGTGGCCAAGTTACAGTTTTGACTTAAATCTACTTGAAAATCTATGGAAAGACTTGAAAATGGTTGTCTAGCAATGATCAACAACCAATTTGTCAGAGCTTGTAGAATTTTGAAACGAATAATGGAAAAATGTTGCACAATCCAGGTGTGGAAAGCTCTTAGAGACTTACACAGAGAGTCACAGCTGTAATCGCTGCCAAAGGTGCTTCTACAAAATATTGACTCAGGGGTGTGAATACTTATGTAAATTTGTATAATGAAATTTTCGATACATTTGCAAAAATGTCTAAAAACATATTTTCACAACTTTGTCATTATGGGGTATTGTGTGTAGAAGGGTGATACAAATATATATTTAATACATTTTAAATTCAGGCTGTAATGCAAAAAAATGGGGAATAAGTCAAGGGGTATGAATACTTTCTGAAGGCACTGTAGCAATAACGTTACTTGTGTAGCTAGTAACTAATATAACATACCTCATAGTCTTTGAACAGCTGCCGCATGAAGAACAGCCACCCAAAGCCAAAGAACAGCACCTGGGAAGAGAGTTGGATGATTTCCACGTTAGTTAACTTGCACCAGACAGTGAGTGTATGTGCAAACATCCTAACGTTAGCTGGCTAAGCAACAAGATCCCAAAATGGTGTGATGCGTTATCTAGCTAACGTAAACTCACGTAAACTCGTACATCGCCTTGATCCGTATAATTGCCCTTATTTTAGCGACCCAAAAACGTAATACTTCCAGATCAACTGTAATGTCAATACCATTGTAAAGCACAATTTCTCCCCTTTCCAACATTATCAATTACATGACCTAAACGCTGCCCGTTTCTGTATAATTCAAGCAGGCAATGAGCCCCGAGCTTAAAAATGTCGGGTGGGGAAGCGAAACTAATGCGTGATAGTGAGAAGGAGAGATGTTGTGTGGGAAAATAGCTTTTTTTCACTCGATCTGTCCAACTTATCACCTTATCGCCTCTAAAATGTAAATAAAACACTATAAAGAGTTTATATAATGTGTCATTACATACATATTTGAAGGTTTGTGTCGAATTTGAATCGGGTTTTTAGGGCGGTGCTAAAGTGATCTTAGAAGTAAACAGCGGCTTTGAGAATGATGACGCAAAAAATTACTAGGTATCCCCCCCTTACCCCCGTCACTGTCCATTTCTTGTTTTTAAACGATGAGAGAAGTGCTACACCTGGTGGAGAGAGATTGTAAGACAGAAATAGTTGCTTTATGCGTGCTGTACGTTACGACATGACACGTCACGATGTAACGGAGGGTCCGTTTTTTCAACTTTTCTCCAATACTATAGAGCCATTACTATGTCGATCAACGCTTGAATAGAAACCTAATTCACACCCCCGATTTTGAAGTCAACACAGTCGCCACAGTCCCATTAGTTTTCTTTGTAGCCTCGTTTGAATGTTGCGGTTGCGCACATTTGTACGGAATGGGGTGAATTTATGTTCAATATCAAACGTTAGTTCTTACCTGTGAGGTGAACATGATCACTGAATCCATAAGAAACAACATTTTGATCAGGAAACCACGGCCTAAAATCTATAGAATACTTCCAGTTCAAAGGTTCTACATTCAGGTCATGTCTGACCACAATACAAATGTCAACTAACACGTAACAACGTGGTTATTTTGTTATTATTTGCATTGTGGAAACGCGTTGTTGACCTGTGAACTTGCTGAACTGAGGTCTACGTCATCAGAATAAGAGGGAAAAGTCCATTCCGTCGCAATAACGTGACGTACCAAAATGCGTTTGGACAGAGAGGAAGAGGCCATGCGAGATGTTTCACTCTCACTAAAATCTGTCCAAAATAAGGCCAATTTGTTTCTATGGGTTTATGTTGGGACAACAACTCCCATTGCTAGAGCGGAGACATGAGCATTTCATAATTATATAGAGATCTCTGCTTGAATGGTTTATTAAGTTTAAAGGGATAGTTCACCCAAATTACATCAAGTCGGTGACCATCGTTTGGTCAAGGCTTTCAAAGTGTGTTGTATTAAGGTTATAAAAATTATCAGACTTGCAACTAAATATTGACTGCATGAACTTGACAAAAATTATGTGATCAAAGGTCATGCAGTTTTTGATTAAGTCGCCAACTGCACCATGCAGCCATCACCTGCATTGTGGGTGGCACTATTGGTCAACCACACATGAGGGTGTTTTTGTTTGACCTACACAAACGTGGCTAAAGACGTGACTGAATCAGGAACCAACTTTTCTTTTATTCTAAAGCAACAGGGGTTACAAATGAAAGTAATATTTGAGACATCTCTCTCATCAATTCATTATACACCTTATGTTTTCATTGTGTTATACTGTAGGGGCGGCAGGTAGCCTAGTGGTTAGAGCGTTGGGACAGTAACCGAATGGTTGCTACATCGAGGTAAAAATCTGTCGTTCTTCCCCTGAACAAGGCATATAACCCACTGTTCCTAGGCCGTCATTTTAAATAAGAACTGGTTCTTAACTGACTTGCCTAGTTAAATAAAAAGTTTATTTTGACATTTATCCAGAAAAACTTTTAAATCAACAATATCAGCTCTGTTGATACTGACATGTTGATCTGAGCCTTGCTGTTGGAAAACCACTAGTGTCTGACTTTCAGCTGTCGCAGATGCACCTCCCCCAACTTTACTCGTCAACTTTTGTCTACAGTAGGCTTCGTTAGGCTTACTGCTCAAACCCACCCGTTGATTTCCTTACCATGTAAGCAGTCTATGGACACAGTCTGGTCTCATAGTCAGACTAGACATAACTTACTAAATGTAAATCCAGGACACTCAAATTAGTATGACATGCTACATTTGGTATGGTTACAGAAGACAGAAGGTTACTTAAGGGGGAAAAAAGGTAGGGAGATTGGTTGTGTAGCTCAAACATCTCATCACAGACAACTTTAGCATAAGCAAATACTTACTAAATTTTAGCTACTGTGCACTGTTTTGCAGGATAGCTATCCCAAAAACTTTAACTTAACTCCTCACCTTAACCCTAGCCTAGCTAATGTTAGCCACCTAGCTAACATTAGCCACAACAAATTGGAATTCGTTACATAGAGGTTTTGCAAATTCGTAACATATTGTACGAATTGCAAATCATACCATATTGTACATATTGCAATTCGTAACATACCATACAAATTGTAATTCGTAACATATCATATGAAATGGATGATGGACATCCACAAATTAATACATACCATACGAAACATAACATATCAGACAAATGAGTGTCCCGGATTTATCCTTACTATGTTACGTCTACCCCTGAGTCCAGGTTGAGGGTCAAGGTTTGACAGCAATTCATGCTTTGGTTTAGTTTCCCTGGCACTGTTTCCACATGCTAACATTTTAGCATTTGTGGCACAAATCCCATTCAAGTCATGGGACCGATATGAGCATTTTTCACGCATCATGTTCATAGCATCTATAAGTGACTTTGTTCAGCTTCACAATCAATTTTAGATACTTTCGGATGATTTGGACATGACCATGACATGGGTAACCGTACAATAGCATAGACCTACATTCTGAACTTTTTATAAATTCCCCCCTATACCATACTTAGTTTGAACCCCGGGAAGTTTGGCAGGAGGGCAGAGCCCTCTACCTAGAGCTCTCCCCTCCACTAAAGTCCTTAGAATCTTCCAAACCAGGATTGAGTTCAGTTCAATTGAACGTTTGCTATGTTGTGGAATGTTTTGTTTCCCAAAACGTTCTTGAACAGACTTTGAGGTACGTTATCTCCATTTGACGGGTGTTGTGGGGTGTCGCTTGAAGCAATGAGTGATGTATTTAACCCAACCCCTGCTAATTTTTCCACTGGTTGTTTAGGACAGTACCGTTTCCGTTTAATTTAATGTTCTATTATGTTTTTTTGTACTGAACACAGCCCAGGTTTGCCACTATACTGTTATGATGGGAGACAAACAACGGACAAGTGTTCAATGGCTACAAACAATTCTTATTTCAATGATTTAGAGCAGGGGGGTCAAACATTCCATGGAGGACCTAGACAACCAGGTGAGGGGAGTTCCTTACTAATCAGTGACCTTAATTCATCAATCAAGTACAGGGGAGGAGCGAAAACCTGCAGGCACTCAGCCCTCCATGGAATGACTTTGACACCAGGGGTGTATTCATTATGCCGATTCTGTTGCAAAACTTATCTTCCCGAATTTGTCTAATAGAAACTCTTGCAACTCTTTGGACTAATAATTACACCTGTAATTTACAGTAAAGATTAGCCTACATAATTTGCAATAGTTTATAAAAAATATGTTTAGGCCTAATGATAATGACTAACAATAAGATTGATGGCCTATATGCACAAGGAGGGCGGTAGTTGCTCGGTTGGGCCTCTTCTGACTGGGCTTCAAACAAATGCTTCCAAAATAGAGTACCACAGTTTGAGTCATAATACCCATAAAACCTAGCTGTCAAATAGGGAAGTGGTTCCAATCGTTTTTCCCAAAGGGGATTTTAGAAAGACTTAAAATAAGGGCTATGTTTTGTGTAGGCTTACCCTGCGGTATGGTTTTGATAACTGTGTCAATCTCTCTAGGACAAGGTGACTATCAATATATTCACCTGTATTTACCCCACAAAAATGTAATGCTAATTAGCTGCTAATGTGGCTATCATAAAGAACTACAAATGCTATGAGGATCTGGACTAGACTGCAGAATCGAGGCAAAGGTAAGAATCTCTAGATTTACTATCAACTGTTAACTAAATGTAGTAATGAATACATTTGCGAAATTTCTTTAAATGGATAATTCTGTGAACTGTGTTGTGCGAGTTTTTAATTGGCACAATACCTGTCCTGTTAGCAAAGGTGACAGCTAGAGATGATGTGCAGGAGCTTGCAGGGATTTGTAGTTTTGCATGATCTCTACTTTAATACCTAATTAACATTTTCGTATGTGAGAGTAAACAGAGCGCAATATATTGATAAAAGTCACCTTGTCTGAGAGATTTACATGGTTATCAAAACGTCATGCCAGGATAAGCCTACACAAAACACAGCCCTTATTTTAAGTGTTTTGAAAAATCCCCTATGGGGAAAAATGATTGGAACCGATGTCCTGTTTGACTGCTAGGTTTTATGGGTATTATGACACCTCCACTGTGGGGCTCTATGATCATGGAATAAAGCCCATAAATGTATGGATTATGTGAGCAGTGCTAACAATATACAGGTAATTATTACAAACATGTTCTGACATGAATGAATATTATTTGTGTATGTCGGCGCTTCGGTGATGTGTGATAGGCTTCATAAGTTTTCCACTTTTTAATATGTCATAGAGAGAGCAATGCAATCTAGAAGACACATATGGCAGAAACTTGCAAAACATTAAACCACTGGGGGTTGTATGTCAGTCAGAATGGACTTGAATGTAATAAATTATGCTTATCTGCAGAGCTCACGGTTGTGTTCAGATCGTAGAGCCTACTCAATAGATCAACACACCTCCAACCACAACCTAACCATCTCCTCTGACCCACGCAGGCAATGGCCTTCAGCCCTATACTGTGTAGGGTTCTAACTTCAGTAACCACATCCTTGTACACAGGAAGTAGAGGCATGAGTATGCAATTTATGCTCTAGAGGCTCTGCAATGGGAGACTGTGTTGCTCTCTGTAGCCATGGCATTAGAGAAACAATTTTGTGGTTCAGCGTAAAGACCGGCAATGACGTTTTATGTAAAATAGAAAAACCCATGGTAGCACTGAGGTGAGAGAGAAGAGCGAGAGAGAGATACAAGGGAAAGGGGGATACCTAGTCAGTTGTACAACTAGGCTATAGTGCATCGTCAAACAGTTGTGATTGAAAGAGGAAACGGGCACCATTGGTCCTACCTGACACAGATCTCATAGGATCAGCTTCTGGGACAAATGAAGTCCCATCATATCATAGTCTTCCTCACTCTCCAGCTCCTCTCCATAGGTAAGAAACATTTATTGATTGTCTTACGATGACCTATTTACTTTAAATTTCCACTAATATAAACATCTCCTCCTTCCTCCCTACAGAGGTCCCAGAGGTGTTGGCTGTGGCTAAGACAATGACAGCTTTTGAGGGTCAGTTCATCATTTTGACCTTACCTAGTGAGCAGATTGAGCCTCAAAGTCAGGTTGAATGGAGATATAGCCAACCTGGGAAAAATAAGCTGCTGTCTATAGTACAGTTTAACAAAGATGGTGACCACAAGACAACCATCTTTAACAACCGGACGCAGATCCAGAATAATGGATCTCTGACTATCCAGGGTCTCCGTCAGGGAGATTCAGGGGATTACACCTGCAGTGTGATCTCCACAGGCAGAACCATCCAGACATACATTGTTACTCTGAATGTGCTGGGGGAGAGGGAATCACACCCAACTGTCAGTGTCATCTCAGGTAAGAGCAGTTTATTTTTATTTTCTGAGGCTATTTTCAGCTCCGAGTCATTTGTAGGAACAGACAGAAGCTCAGACCCCTTGAGCACTATATAAATGATTTAAGTTCAAAAGCTTTAGTGCCAGTTTAGGGTAAAACATTTAATTTCACTGTGTTTGACATTATACAAAAAATGCTGTGTTGTTTGGTTGACCCAACTGCTGTTTTGCAGGCATTGGGTCATTTAATTAGGTAGTTTGCATTAAACACTGCTGGGTTATTGATGCTGGGGGCTGGGTTATTAGGGCTGGGTTATTAAGATATGACCTAGTGTGTCAGATCAGAAGACTGGAGGCATAGTTTAGTAGGGGTGTGGCTTTTTTTTCACCCATGAGAGTAAATGTCATTCATTCCTGTTAATCTATTCTGTTCTATAGTTATCAAACATTAGCATTTTTGTAGCTTCAATGAGCCTTACAGTAGTGTATGAATTCCCCTAAAAGCCTATGTCAAATCAAATCAAAGTTGATTTGTCACGTGCGCCGAATACAACAGTGAAATGCTTACTTACAGGCTCTAACCAATGGTGCGGGGGAAAAAAGGTGTGTGTGTAGGTAAGTAAAGAAATAAAACAACAGTAAAAAGACATTTGAAAAAAGAGTAGCAAGGCTATATACAGACACCTGTTAGTCAGGCTTTTTGAGGTAGTATGTACATGTAGGTATCGTTAAAGTGACTATGCATATATGATGAACAGAGAGTAGCAGAAGTGTAAAAAGAGGAGTTGGCGGGTGGTGGGACACAATGCAGATAGCCCGGTTAGCCAATGTGCGGGAGCACTGGTTGGTCGGGCCAATTTGAGGTAGTATGTACATGAATGTATAGTTAAAGTGACTATGCATATAAGATAAACAGAGAGTAGCAGCAGTGTAAAAGGAGGGGTTAGGGCCGTCCAATGATTGCACGTTGGCGAGTATTATTGACGGTAACGGCAGCTTTCCTAGTTGCCTTCTGCGGGTCCGGACGAGGCATCCTGCTCTTCGTCCTCTGCGTCGCTTCCTTTTGCGAATAATTGGGATGTCTACCCTGTGGGGTGTTTGGAGAATATCGTGTGAGTCCTGCTTGTTGTTGTTGAAGAAATCTTCGTTTAATCCGAGGTGAGTGATCGCTGTCCTGATATCCAGAAGCTCTTTTCTTCCGTAAAATACGGTTGCAGAAACATTATGTACAAAATAATTTACAAATATCGCGGGGAAAAAAACACATAATAGCACAATTGGTTAGGAGACCGTAAACGGCGGCCATCTCCTCCGGCGCCATATGTAAATCTCACTGTTGGGATACAATCAGGTAGTATGTTTATTACCTATTCTAATAAGGTAATCTTACTATTCTAGACGAATGTGGAAAATGCACACAAAATAAGGGGAAATTTGAATGTAAACTTTACATGATGAACAGGAATGACATGGGTGGCCAATATGATCTACCTGAAAGCCAAACCCTAATTAGCCACGCATCCTGAAAATAACCTAAGGATTACACTAAAAAGAGCCAGCTGCTAAGCCAACCCACTATGAGAGTTAAAAAATACACAATTGATTGTTAAATTAACCCATTTTTGGGTAATCCCAACAACCCAACTGTCTGGGTCAAAATTGACCAGTGTGTGTTCTGTCCAATATTTACCCAGCGCTGGGTTACCAAATAATCCAAATTTGGTTGTTTTTAACGCAGCATGTTTTAGTGGCCTGAATATTTATTTTTAGATTTTCAGATTCACAGAACATGACTACAACCAACACTTCATCTAGCACCCCAGATGTGCCAGTTGTTGGGGCTACAGGGGTAGCACTGTGGATTATCATCACAGCGGGTGGATGCTCAGCAGTGTTTCTTACTAGTGTGCTGGCTTTGGTTGCATTTCAATGGAGAAAGAGGCAAAGATCCAGCACAGGTAAACTATTTTGACAATCTTTTTTGGGAGAAAATTGTATCTCAATTTACAATGTTATTTTAAGTGATGTATGTTGCATAATGATTAGGTCCTAGAGCTTCACACGACCTTGTAACCTGACCAAAAAAAAACTCTGGACCCTAGAATTGAATGTATTTAATGTAATGTAACTGATTTGGAGTGAGAGTAACTGATCTGATGTGAGTTAAATGATCCCTTCCACAGATGAACCTGTCTACAGTAACACAGCTTACATCAGACACTGTCATGTCAGGGACGCCTGCCAATCCTGTTAACACTCCGGGAGTTACCAGAGCAACGACACGTTCTAGCGCTGGAAGGGGGATGATAGGAGAAATGTCTTGAGTGATAAGGATGAGAGGGAAAGGAGAGAAAAAGATGTAGAGAAAATAAGAGAGGGATGCAATTCCAGCTTCAAGGTGGAGAGCAAGAACAGGTAATAGGGTGAGATCAGAGATGCATGAGAGAAACTTAATTAAATGTCTAGTTTCAATAAACAATTGAACTGAACTGCAATGTCTTCTTAGTGACTCTTCAATTTGCCTCAGTGTCGAGAACGCAGCTAGGTGAAGTGAACGTTTGCGCTCGCATACTCCCTTAAAATAACTTGGCTTGAAAAACTAGAAAGAAAAGAGTCAATATTAATGTTTGTCCGTCTTGAGACGCTGTAGCCAAATCAAATCAAAAAGTACAATTTCTCAAAATAGGCTGAATTAATCTAAGATAACTCAAGAAATCTGTAATTAATTTTGATGTTTGCAGAGGTCTTAGTCGCACTATTTTCCATCTAAGATGTTTTGTGTAGTATATTTCAAGTGAAACATTTTTGCATGAACATGGTCATCTCACATTGAATGACAACAAACACTTCATTGAAGAATCCCTACTGTTGACCAATCCCCAATGAAGGGGCGTAGACCAAACTCTGAATGCTGGCGAACACCAAAACAAGCAGACACCTTTTTCATAACATGACCATCAACCCAGAAGCACTCGCTTCTGTCATAATGAAGTGCTTTGAGAGGCTAGGGACCATATCACCTCCACCTTACCTGACAACTTAGACGCACTACAATATCGCCCCAACAGATCCACGGACAACGCAATTGCGATTACACTGCTCTATCCCACCTGGACAAGAGAAATATAGTACCTATGTAAGAATGCTGTTCATCGACTACAGCTCAGCCTTCAAAATCATAGTGCCCTCCAAGCTCATCACTAAGCTCAAGGCCCCAGGTTTGAACCACTCCCTGTGCAACTGGGTCCTGGACTTTCTTACAGGCTGACCCCAACTGGTGAAGGTCGGCAATAACCCTTCCGCAACGCTGATCCTCAACATGGGTGCCCAACAGGGGTGTGTGCTAAATCCCCTCCTGTACTCCTTGTTCACCCATGACGGCATGGCCATGCACGCCCACATTTACATCGACGAGCCGCAGTGGAGAGGGTCAAAAGCTTCAAATTCCTCGGTGTGCACATCACTGACTACCTGAAATTTGTCTTGGCCCCTGAGAACCTCACAAAATTCTACAGATGCACCATTGAGAGCATGCTGTCGGGCTGTATCATGGCCTGGTACAGCAATTGTATCATCCGCAACCTCCTGGCTCTCCAGAGTGTGGTGCTGTCAGCCCAACGCATCCTCTGGGGCACACTGCCTGCCCTCCAGGACATCTACAGCACCCAGTGTCACAGAAAGGCCCAAGAGATCAAGACGTCAGCCACCTGAGCTATGGCCTGTTCACCATTAACCCGCCTTTGCCCAGTACCCTGCCTTGAACCTTAGTCACTGTTATTAGTTGGCTACCACCCGACACTCTACCCTGCACTTTAGAGACTGCTTTGCCCTATGTAAACTCAGCAAAAAAAGAAACGTTCTCTCACTGTCAACTGCGTTTATTTTCAGCAAACTTAACATGTGTAAATATTTGTATGAACATAACAAGATTCAACAACTGAGACATAAACTGAACACGTTCCATAGACATGTGACTAACAGAAATGGAATAATATGTCCCTGAACAAAAGGGGGGTCAAAATCAAAAATAACAGTCAGTATCTGGTGTGGCCACCAGCTGCATTAAGTACTGCAGTGCATCTCCTCCTCATGGACTTCACCAGATTTGTCAATTCTTGCTGTGAGATGTTACCCCACTCTTCCACCAAGGCACCTGCAAGTTCCTGGACATTTCTGGGGGGAATGGCCCTAGCCCTCCCCCTCCGATCTAACAGGTCCCAGACGTGCTCAATGGGATTGAGATCAGGGCTCTTCGCTGGCCATGGCAGAACACTGACATTCCTGTCTTGCAGAAAATTATGCACAGAACGAGCAGTATGGCTGGTGGCATTGTCATGCTGGAGGGTCATGTCAGGATGAGCCTGCAGGAAGGGTACCACATGAGGGAGGAGGATAAATAATAAAATGCAAATTAATTACTTAAAAATCATACAATGTGATTTTCTGGATTTTTGTTTTAGATTCTGTCTCTCACAGTTGAAGTGTACCTATGATAACAATTACAGACCTCTACATGCTTTGTAAGTAGGAAAACCTGCAAAATTGGCAGTGTATCAAATACTTGTTCTCCCCACTGTCTATATTTTTAATCTGTAGTCTAGGACCCTATAAAAGTGGAGGGGCCCCATAGCCTCTCCCCTTCTATTAATAGAACACAAGCATAATCAATTATTATAATTAACCAAACATTTGGTGCAGCCCCTATCATGACCCCAATTTGACCCCATCATTTACAACAGACCTACAAGCCCTCAGTCCAGCCTCTCTCAGCCTATTGTGGACAGTCTGAACACTGATGGAGGCATTGTGCGTTCCTGGTGTAACTCGGGCAGTTGTTGTTGCCATCCTGTCCCTCAGGTGTGATGTTTGGTAAATCCGACAACAACTCTATTCTCCTGATTCCTGCTTACAAGCAAAAATGAAAGCAGGAAGCACCAGTGACTCGGTCAAAAAAATGAGGCAGATGCTAAATTACATCAGTCACTGGCTTTATCAAATCAAATTTTATTTGTCACATACACATGGTTAGCAGATGTTAATGCGAGTGTAGCGAAATGCTTGTAAGGGACAATAAGTGCATCGAGGACGTCATCCCCACAGTGACTGTACGTACAGTGGGGAGAACAAGTATTTGATACACTGCCGATTTTGCAGGTTTTCCTACTTACAAAGCATGTAGAGGTCTGTAATTTTTATCATAGGTACACTTCAACTGTGAGAGACGGAATCTAAAACAAAAATCCAGAAAATCACATTGTATGATTTTTAAGTAATTCATTTGCATTTTATTGCATGACATAAGTATTTGATCACCTACCAACCAGTAAGAATTCCAGCTCTCACAGACCTGTTAGTTTTTCTTTAAGAAGCCCTCCTGTTCTCCACTCATTACCTGTATTAACTGCACCTGTTTGAACTCGTTACCTGTATAAAAGACACCTGTCCACACACTCAATCAAACAGACTCCAACCTCTCCACAATGGCCAAGACCAGAGAGCTGTGTAAGGACATCAGGGATAAAATTGTAGACCTGCACAAGGCTGGGATGGGCTACAGGACAATAGGCAAGCAGCTTGGTGAGAAGGCAACAACTGTTGGCGCAATTATTAGAAAATAGAAGAAAATAGAAGAAGTTCAAGATGATGGTCAATCACCCTCGGTCTGGGGCTCCATGCAAGATCTCACCTCGTGGGGCATCAATGATCATGAGGAAGGTGAGGGATCAGCCCAGAACTACACGGCAGGACCTGGTCAATGACCTGAAGAGAGCTGGGACCACAGTCTCAAAGAAAACCATTAGTAACACACTACGCCGTCATGGATTAAAATCCTGCAGCGCACACAAGGTCCCCCTGCTCAAGCAGGCGCATGTCCAGGCCCGTCTGAAGTTTGCCAATGACCATCTGGATGATCCAGAGGAGGAATGGGAGAAGGTCATGTGGTCTGATGATTCAAAAATAGAGCTTTTTGGTCTAAACTCCACTCGCCGTGTTTGGAGGAAGAAGAAGGATGAGTACAACCCCAAGAACACCATCCCAACCGTGAAGCATGGAGGTGGAAACATCATTCTTTGGGGATGCTTTTCTGCAAAGGGGACAGGACGACTGCACCGTATTGAGGGGAGGATGGATGGGGCCATGTATTGCGAGATCTTAGCCAACAACCTCCTTCCCTCAGTAAGAGCATTGATGATGGGTCGTGGCTGGGTCTTCCAGCATGACAACGACCCGAAACACACAGCCAGGGCAACTAAGGAGTGGCTCCGTAAGAAGTATCTCAAGGTCCTGGAGTGGCCTAGCCAGTCTCCAGACCTGAACCCAATAGAAAATCTTTGGAGGGAGCTGAAAGTCCGTATTGCCCAGCGACAGCCCCAAAACCTGAAGGATCTGGAGAAGGTCTGTATGGAGGAGTGGGCCAAAATCCCTGCTGCAGTGTGTGCAAACCTGGTCAAGAACTACAGGAAACGTATGATCTCTGTAATTGCAAACAAAGGATTCTGTACCAAATATTAAGTTCTGCTTTTCTGATGTATCAAATACTTATGTCATGCAATAAAATGCTAATTAATTACTTAAAAATCATACAATGTGATTTTCGGGATTTTTGTTTTAGATTCCGTCTCTCACAGTTGAAGTGTACCTATGATAAAAATTACAGACCTCTACATGCTTTTTAAGTAGGAAAATCTGCAAAATCGGCAGTGTATCAAATACTTGTTCTCCCCACTGTACATACCAGAAGCCATGGATTACAGGCAACATTCGCACTGAACAAAAGGGTAGAGCTGCCGCTTTCAAGGTGCGGGACTCTAACCCAGAAGCTTATAAGAAATCCTGCTATGCCCTGCGACGAACCATCAAACAGGCAAAGCGTCAATACAGGGCTAAGATTGAATCATACTACACCGGCTCCAATGCTCGTCTTATGTGACAGGGCTTGCGAACTATTACAGACTACAAAGGGAAGCACAACCGAGAGCTGCCCAGTGACACGAGCCTACCAGATGAGCTAAATCACTTCTACGCTCGCTGGGGCATGCATGAGAGCATCAGCTGTTCCGGACGACTGTGTAATCACGCTCTCCGTAGCCGACGTGAGTAAGACCTTTAAACAGGTCAACATACACAAGGCTGCGGGGCCAGACAGATTACCAGGACGTGTGTTCCGGGCATGTGCTGACCAACTGGCAGGTGTCTTCACTGTCATATTCAACATGTCCCTGATTGAGTCTAAGACCAACATGTTTCAAGCAGACCACTATAGTCCCTGTGCCCAAGAACAAAAAGGCAACCTGCCTAAATGACTACAGATCCGTAGCACTCACGTCCGTAGCCATTTAGTGCTTTGAAAGGTTGGTAAGGGCTCACATCAACACCATTATCCCAGAAACCCTAGACCCACTCCAATTTGCATACCGCCCAAACAGATCCACAGATGATACAATCTCTATTGCACTCCACACTGCCCTTTCCCACCTGGACAAAAGGAACACTTATGTGAGAATGCTATTCATTGACTACAGCTCAGCGTTCAACACCATAGTACCCTCAAAGCTCATCACTAAGCTAAGGATCCTGGGACTAAACACCTCCCTCTGCAACTGGATCCTGGACTTCCTGAAGGGCCGCCCCCAGGTGGTGAGGGTAGGTAGCAACACATCTGCCACGCTGATCCTCAACACTGGAGCTCCACAGGGGTGCGTGCTCAGTCCCCCCCTGTACACCCACAACTGCATGGCCAGGCACGACTCCAACACCATCCTTAAGTTTGCAGACGACACAACAGTGGTAGGCCTGATCACCGACAACGATGAGACGGCCTATAGTGAGGAAATCAGAGACCTGGCCGGGTGGTGCCAGAACAACAACCTATCCCTCAACGTAACCAAGACTAAGGAGATGATTGTGGACTACAGGAAAAGTAGGACCGAGCACGCCCCCGTTCTCATCGACGGGGCTGTAGTGGAGCAGGTTGAGAGCTTCAAGTTCCTTGGTGTCCACATCAACAACAAACTAGAATGGTTCAAACACACCAACACAGTCGTGAAGAGGGCACGACAAAGCCTATTCCCCCTCAGGAAAGTAAAAAGATTTGGCATGGGTCCTGAGATTCTCAAAAGTTTCGACAGCTGCACCATCGAGAGCATCCTGACTGGTTGCATCACTGCCTGGTACGGCAATTGCTCGGCCTTTGACCGCAATGCACTACAGAGGGTAGTGCGTACGGCCCAGTACATCACTGGGGCTAAGCTGCCTGCCATCCAGGACCTCTACACCAGGCGGTGTCAGAGGAAGGCCCTAAAAAGTGTCAAAGACCCCAGCAACCCCAGTCATAGACTGTTCTCTCTACTACCACATGGCAAGCTGTACCGGATTGCCAAGTCTAGGACAAAAAGGCTTCTCAACAGTTTTAACCCCCAAGCCATAAGACTCCTGAACAGGTAATCAAATGGCTACCCGGACTATTTGCATTGTGTGCCCCCCCCCCCACCCTCTTTTTATGCTGCTGCTACTCTCTGTTTATCAGATATGCACAGTCACTTTAACTATACATTCATGTACATACTACCTCAATTGGGCCGACCAACCAGTTCTCCCGCACATTGTCTAACCGGGCTATCTGCATTGTGTCTATCTGCACCCGTTCCACAGGTGCATTAATTGTTTATGGTTCATTGAATAAGCATGGGAAACAGTGTTTAAACCCTTTACAATGAAGATCTGTGAAGTTATTTGGATTTTTATATGACGTATTACATTATATGACGTGCATAAGCCACTTTTTCCCCCTTTTGTTTCTTTCTTCTAAGTATTGGGTCATTACCAGCACGCCAAGCAAATGATATGATTACGTTTTTTCAAAGGTTTGTGTTCTTGGTTACCATGGCTGTGAATAGTGACAGTGGATGTCAAGGAGGGAGGTTCATATTTTGATGCCTGGAAATGATAGAAAAATAAAGGTAAATATTGCTTATTGTACATCATAGGCTATAATCTCATCAAATTATGTCAGATTTTTTAAAATAATGTTTTAATTATGTGTATTTTAGTATACATTGTATGCTAGCTGTTCAACTGGAGTTAGCATGCTAGAATCCTATTTATGACCAAATACTGTAAAAAATGTATTCCCACCATACGTCATTACCACCACATAAGGAACTGTGATGCTAAGGACAGAATGTGGTGGTAATGACTAAATGTATCAGGTCATACATTTGTTAATTTAAGACTGAAAAGAAACACATTACATATGATCATGGTTAAGTTGAAATTGAACACTTATTTGCTAAAGAAGACTACTACATTTTGTATTATGTTACGGTGATTGAGTAATTTTGATGTTTATTTATGTGACTTTTTCTATAAGAAGCCCCCTAAATTAACCAAGGAGAGGACAAGGACATACATTATATACACAAATGTATGTGGATACCCCTTTTGAAACTTCTTATGGCTGCACTCCCGGTAACGGGATCGATATGACAACAGCCAGTGAAAGTGTAGGGCGCCAAATTCAAAAAACAGAAATCTCATAAATAAAACTCCTCAGACATACATGTGTCTTATACCATTTTAAAGGTAATCTTGTTGTTAATCCCACCAAAGTGTCCGATTTCAAATATGCTTTTCAGCGAAAGCACTACAAACGATTATGTTAGGTCACACCAAACCACAATAAGCACAACCATTTTTCCAGCGAACGATAGTAGTCACAAAAAGCAGAAATATAGCTAAAATGAATCACTAACCTTTGATGATCATCAGATGACACTCATAGGACTTCATGTTACACAATACATGCATGTTTTGTTTGATAAAGTTCATATTTATATAAAAAAAATCTGAGTTTACATTGGCGCGTTACATTCACTAGTTCCAAAAACATCCAGTGATAGTGCATAGCCACATCGTTTCAACAGAAATACTCATCATAAATGTAGATGATAATACAAGTTATACACATGGAATTATAGATATACCTCTCCTTAATGCAACCGCTGTGTCAGATTTCAAAAAAACTTTACAGAAAAAGCAAACCATGCAATAATCTGAGACGGAGCTCAGAACAATAGTCAAATTAGCCGCCATGTTGGAGTCAACAGAAACCAGACATTACATGATAAATATTCCCTTACCTTTGATGATCTTCATCACAATGCACTCCCAGGTCCACAATAAATGCTTGATTTGTTCGATAATGTCCGTTATTTATGTCCAATTAGCTACTTTGGTTAGCGCGTTTGGTAAACAATTCCAAAGTCACAAAGCGCGTTCACTAAAATGTGACGAAATGTCCAAAAGTTCCATAACAGTCAGTAGAAACATGTCAAACGATGTATTGAATCGATCTTTAGAATGTTGTTAACATACATCTTGAATAACGTTCCAACCGGAGAATTACATTGACTTCAGTTGAGCGATGGAACGGAGCTGCCTCTCACGTGAACGCGCGTGGTCAAAGCGTGGTCACCTCATGGCAGTGGTTACTCATTCCTGTCTCCTTTCGCCCCCCCTTCACAGTAGAGTCATCAGCCAAAATTCTATTGACTGTTGACATCTAGTGGAAGCCGTAGGAAGTGAAAACTCATCCATATCTCGCTGTAATTTCAATGGGACCTTGGTTGAAAATCTACCAGCCTCAGAAAAAATCCAAACAGGAAGTGGAATTTCTCAGGTTTTTGCCTGCCATATGAGTTCTCACAGACATAATTCAAACAGTTTTAGAAACTTCAGAGTGTTTTCTATCCAATACTAATAATAATATGCATATATTAGCAACTATGACTGAGGAGCAGGCCGTTTACTCTGGGCACCTCTGTGCACCTTTCATCCAAGCTACTCAATACTGCCCCTGCAGCCATAAGAAGTGAAATGATTGGATTCGGCTATTTCAGCCACATCGGTAGCTGAAAGGTGTTTAAAATCGAGAAAACAGCCGTACAATCTCCATTGACAAACATTGGTAGTAGGATGGCTGGTACTTAAGAGCTCAGTGACTGTCAACGTGGCATCGTCATAGGATGGCATATTTCCAACAAGTCAGTAAGTCAAATTTCTGCCCTAATAGAGCTGCCCTGTTATTCTGAAGTGGAAACGTCTGGGAGCAACAATGACTCAGCCGTGAAGTGGTAGGCCACACAAGCTCACAGAACGGGACCACTGAGTGCTGAAGTACGTAAAAAATGGTCTGTCCTCGGGTTGCAACACACTACCGAGTTCCAAGCTGGCTCTGAAAGCAACGTCAATACAAGAACTGTTCGTCGGGAGCTTCATGAAATGGGTTTCCATGGACGAGCAGCCGCACACAAGCATAAGATCACCATGCTCAATGCCAAGCGTCGGCTGGAGTGGTGTAAAGCTAGCCACCATTTGACTCTGGAGCAGTGGAAATGTTCTCTGGAGTGTTGAATCACGCTTCACCATCTGGCAGTCCGATGGACAAATCTGTGTTTGGCGGATGCCAGGAGAACGCTATCTGCCCCAATGCATTGTGCCAACTGATAAGTTTGGTATAGGAGGAATAATGGTCTGGAGCTGTTTTTTATTGTTCGGGCTAGGCCCCTTTGTTCCAGTGAGGGCAAATCTTAACACTACAGCATACAATGACATTCTAGACAATTCTGTGGTTCCAATTTAGTGGCAACAGTTTGGGGAAGGCCCTTTCCTGTTTCAGACCATTTTTTTCAGCATGGCAATGCCCCTGTGCACAAAGCGAGGTCCATACAGAAATGGTTTGTTGAGATTGTTGTGGATGAATATGACTGGCCTGCACAGAGCCCTGACCTCAACCCCATCGAACACCTTTGGGATGAATTGGAACGCTGACTGCGAGCCGGGCCTAATTGCCCAACATCAGTGCCGGACCTCACAAATGCTCTTGTGGCTGAATGGAAGCAAGTCCCCATAGCAATGTTCCAACATCTAGTGGAACGTCTTCCCAGAAAAGTGGAGGATGTTATAGCAGCGAAGGGGGGGGCCAACTCCATATTAATTCCCATGATTTTGGAATGAGATGTTCGACGAGCAGGTGTCCACATACTTTTGATAATGTAGTGTTTATAAACAAAATCAAACAAGATCCTATAAGATACCAAGAGTATCTTAAGAAACAAAAAAAAGATACCTCAAGAGAAAATAAATTGTGTTGAGAGACTGATTGGAAAGTGGTGTGTTGTGAAATATGATGGTGACCCTTACACTGGTATGATACAAGATGTTGAAAAACCATGAGTCGTGAGGGAGCCAACCGATTATTTGGCCAATGAGAGAGGACATTGTATGGTACATTACCAACCAGAAAATGTGCTTGGGCTTGTCCCTGAGCCTCATCCAGTGACAAAATGGCATGTGATGCTTGATGGCGACGTCTGGGAGGAAATTTGGTCTCTCGTTATGCAATAGAGTGATCGGACCCCTTTTTGCACATTTTTGCCTAAAATGACATACCCAAATCTAACTGCCTGTAGCTCAGGACCTGAAGCAAGGATACATGTATGCATATTATTGATAGAATTTGAAAGGAAAAACTTTGAAGTTTGTGGAAATGTGAAATTAATGTAGGAGAATATAACACATTAGATCTGGTAAAAGATAATGCAAAGAAAAAACATGTGTTCCCCCCCGTAATCTTTGAAATGCAAGAGAATGGCCAAAATGTAATATTCCAGTTTAGGTACAATTTAGATTTTGGCCACTACATGGCAGCAGTGTATGTGCAAAGTTTTAGAGTGTTCCAATGAACCATTGCATTTCTGTTCAAAATGTTGTATCAAGACTGCCCAAATGTACCTAATTGGTTTATTAATACATTTTCAAGTTCATAACTGTGCACTCTCCTCAAACAATAGTGTGGTATTATTTCACTGTAATAGCTACTGTAAATTGGACAGTGCAGTTAGATTAACAATAATTTAAAACTGTGGTGGGGAGCGTAATTGGTGGCAGAGAAGTCAGGCGCAAGAGAGCAGAACTGTGTAATAACCGCAGATTTATATAAGCAAAACCAACGGCATCCAGAACAACAAGAATAAATGGGCACAAAATAACCCGTTGTGCGCTCCCAGGGAACGTTCACAAGCACTACAATAAACAATCCCACACAAAGACATGGGGGGAACAGAGGGTTAAATACACACCAAGCAAATTAGGGAATAGGAACCAGGTGTGAGGAAAAACAAGACAAAACAAATGGAAAATGAAAAGTGGATCGACGATGGCTAGAAGACCGGCAACTCCGAGCGCCGCCCGAACAAGGAGAGGACCCGACTTCGGCGGAAGTCGTGACAAAAACATCATTATATTCTTAAAAAGTATGGTCTCAGCTACTTAGATCTTGTTTCCAGACAGAGTGAAGAAAATATTCAGATACAAATAAGTTTCAATAGGTTTTATTTTCAAAAACATTTAACAAACAAAAGTGTCTGTATTTGCAAAATCAACCTTCAACCTGTTTGGGCTGATTTTACCCTATTTTCTTCTAACAGGAAATCAGGATGGCAGACATTTTAATGGTTGACTGACAGGCTACCCAGACTGCCTCTAATCTTTTAAAATGTCTCAAGGTAAGGTATCTGGTATTAGTGTACCAAGTTTGATAGTTGTCATAAAATTGAACAATTATCAGCTGGGCTACTAGGAGTAAACCGAAGCTACTGTATATGCCTTTGAACTTTCAGTACGCAGCACTAAAGGGCAGCCTGCCCACACCACAAGCTGTTGAATCGATAGCTGTGCCTTTTTGTCTGCACCCCTATTGTGCGGTAAAAGGACATGCAGAGGCATGACCAGTGTTGGCACCATGACATAAACCTACAATTTCATGCATTACGAGAAAACCGGTCTTTTCCTCTGTTGCCCAATGCCCTTTCATATAGATGGGTTAGCGGACAACGTCACGAAAACAATGTCTGCGCTTCCATGGGACAGCATGTTTTTGTGATTCTGGATGGCCAGATTACAAGCAAGATTGACAAAACTCCAATGTGGGGAATTGTAAATAGCTCGTTTCATCTTGTTCTTGATACTATAGCTTGTTTTAACGGATGTCATGTAATTGTGCAAATGTGTATGTTTAAAAATATATATATTGGAGACGAAATATAGTTGACATGTTGTCAACAATCTAAGACAATCTGTTTTGCCCCATAGTTGAGCACGCGTCGGTTTAGTTTTGGAACAAATAACCCGTCCATTCACTCGGTCCTGATTTGAGTAGACTCTCACAGTAGGCGTGATTTTACCCGGACCAGCTCTAAATACACCCGTAATAGACACTCAATGAAATACACGGACCATGAGAGTAAAGTGTGCAATCTAGCTATCAAAGTAACGCCCGCAGGCTACACCAAACACAGAGGTAAGCTATTAAATGTATTGTAAGAGAACGTTTCAGGATAGTGCGGTCAATCCACGAAATGGGCGCGTTTTACGTTGCTGTGATATTGAAGTAGAAATTGACCACCAATATTGAATTTTAAAAGCTTGTTATATTAAATGAAGTGCACTTTAATATAGACCACACGGATAGTCGTTTTTATGTGAATAACGACTTGCTAAAATTCTGCATTTTGACATGTCCCTTGGTGCACCCTCTGTGACTTCTAGGAAGATTTTAACCCCAAAATGTCTCAAGTTTTTACCATCATTGTAAAGCTAGTTATTTTGTTGCTTTGACAAATTCATTTCTGAAGATTATTTAATGTGATTAATTTACGTTTGTCTCTCATTTTAAGGTAAACCCTGTTTTGTGAACGGAACTCAACTTAATATGGTGAAACTATTCCTTTAAATATTTGGTTCAAAAGAAACATTGAAGATATAATAGTAAAATCATAGTGTAAAAGCAGGTGAGCTGGTTCTACTCTTTGTGGTCATTTGCAGGTGTTTCGTGATGGGGAAACTAAGTGATTCTAGCATAACATGTCAATGCTGTTATGCATAGACAGGCTAGACATGATAACCAAACTTTGCATCTGCACTGTATTTTAAGTAAATGTGTTTTTGTAAAATGCCTGTAAATTGTTAAAAGTCGTCCTTGTGGATAGAGTTGCATGGTTTGTTTAACTTTAATCATTGGTGTTTGTTTGAGTCTCAGCATCACTCTGTTACCTTGAAATTGCACTCCTCATACTTTCTGGCACATAGTGTTGTTCTTTATTTGACCTCTTGAGATGGGAACTTGTTTTTTATGAATTAATGGTCAAATCAAGTGTTTTTAGCATTTTTTTCATCTCCCTGTACCTCTGAACCCCTTCCTGCCGAATATGATAGTGGGGGCGCAGCCCAACGTTTTGAAAGCACTGGTCTAAGTGTTCATAGGATAACAGGTTATTTTTCACAAGAACTATTTCAAAGCTGTCAAGTGGCCTAATCTTATTCAAGAAAGTGAAGCGATTGCATTTTACTACACAGCCCTTTCCATTTTAGGCAAAACTCAAAACAGTCTTTTGTTTTTCTTTGAGGTGGGCTAGGCTTTATTCAATTGGATATTTCGAAAGCAAATGCTGGGTTCATGATCATTTATCCTCAATGGACTCAATTGTAGCCTCGGTAGAGCATGGCAACCATTGAATCAAAGGAAAGGCTTGTGTGTAATGGGCGTGGCTGATCCCTTGATGATGGAATGATGCCCTGCATTTTGCCTTAAAATGTCTAAGTTAACTGATCCTATATCTGCACTTCAAAGGCAGATTTCAATACGGGCTTAACCCAAATTCATGTGTGTCATCTTTCCTAGGAGACAGAGCGTAAGATGAGACTCCTATAAACCACTCAAGAAGCGTGTTCATACCGTAAGTTGAAGTCTTTTGGATGATGGCACAGACAGAGGTTATTTGGAACTATTTTAGTTAATGAGTGACTTACCCTGGTCTTGGAGAGCTTTGAACTTTGACCCCAGTCCAATGCCTCTCTACTCTGCCCAATGCAGACTATGATGTGTGAGTCCTCCCTGATGCGATGCCTGCAGCTGTGTGCGTCCCTACTGATGGTGGTCAGACTGCAGTGTGAGTGGACATAGCACTAGACATATTGACAAATTGTTATTTTTATTAGGAAGTTCACATATATTGTAGCAATGCACGTTTCCACCAACCAATATGTTGTATACAGTGCTAGACATTTTACATGCCACAAGTGCATGAGTTGTTTGACTGATCTGCGATCCCTGTTGACCCCTCCCCTATCCGTGTCCCAGGCAAGGTAACGGCTCCTGAGCGCGTGGAGGCCCCAGTGGAGCTCCCCTTCACTCTGTCCTGCATGGTGTCCAAGGGGCATGGGGACAGCCTGAAACAGGTGCGCTGGCTGGATGTCCAGAACAAGACTCTGTTGACCTACGAGCCCAGCCAGAAGGACAGCGTGAGCGGCCAGCAGCATGTAGAGCTGGCCCCCTCCCCCAAGGACACCTCAGCCATCACCATCCGCAGGGTGGGCTTCAGAGACGAGGGCTGCTACACATGCATTTTTGACCTGTACCCCTCGGGATCGCAGGAGGGACACACCTGCCTCACCGTCACATGTAAGTAGAGGAGACCGTTCAGATTGACTCTGCCATTGCGGTGTCACTCTTTGATAGTAGTCTAAGGCTCACACCTGAGTACATGAGCATATGCCAATCATTGTTTCATCATTTTCACTTTCCTGTGTGTCTCTTTCCTGCCCTCATTCCCTCCCTCCTTCTGAATCGGTGATCTTAGGAGTTACTATGCCAACTGAGAGGAACAGAAAGAAAGGACTGAATGTTCTGGTCAGCGGCTTGGGCACTCTGATAAAGTTTAAGAGGAGCCTGTTATTGTTTCTGAATAAAATGTAAACTCTATTTTCTGCACATCCTTTTGTTTGGTGCCCTACATTGTTCTCAGTGGACTCTCAGTGCATGCTACCTATCTGGAGATTAGAAAAACGAATCATACGCCTTTCCCTATTCACTCCTCTTTTGATTAACCTCTACCAGGGTTCCCAAACTGGCGGGTGATTTTATTTCATTGTTGGACATAAGACTGAAAACACCAACATGCAACATTTTCTCCAGCGTGCCAGTGGCCATCGTGCCCACTGAAGTCTGTTACAACGACGAACTGCAGTCAGGAAAAGACCCTTGCGAGGTCGACGAGCACGCAGATGAGCTTCCCTGAGCCGGTCTCAGACAGTTTGTGCAGAACTTGTTTGGTTTTGCACACCCGCCATTTCATCAGCTGTCTGGGTGGCTGGTCTCAGACAATCCCGCAGGTGTAGAAGCTGGATGTGGAGGTCCTGGCCTGGTTACACGTGGTCTGCGGTTGGGAGGCCGGTTGTATGTACTGCTAAATTCTCTAAAACGACATTGGAGGCAGCTTATGGTAGAGAAATGAACATTCAAAGGCTCTGGTGGACATTCCTGCAGTCAGCATGCCAATTGCACGCTCCTTCAAAACTTGAGACATCTGTGGCATTCTTGTGACAAATCTGCACATTTTACAGTGGCCTTTTATTGTCCCCGGCACAAGGTGCACCTGTGTAATGATCATGCTGTTTAATCAGCATCTTGATATGCCACACCTGTTAGGTGGATGGATTATTTTGACAAAGGAGAAATCAAATTCTATTTTTCACATGCGCCCAATAAAACGGGTGTAGACTTTTCCGTGAAATCCTTAAGAGCCCTTTACCAAAAATGCAGTTCAAGAAATAGAGTTAAAAGTTCTCTAGGATAGGGGGCAGCATTTTCACGTTTGGATGAAAAGCATACCCACATTCAACTGCCAGCTACTCATCCCCAGAAGATAAGATATGCATATTGTTAGTAGATTTGGATAGAAAACACTCTGAAGTTTCTAAAAACGGTTAAAAACGGTTAAAACTGAATCATGTCTGTGAGTATAACATATTTTGAGGTCACTCTTTTCAATGGATTTTCATTGGGAATACAGATTTCTAATTGACCTTTCTAATTGAAAAGTTAGATTTTTATAGTATTTATTTGAATTTGGCGCTCTGCATTTTTACTGACTTTTGGCCAAGTGGGACGTTAGCGTCCCACATATCCCAGAGAAGTTAAGAAAATATTTACTAAATAAAAAGTAACCAATAAAATAACAATAATGAGGCTATATACAGGGGGTACCGGTACAGAGTCAATGTGCGGGTGTACAGGTTAGTCGAGGTCATTTGTACATGTAGGTAGGGGTAAAGTGACTATACATATATAATAAATGCTCACTAACATGGGTGTAAAAAATAAATAAAAATTGTGCACAATTTGAGCGAAGTAAGCTTTATGGGAAATTTCTGTAATCTTTTATTTCAGCTCATGAAACATAGGATCAACACTTTAAATTATGAATTTATATTTTTGTTCAGTGTAGTTTATGATCCCTGTTCTATACTATAGAGATGTCAAGACTTCCATCCCCATGTGTTTTGTTTTATGTTCCCATATCAGCATTTTAAATAGAAGCTGTGGGAGCATACTCATGTGTTATTGATGGGTCCTGTGTGGTTACTGACCACTGGCTGAGGGGAGGGGATGCTCATACTGACAAACAGAAACAGCTGTTGCAGACAGAAAGCTAGATGCACAGATAGCATACCATAGTGCGTGTGTGTGTGTACTCGTCTGTCTGTCTCTCTGTCTGTGTCTGCCTTTTTCAGCCTGTGTTAGCATGTTCTTTCCTCTCTCCTCCAGCCCGTGTGACTACAGAGGGTAACAAGACAGCGGTGAGTGGTAAGGCGGCAGCCCTGTCTTGCTCCTATGGCCTGCCAGAGAAGGTACAGCAAGTGCTTTGGAGACATACAGCAAAGCAGCGGGACTCAAGCGCAGTAGCCTCCTATGCCAAATACAGCGACCCCATGATCGAGCCACCCTACCAGGAGAGGGCCAGGCTGACCCCCTCCCTCTCCCACAGCCAGCTGTCCATCAGACCGGTCATCATCCAGGATGAGGGCTGCTACACCTGCGAGTACCACACCTACCCAGAGGGCACCAAGAGCGCTACCGTCTGCCTCACTGTCTTTGGTAGGGTTAAATTAAACATCCTCCTCACTGTCTATAGTAATGAGAGTAATCTATAGTAATGATAATAGATTATAATGCCAGCATACCTACCTTCAGGTGCTTGTGTTTTACACTGTGCTGTGTGGGTGTAACTCAGAGTGAGCCTGAGTAGTGCATGATGTTTGAATCCCCAGCATGATAGTTAATATGATACAGACCTGACTGTGCTGAACGAACCAGACTGGTGAATGCTCTTTCACTCCGTAGAGTACAGTAATATACAGTGCAGACCCTAAGGTGAGGAATAATATGATATGCTGCTATTGTGTTTGGCTGATGGTGGTCAATGTACTCTGAAATTTTAGATTACAGCAGTGGAATGTTTTTGTTTGCTTTTGCATAGTTTCACCTAGTGAAGAGGGGGAGATAATTTGATGTGGGTGTGAATGTATGTGTGTTCATGGGCTCTGACCTCTGTGTCCACTGACAGCATTCACAGTCTTAAATGATGGAAACTATAGTAGTGACAGTGAAAGAGGCAGTATAACAATGTGTAGCTCCTCCTAGTTTGATTACTGCTGCTACAGTATGCTATAGCACAGAGGGGCTCCCTGAACAGCCGTATATTATATATGTGGGCTGGGACTGGGCAGGTCAGGAGTACTGGACCTGCAGTCAGCTCTGAAGGGATCGAGGTAGAAAGGAGTGTCTCTACACACTGCTTTTCCTGACATGGGAATGGCTGAGATGGAGAAGTACAGCCCTTACACAGTAGGGCTGTGTAATTAATGGATGTTGCTGGTAATGACTCTTCAGTGATGAGGTTCAGATGGGATTACATCCAGGTGGGTTATTTCCCTGATTTACTGTAAAAAGTATGAGACCCATGCACAAGTACGCGTGCATGCACATACAGTACACACACGCATTGTTCATTTCCGTGTCAAATCAGTGTTTGATTATCATTAGTTTTCTGTCTGTTTGAAGTTGTGGTGTTTGTGTGATTAAGTGAAACAGAAACACAGGCTGGTGGTGTGTCTGCCTGAGGGAGCACTGCCAGAGAGTTTACATTAGCACTGAAGAATGGATCTATTAAAGGGAGAGGGGGGTGTAAAGTGTGACACCCAAAGTCATGACTGTATTACTGTTTCACGCAGACAGTGATCCCTACTGTCTCATCAACCTTCCCTCTCTCGCGGCTTTCACCTTTCTATCTCTCCTTTTCCCTTTTTCTCTCACTCACTCTCCGTCTTTTCCCTTTCAGCCCAGTCAAACAGCAAGGCTTTTGTCTCAAATGGAACTGCCAACGATTCCAGCAGAAAAGCGTGAGAGATGCCGGAGATAACAATTTTCTTGCACTTTCTTCACCACTGTCATCTCACTTTCTCTCTCACACTCTCTCTACTTCTATCGCTGTCTCTGTTGCTGTCTCTATTTCTATTGCTCTCTGTATCTCTCTCGCTCATTAATGTACTGTATGATATCACAGTGCAATGTTCCGTTGTTTGAATTCCTCTAGGGTTTGCCCCACCTCTACCACAGATCTTCTCCAGGTTGTTGGTTCATATGATTAAGTGTAGAAATGCCTGTGAAGACCATGCTGCCGTCAGGGCCAAATATCTGTGGCCAATTCCATTGAATAACATTCCTTCCACAGCTCTGAGGACAAAACATTTTAAACAGAGGCGATGTGTTGCTTATGGAGCTCAAGTACACACGTACAGTGCATTTGAAAAGTATTTAGACCCCCTCACTTTTTCCACATTTTGTTACGTTACAGCCTTATTCTAAAATTGATTTTTGTTTCCATAAGTATTCAGAGCCTTTGCTATGAGACTCGAAATTGAGCTCAGGTGCATCCTGTTTCCATTGTTCATCCTTGAGATGTTTCTACAATTTGATTGGAGTCCACCTGTGGTAAATTCAATTGATTGGAAAGGCACACACCTGTCTGTATAAGGTCCCACAGTTGACAGTGCTTGTCAGAGCAAAAACCAAGCCATGAGGTTGAAGGAATTGTCCATAGAGCTCCGAGACAGGATTGTGTCGAGGCACAGATCTGGGAAAGCGTACCAAAACATTTCTGCAGCATTTGTATTTATTAGGGATCCCAATTAGCTACTGCTCTTCCTGGGGTCCAAACGCATTAAAGCACTTAAATTACATATAAAACAAAAGATACAACAGTACATCATATAACATTATTACACCACTACATATCTACAATACAAAATGTTTAATACCACCATACAACAATTTCACAATGTATGCGTATGCATGTCTCCTCACAATCCCCTTTGTTCCATAAGGTGTATTTTTACCTGATTAAAAAAAAATCTGATTCTACTGCTTGCATCACTTACCTGATGTGGAATAAAGTTCATTCAGCTTGTCAATAGCTCTTACAAAAACAAGTAGTGATGAAGTCAATCTCTCTTCCACTTTGAGCCATGAGAGATTGACATGCATGTCATTAATGTTCACTTTCCGTGTACTTTTAAGGGCCAGCAGTGCTGTCCTGTTCTGAGCCAACTGCAAAAGTCCCTCTTTGTGGCACCTGCCCAAACTACTGAACAGTAGTCTAGGTGTGACAACTAGGGCTTGTAGGATTTGCCTTGTTGATAGTATTGTTAAGAAGGCAGAGCAGCACTTTATTATGGACATACTTCTCCCCATTTTAGCTACTGTTGTATCAATGTGTTATGACCATGACAGTTTACAATCCATGGTTACTCCAAGCAGTTTAGTCACCTCAACTTGCAAAATTCATTATGAGATGTAGTTGTGGTTTAGGGTTTAGTGAATGATTTGTCCCAAATACAATGCTTTTAGTTTTGGAAATATTTAGGACTAACTTATTCCTTGCTACACATTCCGAAACCAACTGCAGCACTTTAAGTGTTGCAGTCATTTCAGTTGCTGTAGTAGCTGACGTGTATAGTGTTGAGTCATCCGCATACATAGACATACTGGCTTTATTCAAAGCCAGTGGCATGTCGGTAGTAAATATTGAAAAATCTAAGGGGCCTGAACAGCTACCCTGGGGAATTCCTGATTCTACCTGGATTATGTTTGAGAGGCTTCAATTAAAGAACACGCTCTGTGTTCTGTTAGACAAGTAACTATTTATCCACATTATAGCAGGGGGTGTAAAGCCATAACTAGTTTTTCCAGCAGCAGACTATGATCGATAATGTCTGCTGTCTGCTGAAAAGCTGCACTGAAGTCTAACAAGACAGCCCCCACAATCATTTTATCATCAATTTCTCCATCAGTCATTTGTGTTGTGCTTGTTGAGTGTCCTTCCCTATAAGCTTCCTGAAAGTCTGTTGTCAATTTGTTTACTGTGAAATAGGATTATATCTGGTCAAACACCATTTTTTCCACCCGAAGTTCACTAAGGGTTAGTAACAGGCTAATTGGTTGGCTATTTGAGCCAGTAAATGGGGCTTTACTCTTCTTGGGTAGTGTAATGACTTTAGCTTCCATCCAGGCCTGAGGCACACACTTTTTAGTAGGTTTAGATTGGAGATGTGGCAATATCGTCCGATATTATTATCCTCAGTAATTTTCTATCCAGATTGTCAGACCCTGGTGGCTTGTCATTGTTGATAGACAACAATCATTCTTTCACCTCTTCCACACTGACTTTACGGAATTCAAAAGTACCATTCTTGTCTTTCATAATTTTGTCAGATGTACTTGGATGTGTAGTGTCAGTGTTTTTTGCTAGCATGTCATACCTAAGTTTGCTTATCTTGCCAATGAAAGTGATTGAAGTAGCAATATCAGTGGGTTTTGTAATGAATGAGCCATCTGATTCAATGAATGATGGAGTCGAGTTTCCCTTTTTTCCCAAAATGTCATTTTAAGGTGCTCCAAAGCTTTTTACTATCATTCTTTAAATAATTTATAGTATCATAGTAGTTTCATAGTATAGCTTCATAGTATAGTTTCTTTTTATGTAGTTTAGTCACATGATTTCTTAATTTGCAGTACATTTGCCAATCAGTTGGGCTGTCAGACTTATTTGCCATACCTTTTGCCTCATCCCTCTCAACCATAACATTTTTAAATTCCTCATCAATCCAAGGGGATTTAACAGTTTTTACAGTCATTTTCTTAATGGGTACGTGCTTAATAGTAACTGGAATAACACATTTCATAATTGTGTCAAGTGCAGTGTCATAGCAAATATTTTTCACATTATCAACATATGAATCACTACAAAACGTATTGTATGACATCTTATACATTATATTAGGCCCAGCCTTTGGAACTTTGGTTTTCATAGATATGGCTACTTTTTTGGGATCACTACATCCTATTGATGTGGATACTACTTTAAAGCAAATTTTGGCAGCATTAGTGAAGATGTGATCAATGCATGTTCATGATTTCATTCCTGTGCTGATTGTAAATTCCCTGGTAGGTTGGTTGACAACCTGAACCAGGTTGCAGGCACTGGTTACTGTTTGAAGTTTTTTCTTGAGTGGGCAGCTTGATGAGAGCCAGTCAATATTTAAATCACCCAGAAAATATACTTTTCTGTTGATACCACATACATTATCAAGCATTTCACACATATTCTCCAGAAACTGACTGTTAGAACTTGGTGGTCTATAGCAGCTTCCCACAACAATGGGTTTAAGGTGAGGTAGATGAACCTGTAGCCATATTACTTCAACAGTATTTAACATGAGATCAAATATATTTATATAGCCCTTCGTACATCAGCTGATATCTCAAAGTGCTGTACAGAAACCCAGCCTAAAACCCTAAACAGCAAGCAATGCAGGTGTAGAAGCACGGTGGCTAGGAAAAACTCCCTAGAAAGGCCAAAACCTAGGAAGAAACCTAGAGGCACCAGGCTATGAGGGGTGGCCAGTCCTCTTCTGGCTGTGCCGGGTGGAGATTATGAACATTTGAACATCTTGGCCATGTTCTGTTATAAATGACCAGCATGGTCAAATAATAATAATCACAGTAGTTGTCGAGGGTGCAGCACCTCAGGAGTAAATGTCAGTTAGCTTTTCATAGCCGACCATTAAGTGTATCTCTACTGCTCCTGCGGTCTCTAGAGAGTTGAAAACAGCAGGTCTGGGACAGGTAACACGTCCGGTGAACAGGTCAGGGCTCCATAGCCGCAGGCAGAACAGTTGGCCAGGTGGACTGGGGACAGCAAGGAGTCATCATGTCAGGTCGTCCTGAGGCATGGTCCTAGGGTTCAGGTCCTCCGAGAGAGAGAATTAGCGAGAGCATACTTAAATTCACACAGGACACCGGATAAGACAGGACAAGTACTCCAGATATAACAAACTGACCCTAGCCCCCCGACACAAACTAATGCAGCATAAATACTGGAGGCTGAGACAGGAGGGGTCAGGAGACACTGTGGCCCCATCTGATGATACCCCCGGACAGGACCAAACAGGCAGGATATAACCCCACCCACGCACAGCCCCCACACCACTAGAGCGATATCTTCAACCACCAACTTACCATCCTGAGACAAGGCCGAGTATAGCCCACAAAGATCTCCGCCACGGCGCAACCCAAGGGGGGGCGCCAACCCAGACAGGAGATCACGTCAGTGACTCAACCCCTGTAATAGGGTTAGAGGCAGATAATCCCAGTGGAGAGAGGGGAACCGGCCAGGCAGAGACAGCAAGGGCGGTTTGTTGCTCCAGAGCCTTTCCGTTCACATTCACACTCCTGGGCCAGACTACACTCAATCATAGGACCTACTGAAGAGATGAGTCTTCAGTAAAGACTTAAAGGTTGAGACAGAGTCTGCGTCTCTCACATGGGTACGCAGACCATTCCGTAAAAATGGAGATCTATAGGAGAAAGCCCTGCCTCCAGCTGTTTGCTTAGAAATTCTAGGGACAATTAGGAGGCCTGCGTCTTGTGACCGTAGCCTACGTGTAGGTAGGTACGGCAGGACCAACTCGGAAAGATAGGTAGGAGCAAGGCCATGTAACACTTTGTAGGTTAACAGTAAAACCGTGAAATCAGGAGGCTAGCACTGGAGTAATATGATACATTTTTTGGGTTCTAGTCAGGATTCTAGTAGCCGTATTTAGCACTAACTGAAGTTTATTTAGTGCTTTATCCGGGTAGCCGGAAAGTAGAGCATTGCAGTAGTCCAACCTAGAAGCAACAAAAGCATGGATTAATTTTTCTGCAGAATTTTTGGACAGAATTTCTGATTTTTGCAATGTTACGTAGATGGAAAAAAGCTGTCCTTGAAACAGTCTTGATATGTTCGTCAAAAGAGAGATCAGGGTCCAGAGTAACGCCGAGGTCCTTCACAGTTTTATTTGAGACGACTTTACAACCATCAAGATTAATTGTCAGATTTAACAGAAGATCTCTTTGTTTCTTGGGACCTAGAACAAGCATCTCTGTTTTGTCCGAGTTTAAAAGTAGAACGTTTTCAGCCATCCACTTCCTTATGTCTGAAACACAGGCTTGTAGCGAGGGCAATTTTGGGGCTTCACCATGTTCCATTGAAATGTACAGCTGTGTCATCCGCATAGCAGTGAAAGTTAACATTATGTTTTCGAAGGACATCCCCAAGAGGTAAAATATATAGTGAAAACAATAGTGGTCCTAAAACGGAACCTTGAGGAACACCGAAATTTACAGTTGATTTGTCAGAGGACAAACCATTCACAGAGACAAACTGATATCTTTCCGACATAAGATCTAAACCAGGCCATTACTTGTCCATGTAGACCAATTTGGGTTTCCAATTTCTCCAAAAGAATGTGGTGATCGATGGTGTCAAAGGCAGCACTAAGGTCTAGTAGCACGAGGACAGATGCAGAGCCTCGGTCTGATGCCATTAAAAGGTAATTTACCACCTTCACAAGTGCAGTCTCAGTGCTATGATGGGGTCTAAAACCAGACTGAAGCATTTCGTATATATTGTTTTTCTTCAGGAAGGCAGGGGGTTGCTGCGCAACAGCTTTTTCTAAAATTTGAGAGGAATGGAAGATTCGATATAGGTCGATTTTTAGTTTTTTATATTTTCTGGGTCAAGGTTTGGTGTTTTCAAGAGAGGCTTTATTACTGCCACTTTTAGTGAGTTTGGTATGTTCAACATAGGAGGGCCAAGCACATGAAGCAGCGCTTTAAGTAGTTTAGTTGGAATAGGGTCCAGTATGCAGCTTGAAGGTTTAGAGGCCATGATTATTTTCATCATTGTGTCAAGAGATATAGTACTAAAACACTTAAGTGTCTCTCTTGATCCTAGGTCCTGGCAGAGTTGTGCAGACTCAGGACAGCTGAGCTTTGGAGGAATACACAGATTTAAAGAGGAGTCTGTAATTTGCTTTCTAATGATCATGATCTTTTCCTCAAAGAAGTTCATGAATTTATTACTGCTGAAGTGAAAGCCATCCTCACTTGGGGAATGCTGCTTTTAGTTAGCTTTGCGACAGTATCAAAAATAAATGTAGGATTGTTCTTATTTTCCTCAGTTAAGTTTGAAGAATAGGATGATCGAGCAGCAGTGAGGGCTCTTCGATACTGCATGGTACTGTCTTTCCAAGCTAGTCGGAAGACTTCCAGTTTGGTGTGGCGCCATTTCCGTTTAAATTTTCTGGAAGCTTGCTTCAGAGCTCGGGTATTTTCTGTATACCAGGGAGCTAGTTTCTTATGGCAAATGTTTTTAGGGGTGCAACTGCATCTAGGGTATTGCGCAAGGTTAAATTGAGTTTCTCAGTTAGGTGGTTAATTGATTTTTGTACTCTGACGTCCTTGGGTAGGCAGAATGAGTCTGGAAGGGCATCAAGGAATCTTTGTGTTGTCTGACAATATATAGCACAACTTTTGATGCTCCTTGGTTGGGGTCTGAGCAGATTATTTGTTGCGATTGCAAACGTAATAAAATGGTGGTCCGATAGTCCAGGATTATGAGGAAAAACATTAAGATCTACAACATTTATTCCATGGGACAAAACTAGGTCCAGAGTATGACTGTGGCAGTGAGTAGGTCCAGAGACATGTTGGACAAAACCCACTGAGTCGATGATGGCTCCGAAAGCCTTTTGGAGTGGGTCTGTGGACTTTTCCATGTGAATATTAAAATCACCAAAAATTTGAATATTATCTGCTATGACTACAAGTTCCGATAAGAACTCAGTGAGGAACGCTGTATATGGCCCAGGAGGCCTGTAAACAGTAGCTATAAAAAGTGATTGAGTAGGCTGCATAGATTTCATGACTAGAAGTTCAAAAGACGAAAACGTCATTTTTTGGGGTGGTAAATTGATATTTGCTATCGTAAATCTTAGCAACACCTCCGCCTTTGCGGGATGCACGGGGGATATGGTCACTAGTGTAACCAGGAGGTGAGGCTTCATTCAACACAGTAAATTCATCAGGCTTAAGCCATGTTTCAGTCAGGCCAATCACATCAAGATTATGATCAGTGAGTAGTTCATTGACTATAACTGCCTTTGAAGTGAGGGATCTAACATTAAGTAGCCCTATTTTGAGATGTGAGGTATCACGATTTCTTTCAATAATGGCAGGAATGGAGGAGGTCTTTATCCTAGTGAGATTGCTAAGGCGAACACCGCCATGTTTAGTTTTGCCCCACCTAGGTCGAGGCACAGACACAGTCTCAATGGGGATAGCTGAGCTGACTACACTGACTATGCTAGTGGCAGACTCCACTAAGCTGGCAGGCTGGCTAACGCTAGATAAACTAATATCATCAACCATGTGTAGTTAACTAGTGATTTATGATTGATTGATTGTTTTTTATAAGATAAGTTTAATGCTAGCTAGCAACTTACCTTGGCTTCTTACTGCATTCGCGTAACAGGCAGGCTCCTCGTGGAGTGCAATGAGAGGCAGGTGGTTAGAGCGTTGGACTAGTTAACTGTAAGGTTGCAAGACTGAATCCCGGAGCTGACAAGGTAAAATTATGTCCTTCTGCCCCTGAACAGGCAGTTAACCCACTGTTCCTAGGCCGTCATTGAAAATAAGAATGTGTTCTTAACTGACTTGACTAGTTAAATAAAGGTGTAAAAAAATTTTTTTGCCATTCCGATTAATCAGTCGACCTCTAGTCTGGGAGCAAGACATCTGTGTCCGCGACGGGGCTGGTTTTCTTTTTGTAATCCGTGATTGACTGCCACATATGTCTCGTGTTTGAGCCGTTGAATTGTGACTCTACTTTGTCTCTATACTGGCACTTTGCTTGTTTAATTGCCTTGCGGAGGGAATATTTGCACTGTTTTGTATTTGGTTGTGTTTCCGGTCGCCTTGCCATGATTAAAAGCGGTGGTTCGCGCGAATGCTGCCATCAATCCACGGTTTATGGTTAGGGAAGGTTTTAATGGTCAGAGATGGAACGACGTCTCAGATGCACTTGCTAATAAACTCGCTCACTGAGTCAGCGTATACGTCAATGTTATTGTTTGAGGCTATCTGGAACATATCCAAGTCCACGTGATCGAAGCAATCTTGAGGCGTGGAATCCGATTGGTCAGACCAGCGTTGTATTGACCTGAGCATGGGCGTTTCCTGTTTTAGTTTCTGTCTATAGGCTGGGAGCAACAAAATGGACTCATGGTCAGATGTGCCGAAGGCAGGGTGGGGGAGGGCTTTGTATGCATCGCAAAAGTTTAAGTAGCAATGATCCAGAAAGCTACCAGCTCTTGTCGCACATTTGATATGCTGATAGAATATAGGAAGTATGGTTCTTAGGTTAGCTTTGTTAAAATCCCCCGCTACAATAAATCGCAGCCTCAGGATGTATGGTTTTCATATTCTAGTGGAGTTCTCTCAGGGCCGTCGAGGGATCTACTTGGTGGGGTTAAACACGGCTGTGACTATAATCGAAGATAATGCCGGTCGGCATTTGATTGTAAGGAATTCTAGGTCTGGTGAACAAAAGGACTTTACTTCCTGTATGTTGTTGTGATTACACCATGAGTTGTTAATCATAAGGTAGACACCCCCGCCCTTCTTCTTACCAGAGAGATGTTTGTTTCTGTCGGCATGATGCGTGAAGAAATCGGGTGGCTGTACCGACTCTGACAACATATCCTGTGTGAGCCATGTTTCCGTGAAACAGAGAACGTTACAATCTCTGTCTCTCTGGAAGGCAACTCGTGCAACTCGTCCACGTTGTTATCTAGAGATTTTACATTGGCGAGTAATATGCTCGGAAGTGGTGAATGGTGTGCTCGCCTTCTGAGTCTGACCAGTAGGCCGCTCCATCTGCCTCTTCTGCGGCGACAGCATTGTTTTGGCTCGGCCTCTGGGATAAGATCGCATTTCCAGAGTGGAGGTTGGAATAAAGGATCTGCTTCGGGAAAGACATATCCCTGGTCGTAATGATGGTAAGTTGACATCGCTTTTATATCCAATAGTTCTTCTCGGCTGTATGTAATAACACTTGAGAATTTCTAGGTTAACAATGTAAGAAATAATACATAGAAAACTATGTAGTTATTTGTTTTTTTAAGAACCTAAAGTGAGGTGACCATCTCTGTCGGCGCCATCTTGCACTGAGGTATTCAGGGAAATTAGGGGGACATGCATTAAGTTACTTACATTGTGTCTGCCAATGCCCCTAGTATAATGTACATTTGTTGCAGCACTTTGACGACACAATGGTAGGGATTAACAGAGCTGGTCTTGGTCATTGATAAGCCATTGTTTCAACGCAGCCTTGAAATGCATTTAGAGTCCAGGAGCCAAGATGATTTGGATGGACTCTGTCATTCCTGTAGAGCAGTGGTTCTCAAACTTGTTATAGTCCCGTACCCCTTCAAACATTCAACCTCCAGCCTGCGTACCCCCTCTAGCACCAGGGTCAGCGCACTCTCAAATGTTGTTTTTTGCCATCATTGTAAGCCTGCCACACACTCACTATACGATATATGTATTCAACATAAGAATGCGTGTGAGTTTGTCACAACCCGGCTCGTGGGAAGTGACAAAGAACTCTTATAGGACCAGAGCACAAATAATAATACAATAATAATCAATAATTTTGTTCTTTATTTAGCCATCTTACATATGAAACCTTATTTGTTCGTCAAAAATTGTGAATAACTCACCACAGGTTAATGAGAAGGGTGTGCTTGAAAGGATGCACATAACTCTGCAATGTTGGGTTTTATTGGAGAGAGTCGGTCTTAAATCATTTTCCACACAGTCTGTGCCTGTATTTCATTTTCATGCTAGTGAGGGCAGAGAATCAACTCTCATGTAGGTACGTGGTTGCAAAGGGCATCTGTGTCTTAACAGCGCGATTTGCCAAGGCAAGAAACTCTCAGCGCAGCCCTATCCAGAAATCTGCCAGTGGATTCTAATTTAAATTAAATTTTCACAGAACCGCTTGTTGCAATTTCGATGAGGCTCTCTTGTTCAGATATCAGTAAGTGGACTGGAGGCAGAGCATGAAAGGGATAACGAATCCAGTTGTTTGTGTCGTCAGTTTCGGGAAAGTACCTGCGCAATTGCGCACCCAGCTCACTCAGGTGTTTGGCTATATCACATTTGACATTGTCCATAAGCTTGAGTTCATTTGCACACAAAACAATCATGCAATGATGGAAAGACCTGTGTGTTGTCCTTGTTAATGCAGACAGAGAAGAGCTCCAACTTCTTAATCATAGCCTCAATTTTGTCCCGCACATTGAATATAGTTGCGGAGAGTCCCTGTAATCCCAGATTCAGATCATTCAGGCGAGAAAATAATCCAGATAGGCCAGTTGTGTGAGAAACTCGTCATCATGCAAGAAAAAAAAACGTGTCAATACCTTGCCCCTTGATAACCAGCGCACTTCTGTATGTTGTAAACGTTTACATGGTCGCTGCCCATATCAGTGCATAATGCAAAAAATACATGAGAGTTCAGGGGCCTTGCTTTAACAAAGTTAACCATTTTCACTGTAGTGTCCAAAGTGTTTTTCTAGCTGTCAGGCATTCCCTTGGCAGCAAGAGCCTCTCGGTGGATGCTGCAGTGTACCCAAGTGGCGTCGGGAGCAACTGTTGCATGCGCGTTACCACTCCACTATGTCTCTCTCACGGCTTTTGCGTCATCTGTACAGATACCAACACATCTTGACCACCAAAGTCCATTCGATGTCACAAAGCTGTCCAGTACTTTAAAAATATCCTCTCCTGTTGTCCTGATTTCCAGTGGTTTGCAGAAGAGGATGTCTTCTTTAATTGACCCCCCATAAACATAACGGACATATACCAGGAGCAGTGCCAGGCCCGCCACGTCTGTCTCATCCAGCTGTAACGCATGTAATTCACTGGCTTGTATGCGAATCAGTAATTGTTTCAGAACATCTCCTGCCATGTCACTGATGCATCGTGAAACAGTGTTGTTTAAGACATTGTCTCTAGTTTTTTGGGGCCTTTTCCCCCAGCATTGTCCCAGCCATTTCCGCAGCAGCAGGAATAATTAAGTCCTCCACAATAGTATGGGGCTTTCCTGTCCTAGCCACTCGGTAGCTCACCATATAAGACGCTTCTAGCCCCTTCTTATTAATGGTATCTGTTGCTTTTATGTGCATGTCTTACTACTCGAAAGTCGTCTTTATTCTCGCTCAAAATACTCCCGTGGACTATTTTTCAAATTGTCATGTTTCGTTTCTAAATGTCTGCGCAAGAGTGAAGGTTTCCCGCGAGAGAGTAATGGTTCACGTGATTGGATGTTAATTATTTGACATTATGTTATTTCGCTGAACACTAGATGGTTTAATTTTCATTTTGGGCAGTGAAACGAGGCTACTCAGGCGAGGGGGGGGGGGGGGAACTCACCCACGTTGGAAAATATAAATGTACTGTGAGGATTATATATTTTTTTTATCAATCACATTTTTATTTGGCATACCCCCGACGGCATTGCTCGTTCCCAAGTTTGGGAATACCTGCTGTAGAGTATCTTCTGTTTCCAGAAGGTGTCAGTTATCTTTAAAAGTGATTCCAGCAGAGCTACAGTAATATTTTTGACAGATGTATAATGCCAGTAGCCTGCTGAATCTTTCACACCAGCGGCTCAATGATGGTACTGGACCTGAAATTATTGGCAGTTTTTTTTTAAGTCTTTTAATGCAAAAATCTGTTCTTTTAAAATTCATTTTCAGATGTTCCAAGCTAGCCCTCCTGATGTTGTTTGACCCCACATGGACTACGACAGCGTCCGCTCCCAGCATCTGTCGTAGAACAGACGGACTGTACTCGTGCTCCTGAGTAGCACAGGGTTTTTGCATTGGGAACTGAGATGTTTCTCACCATAGAGCTGCTGGTGATGTTGAATGGGCCAGTCTCTCAGGCAGCCTCACGGTCTGATGAGGGTGGGAGCTCTGAGGATCTGAACCCGAGGTACAAGCTACAGGAAAGGGAGACAGAACAGAGGACGAAGACGCAGGTACCTACGGATCCGATGTCAAATGGGAATGGAAATCAATTAACCGAGGTCTCTCGTTCAGCTTACGTTGCGCTGGGAGTCTAGATAGGATCGAGGGAAAGCAAAGTCCAGAGAGATCCTTGATGAAAGCGTTCAGGACCTCAGTCTGGAGCGAAGGTTCACCTTCCAAATTGCAGAGGAGAATGTGAGAAACTCTCCAAATGCAGGTGTGCCAAGCTTGTAGCGTCATTCCCAAGAAGACCCAAGGCTGTAATCGCTGCCAAAGGTGCTTCAACAAAGTACTGACTAAAGGGTCTGAATACTTATGTAAATGTGATATTTCCATTTATTTTTTATCATTTTCAAAAATGTCTAAACCTGTTTTTGCTATGTCATTATGGGGTATTGTGTGTAGATTGAAGGGGGGAAACTATTTAATACATTTTAAAATGAGGCTGTAACGTAACAGAATGTGGAGAAAGTCAAGATCTAAATACTTTACGAATGCACTGTATTCACAAGCTTAATGTATTCACACATTGATATCATCTGTGACATTGATTCTCTGCCCAAATAAGTTTGGATATCCTCTGTTTATCTTTCTTAACTATACTCTGTTATTGACATCAGAATCACAAAACTAGACACGTTTCAGTGGTTAACTTGGTGTAACCCAACTAAAGCTTTTAGATTTTCTTTTGTGTTCCAGGTAATCAAAAAGAGTCTCTATCCAGGACAAAGTCATAGTTAAAGTAGGTCACCCAACTGAAGAACGCTGATTCAGTAAACCCAATATTGATTTTTGGTTGTATCTGTGTCTTCCCCAGTACTGCCTAAGCCCCAGGTGAGCTACAAGAGCACGTCTCCAGGGGTTATTGAGGCCAACTGTACAGCCGTGTCCCGGCCCCCGGCGGAGATAGTGTGGAACGTGGAGAGGGACAACCGAACTATGGGACCCCCTGTGACATCACAGGTCCAGCAGGGGGATGGGACCACCCTAGTCATCAGCACCCTCAACGTCCAATCAGGGCTGCTGAAGGATGTGTCCGTCAAATGTCTGGTCCACCATAAGGGTCTGGAGTCACCCATCGCTGTTTCTATGAATACCAAGAGTGAGTGAGACACACACACACACACACACATTGGGAGGATGCAAATATCTCAATTTATATTGACTTCGAGCTTACACTTGTTTTTAAGTTAGCTGCTTTTGGAAAAAGTAGCCTGACAAAACCAAAGCCAAGAATACTGATCCCTGAGGGATGGATGTGAACATTGTCTGGCAAACATTTAATGACTTATCGTAAACAGTGTGTAAGAGTTTAGATCTGTTTTTGTTGAAGTCATTGCCAAGCAGGTTTAGTTTACACGCTCAAAGGGTCACCTCCAAAATGATTGTCTCCCTTGATAAAAATGAGCAAAAAAGACTATGAAGTAAATAATACAAATACTGAGCTATATTGCTATTTCGTTTAACAACAATTTTTTTTCTCAAAGATAAGGGTCAAAATGATTGGCACCCCTGTTTCAGTACTTTATGCAACTTCCCTTGTGAGGATAACGACACAGACTTTTTCTATAATGTTTTATGAGATTGGAGAACACATTGGGAGGGATCTTAGACCGTTACTCCATACAAAATGTTTACAAACCCTTTAAATCCTTTGGTCTGCGCTTGTGGACTGCCCTCTTCAATTCAAACCCCAGGTTTTCAATGGGATTGAAGTCTGGAAACTGATATGGCCACTGCGAAATTTAGATTTTGTGGTGAAATTACCATTTCTTTGGGGATTTTGACTTGTGCTTGGTTGGGGTCATTGTCTTGCAGCCCAATAAGATCAAAAATCATCACCATATTGTAGATATTAGGTTATTTCCTGCACAGGCATCCTTTTCGTTGCCAAACCCACTGCTGGTGTACGTGACCTATTTTCGACTAATCTGACCATAGCACCCGGTTCCCATCCTAGTGCCAGTGCCGTTTAGCAAACTCAAAGTGTTTACATTCTTGGTTGCTCCCAATTAAGCCTTTTTTTCTGACAACCCTTCCAGAAAGCCTATTAGCGTGCAGGTTGCGTCTAATTGTAGATTTGGAGACCCCAAGATGCGACAAATCAAATCAAATCATGTTTATTTTATATAGCCCTTCGTACATCAGCTAATATCTCGAAGTGCTGTACAGAAACCCAGCCTAAATCCCCAAACGGCAAGCAATGCAGGTGTAGAAGCACGGTGGCTAGGAAAAACTCCCTAGAAAGGCCAAAACCTAGGAAGAAACCTAGAGAGGAACCAGGCTATGAGGGGTGGCCAGTCCTCTTCTGGCTGTGCCGGGTGGAGATTATAACAGAACATGGCCAAGATGTTCAAAATGTTCATAAGTGACAAGCATGGTCAAATAATAATCAGGAATAAATGTCAGTTGGCTTTTCATAGCCGATCATTAAGAGTTGAAAGCAGCAGGTCTGGGACAGGTAGGGGTTCCATAACCGCAGGCAGAACAGTTGAAACTGGAACAACAGCAAGGCCAGGTGGACTGGGGACAGCAAGGAGTCATCATGCCCGGTAGTCCTGACGTATGGTCCTAGGGCTCAGGTTCTCCGAGAGAGAGAGAGAAAGAAAGAGAGAAGGAGAGAATTAGAGAGAGCATACTTAAATTCACACAGGACACTGGATAAGACAGGAGAAGTACTCCAGATATAACCAACTGACCCTAGCCCCCCGACACATAAACTACTGCAGCATAAATACTGGAGGCTGAGACAGGAGGGGTCAGGGGACACTGTGGCCCCATCCGATGATACCCCCGGACAGGGCCAAACAGGAAGGATATAACCCCACCCACTTTGTCAAAGCACAGCCCCCGCACCACTAGAGGGAAATCTTCAACCACCAACTTACAATCCTAAGACAAGGCCGAGTATAGCCCACAAAGTTCTGTAATTCTCAAAGCTCTCCCTCGCCCTCCATTTGGCAAATCTGACCACAATTCTATCCTCCTGATTCCTGCTTACAATCAAAAAATAAAGGAGGAAGCACCAGTGACTTGGTCTATGAAGCAGATGCTAAACTACAGGACTGTTTTGCTAGCACAGACTGGAATATGTTCCGGGATTCTTCCGATGGCATTGAGGAGAACACCACATCAGTCACTGGCTTTATCAATAAGTGCATCGAGCACGTCGTCCCCACAGTGACTGTAAATACATACCCCAACCAGAAGCCATGGATTACAGGCAACATTCGCACAGAGCTGTCGCTTTCAGGGAGCGGGACTCTAACCCGGAAGCCTATAAGATATCCCGCTATGCCCTCCGACGAACCATCAAACAAGCAAAACTTCAATACAGGACTAAGATCGACTTGTACTACACCGGCTCCGACACTCGTCGGATGTGGCAGGGCTTGCAAATTATTACAGACAACAAAGGGAAGCACAGCTGAGAGCTGCCCAGTGACACGAGCCTACCAGGCGAGCTAAATAACTTCTATGCTCGCTTCGAGGCAAGAAACACTGAAACATTCATGAGAGCATCAGCTGTTCAGGACGACTGTGTGATCACGCTCTCCGCAGCCGATGTGAGTAAAACCTTTCAACAGGTCAACATTCACAAGGCCGCAGGGCCAGATGGATTACCAGGACGTGTATTCCGAGCATGTGCTGACCAACTGGCAAGTGTCTTCACTGACATTTTCAACCTCTCCTTGTCTGTCTGTAATACCAACATGTTTCAAGCAGACCACCATAGTCCCTGTGCCCAAGAACACTAAGGTAACCTGCCTAAATGACTACCAATTCGTAGCACTCACGTCTGTAGCCATGAAATGCTTTGAAAGACAGGTCTATGGCTCACATCAACACCATTATCCCAGAAACGCTAGACCCACTCCAATTTACATACCGCACCAACAGATCCACAGATGATGCCATCTCTATTGCACTCCACACTGCCCTTTCCCACCTGGACAAAAGGAACACCTATGTGAGAATGCTATTCATTGACTACAGCTCAGCATTCAACACCATAGTGCACTCAAAGCTCATCACTAAGCTAAGGATCCTGGGACTAAACACCTCACTCTGCGACTGGATCCTAGACATCCTGACGGGCGGCCGTGGTAAGGCTAGGTAACAACAAATCCGCCACCCTGATCCTCAACACGGGGGCCCCTCGGGTGCATGCTCAGTCCCCTCCTGTACTCCCTGTTCATGACTGTACGGCCAGGCATGACTCCAACACCATCAAGTTTGCTGATGACACAACAGTGGTAGGCCTGATCACCGGCAATGACGAGACCGCCTATAGGGAGGAGGTCAGAGACCTGACTGTGTGGTGCAAGGCCCACAACCTCTCACTCAATGTGATCAAGAATAAGGAGATGATTGTGGACTACAGGAAAAGGAGGACTGAGCACACCCCCATTCTCATCGAAGGGGATTTGGCCTCCTTGGCGTCCATCACCAACAAACTAACATGGTCCAAGCACACCAAGACAGTCGTGAAGAGGGCACGACAAAACCTATTCTTCCTAAAGACTGAAAAGATTTGACATGGGTCCTCAGATCCTCAAAAGGTTTTACAGCTGCACCATCGAGAGCATCTTGACTGGTTGCATCCCTGCCTGGTATGGCAACTGCTCGGCCTCCGACCGCAAGGCACTACAGAGGGTAGTGCGTACGGCCCAGTACATCACCGGGGTCAAGCTTCCTGCCATCCAGGACCTATATATATATATATATATATATATATATATATATATATATAATCAGGCTGCGTCAGAGGAAGGACCTAAAAATTGTCAAGGACTCCAGCCACCATTGTCATAGACTGTTCTCTCTGCTATCGCATGGCAAGCGGTACCGGAGTGCCAAGTCTGGGTCCAAGAGGCTTCTAAACAGCTTTTACCCCCAAGCCATAAGACTCCTGAACAGCTAATCAAATGGCTACACAGACAATTTGCACCCTCCCACGCTGCTGCTGCTCTCGTATTATCTATGAATAGCCACTTTAATAACCCTACCTGCAGTGTACATAATTACTTCAATTACCTCTCCACCGGTGCCCCCGCACATTGACACATTGACTCTGTACCGGTACCCCCTGTATATTGTTATTTACTGCTGCTCTTTAATTATTTGTTTTTCTAACTTTTTCTTTTTGGTATTTTCTTTCAACTGCATTGTTGCTTAAGGGCTTGTAAGTAAGCATTTCACTGTAAGGTCTACACCTGTCACATGCGCAGACTACAACAAGTACAATTTTATTTTATTTTAATCTGTGGCCCTTGGATTTCCTTTGCCTCCTGAAACATCTTCCTCACTGTGCGTGAGGACAAGATACTGTACACATGCGTCCTTTTACAGCAAGTTTACCACTGTTCCAGTGGTTTTAAATGTCTTATTATTGCCCTAGTAATGGTAAGTGGTATATTTATTTATAAAACATTTTTTTACCCATTGTTGGATTTATGAAGGCCAAGTAACCTAGCTGTTAAGCGCGTTGAGCCAGTAATCAAAAGATTGCTGGTTAGAATCCCCAAGCCGACTATGTGAAGAATCTGTCTATGCCTTTGAGCAGAGCACTTAACCCTAATTGCTCCTGTAAGTCGCTCTGGATAAGAGCATCTTCGAAATTACTTAAATGTAAAAGGTAATGTAAATGTCTCTTAATTTTTTTGTTCTTTGCCTTTCCCCATGGTAATGGATGACAAAGTGTTTATACCCCAGTGAAACGGGAAGCCATGGAAGGCCACAATTCTGCTGTTTCTTATTAAACTGAGATTAATTTAAAGTACTATGTTATTGCTGATTAGATTTTTTTAATACGAATATTTAGGGGTGCTGATAATTATGACACTTATCTGTTTGAGATTAGTTGTATTACTTGTTCAACAAAATGTATTTCTCAAAGTGATTGGGAAATTATATTATTTTACATTAATACATTATTTTGTTGTTGCATACAATATACTGTAGCTCAGTATTTGTTTATTTTTGTACTTTTTGCTCCATCTTTATCAATTGTACCAATAATTTGGGAGGTGACTGTACGTAATGAAATGAAAACTGTTAATCTGAAGCTGTTTAAACCAATTAACATTCTTGATACTTTTATGAAGTTTGATTTGTGGGCAGATTTTTTTCCTTTCTCTCTCTCTCTCGCTCACTGAATCTGTCTCTCGATCCTCTGTCTCTCGATATCCTCTCTATCTCATCAGTTTCACTCTGTTTCTATCGCTGTTCTTTCTCCCTCCCTCCCCCTCTCCCTGTCTAGTTGGGACAGCTTTGACCATCCTGATCTCGGTGACCACTGTAGCTGCTCTGCTGGTCATAAGTCTCTGCTTCTGCCTCTGGAAGTGTTTCTTGCGGAAAGAAGACGGTGAGTGTGTGTGTGTATCCCCCTCCATCGACCGATCTCAATGGAGGTGTTCACTTCCCCCATAAGAGTCCTTATCCAAGAACAATACTTTTTTACTTTGGCCCAGAGGAAAGCGGGAGAAAGGTCCTCCTCGGTTTCTGTGTGAGAAATGTTCTGACCTCATTGACCTTGCTGGCTATTTTTGAGCTCTCAGGCTAATAGTTGTCACCACCATGATTCCATGCAGCTGGGATAGGGTTTTTCTCCAGGATTCATTCAGGGTGTGTTTCTGTGCGTATTGTGGGAATTGTGTAACTACAGTGTGTTTGTCCTGTGTATGTTTATTGAGTGAGTGCTACAGTATAGTGTTCCTGTTCCTTCAGTTTCCTGGTATGTTCTAGGCATGTGTTAAAGTTTTCCTGACTGCCTCACCACCTTGACATTAATTTCAGAGGAAGTTGATCTTGAATGACCTGGTCGCTGCTGTTTGGATGAGAGGTTTATGATACCACGGTGTGTGTGTGTGTGTGGCAGGTGCCACCCTCATAGTACATTACTACTGTTTGGATGAGAGGTTTATTGTGTGTGTGTGGAAACACCCTCATAGTACAGTAGAGGATGGATCTGAGGTCATTATCACCTTAATTAATTGTGTGTGTTTGAGCATGTACAGTAGGCATGGAAACACCCTGGGATTTAAGTGACCCAATTTTGTGTGTGTGCCTTGGTCTCAGTGATGCCAGAAGGCAAAAGGAAGTGTGATACCAGGGGACAAAAGGGTTATGGAATTATGCATCCTTGGAAATATTGAACCTGTGGTTGGCATTTGTATGATTTATGATGCTCTAAAGTAAAGAGGATCATTGTTTGCTAAATATAACCAGAAACTGGGACAAAGATGCATCCATTCCTGGCTCTTAAAATTCCAGGCATGACTTATGTGAGTTGGAGGAATTGAACTCTGTCCATGTCCCTATGCTGACAGCTGTCTTCAGTCACTACAGAGTAACTACAAATATGAAACATTGCAGCTGGCCAGATAGAGCTGTTTTTAACTCATCTGTTTTAGATGCTATAGTTCTTCTAAATGGTACAGAGAACCAATACAAGAAGCTAACATCCCAACTCCACATGGGGGGAATTGAGTCTGCTTGCCTATTACCTACACTCGACCTGGAAAGCTACCGATGATGGTAGGAGTGTCCATAGAGTCAGCTATCTGCCATACTGTATTTTTATTTTGAGTCTTGAAGGTTTTTCTCCTCAGGGCTTGAGGGAAGCCAAAGTCCGCTACCCAAGAGGTGTAAAGCGGCGTTTACTGATTCTAACAGCAGACCTATTAGCTTGCTGCCTGCTCTTAGCAAACTGTTGGAAAACATGGTGTTTGACCAAATACAATGACATTTCTCTGTAAACAAATTGACTACTGACTTTTGGCATGCTTATATAGAAGGGCACTCAATATGTACTGCCCTAACACAAACAAACATATGATTGGTTGAAAGGAATTTATAAGAAGAAGATTGTGGGAGCTGTACTGTTAGATTTCAGAGCAGGCTTTGATATTATTGACCATTACATGTTGTTGAAAGAACATGTTTTATGGCTTTTCAATCTCCGCTCTGAATCCACGATATGGCAATCTAAGAACTCAGAAGGTTTTCTTTCATGCAAGCATCTCTGTCAAACATGTAAGGTGTGATGTACCGCAGGGCAGCACTCAAGGCCCTTGGTATTACTTTAGATTGTAAACTGTCATGGGCAAAACATAGATTCAATGGTTGTAAAAATGTGGAGAGGTACAGTGCATTCGGAAAGTATTCAGACCCCTTCACTTTTTCCACATTTTGTTAGGTGACTGCCTTGTTCTAAAATACAGCATAATGACAAAGCAAAACAGGTTTTTATAAATTTTTGCTAATAAAAAAAAAAATTGGATTTCACATAAGTATTCAGACCTTTTACTCAGTACTTTGTTGAAGCACCTTTGGCAGCGATTACGGCCTCGAGTTTCATTGGATATGATGCTACAAGCTTGGCACACCTGTGTCATGACTCTCCTGTGAGGATCCAAATATCAGGTTACCATGGATCAACTTCTACCAGAGTATTGATGTGGGGGTTTTGTGACACCTCACACCCGGTCGTAAACTTCTGCAGCAGAGGACCATTTTTAGCTTTTAGTATTGGTGGTTGGAACGTCCTTTTGTTACAGAGACCTTTTGCTGCCCAAAAACTCTAACTACCAAAAGTGGACACTGGAATAATATTCCTAACATCCGATAGTGGGGAATGATGAGAGATGATCTATGGAATATGAATGTCGATTTTGTAATGTCATTAAAAATGTTATAAAAATGTTATTACGAAAATATTGTAAGTATACACACTGTAAATGTCAGGGTTACACTGATTATGTAAATTCTGATAATGTTTTGTTAGGATAGGAATATGAATTTAGTTTTCTAATGAAATCATAGTTTTTGATGATACTTTGTCCCAGTAAGTAGCCATGCCCGAGGGAGCTCAGAGTGTATCAGCGTGACGGAAACGCCCCCTTTTTACCAGAGAATAGAAAGGATTAGTTGAGAATTAACATATGGGACCAGAAGGACTCAAGCTGCAGGTTAGTTCTCCATTGGTTACGAGCCTGAAAATCAACACGAAGTGAAGACGACAAAGTAGCCCCTCTAACAATCAATGTTACGGCTGAGTAGCTGTTCTATCTAAGAAAGTGAATAAGTAGAACCGTCCTGTTACTCTCTTCAAATCATTGTCAACTACACTGCTCTCATCAGTCCACTGGGGATCATCGACGTGGCTGATTAGCTGTCTTCAGAGAGCGGCTCTTCCTGGGAGTGAACGTAAACACCACCCTGTTAGTCTGCTTCAGACTTCAGGACAAGGACATTGTGACCTCTTGTGGACAATCAGATCCTTACACTTAAGAGCTCGGGAGAAGGACAACGGAACCATTTCCACGAAGGCCTGGGTGCAACAGAGATAAACGACGAAGGAAGACATCCAAACACGTAAATACATTAATTACTTCTTAACCCAAATGGGCGGCGGTTCGGGGCAAAGTATTATGATTACTGTGAGCGTAGTTCCAAGTGTATAAGTTTCTCTCACTTTCTCCCTTTGTTCCTCTACTCCTCCCTCTTTTCATAAACAAGCAGTCATGTTGTTGTTAGTCCGCTAGGGACCTGTTTCTAATGTATTAAGTTTCTAATCAATAACCTATACCGTGTGTGTGATCATTTAGTTAGTAAATAAATAAATCAATTTGTGTGATACGGAATGATCAGTAAAGCTGTGGTTTCTGCAGAAGCAAGGAGTATGCGTCGTTTAGAATTATGAGACTAATATGAGATAATGATTATCGACATATCTGGGGTTTCATTCGGGAGATGGTAACGCGTTAAACAACTTATTCTGTGGTGCTCCAAATCCTAATGAGTTAATTGTTACATGATGAAATTAATCGAGTAACAATTAAACCTAAACTCAGCAAAAATAGATTCGTCTCTTTTTCAGGACCCTGTCTTTAAAGATCATTTGTAAAAATCCAAATAACTTCACAGTTCTTCATTGTAAAGGGTTTAAACACTGTTTCCCATGCTTGTTCAATGAACCATAAACAATTAATGAACATGCACATGTGGAATGGTCGTTAAGACACTAACAGCTTACAGACGGTAGGCAATTAAGGTCAGTTATGAAAACTTAGGACACTAAAGAGGCCTTTCTACTGACTCTGAAAAACACCAAAAGAAAGATACCCAGGCTACCTGATGATCTGCCTGAATATGCCTTAGGCATGCTGCAAGGAGGCATGAGGACTGCAGATGTGGCCAGGGCAATAAATTGCAATGACTGTACTGTGAGATGCCTAAGACAGCGCTACAGGGAGACAGGACGGACAGCTGATTGTCCTCGCAGTGGCAGACCACGTGTAACAACACCTGCACACCCGAACATCACACCTGCGGGACAGGTACATGATGGCAACAACAACTGCCCGCGTTACACTAGGAACGCACAATCCCTCCATCAGTGCTCAGACTGTCCGCAATAGGCTGAGAGAGGCTGGACTGAGGGCTGGACTGAGGGCTTGTAGGCCTGAGTAAGGCAGGTCCTCACCAGACATCACCGGCAACAATGTCGCCTATGGGCACAAAGCCACCGTCGCTGGACCAGACAGGACTGGCAAAAAGTGCTCTTCACTGACGAGTCGCAGTTCTGTCTCACCAGGGTTGATGGTCGGATTCTCGTTTATCGTCGAAGGAATGAGCGTTACACCAAGGCCTGTACTCTGGAGCGGGATCGATTTGGAGGGTCCGTCATGGTCCGGGGCGGTGTGTCACAGCATCATCGGACTGAGCTTGTTGTCATTGCAGGCAATCTCAACGCTGTGCATTAAAGGGAAGACCTCCTCCCTCATGGTACCCTTCCTGCAGGCTCATCCTGACATGACCCTCCAGCATGACAATGCCACCAGCCATACTACTCGTTCTGTGTGTGATTTCCTGCAAGACCGGAATGTCAGTGTTCTGCCATGGCCAGCGAAGAGCCCAGATCTCAATCCCATTGAGCATGTCTGGGACCTGTTGGATCGGAGGGGGAGGGCTAGGGCCATTCCCCCCAGAAATGTCCGGGAACTTGCAGGTGCCTTGGTGGAAGAGTGGGGTAACATCTCACAGCAAGAACTGGCAAATCAGGTGCAGTCCATGAGGAGATGCACTCCAGTACTTAATGCAGCTGGTGGCCACACCAGATACTGACTGTTGCTTTTGATTTTGACCCCCATTATTCCATTTCTGTTAGTCACATGTCTGCAGAAGTTGTTCAGTTTATGTCTCAGTTGTTGAATCTTATGTTCATACAAATATTTACACAGTTGACAGTGAGAGGATGTTTTTTTTGTTGCTGAGTTAGTTGATTCGATACATAACAGTCATCAGATTAATGTTTAGTCACGTCACAACACCTGTATTTGGGGAGTTTTTCCCATTCTTCTCTGCAGAGCCTTTCAAGCTCTGTCAGGTTGGATGGGGACCGTCGCTGCACAGCTATTTTCAGGTCTCTCCAGAGATGCTTGATCGGGTTCAAGTCCGGCCTCTGGCTGGGCCACTCCAGGACGTTTAGAGACTTATCCCAAAGCCACTCCTCTGTTGTCTTGGCTGTGTCCTTAGTGTCGTTGTCCTATTGGAAGGTGAACCTTCGCCCCAGTCTGAGTTCCTGAGCGCTCTGGAGCAGGTTTTCATCAAGGATCTCTCTGTACTTTGCTCTGTTTATCTTTCCCTCAATCCTGACTAGTCTCCCAGTCCCTGCCGCTGACAAACATCCCCGCAGCATGATGCTGCCTCCACCATGCTTCACCGTAGGGATGGTGCTCAGTTTGGCTGGGCGGCCAGCTCTAGGAAGTATCTTGGTGGTTCCAAACTTCTTCTTCTTGGAGACGACTGTTCTTGGGGACCTTCAGTGCTGCAGAAATGTTTTGGTACTCTTCCCCAGATCTGTGCCCCGGTCCAATCCTGTCTCGGAGCTCTACGCACAATTCCTTCGATCTCATGGCTTGGTTTTGGCTCTTACATGCACTGTCAACTGTGGGACTTTATATAGACAGGTGTGTTACTATCCAAATCATGTCCAATCAATTCAAATTACCACAGGTGCACTCTAATCAAGTTGTAGAAACATCTCAAGGATGACTCATGGAAACAGGATGCACCTGAGCTCAATTTCGAGTCTCATAGTAAGGGTCTGAATACTTATAGAAATAAGGTATTTCTGTTTTAGATTTTTAATACATTTGCAAACATTTCTAAACATCTGTTTTTGCTTTGTCATTATGGTGTATTGTGTGTAGATTTCATGAGGGGAAAAAATAATTCAATACATTTTAGAGTAATGCTGTAACGTAAGAAATTGTGGAAAATGTCAAAGGGTCTGAATACTTAACAAATGCACTGTATGTCCATAATAGAAACACTCTACTTTTTTGACACAACACTCCAAAAAGCAAGTCCTGCAGGCTCTAGTTTTGACTTACCTTGATTATTCTCCAGCCGTGTGGACAAGTGCTGCAAAGAAAGACCTAATTAAGCTGTAGTTGGCCCAGAACAGAGTGAGATGTCTTGCACTTCATTGTAATCAGAGGGCTAATATAAATTCTATATATGCCAGTCTCTCTTGGCTAAGAGTTGAGGAGAGACTGACTGCATCACCTATTTTTATTAGAAACATTCATGTGTTGAAATTTCTAAATTAACACACAGCTCTGACACACACACACTTTTTTGTGGGCCCCAGGAGGAGTAGCTTCTGCTTTCACAACAGCTAATGGGGATCCTAATAAAATACCTGTTCTGTACTTGCTGCCCTACCGTTGGCCTCTTTCTGTGTGGACTGTGGGGTAAACTAAATGAACCTCTGTTTCATCGCTGGTTTTAGCATTGCCACTTTATGGCTCTATGGAGAATGGGGATATTATACACAAAGGATAGTATGGGGACAATAACAAATAACTGTGGGTACAAGTATAAGACAGACATTTGTGGTGGAGAACCATGGTCAGACTGCCAGCCAGGCTTAGATGGGTTTAACACAGTATAACACGTTTAATAGAGCACAATATTCTGATCCTAAAAGGAGAAAGATTAAGTCTCTGAAATCTTCCCAGAGGCCTCACACAGTGCCAGTAAATTAGATGGGAGAATTTGAGTTACAGTATGTGTTGATTGTCTGTGTGTTTCCTTGATACTGGTTAACAGACTTTGAGGCAGATATAGGCCTTAAGTGGAAACTTGATTTAAATGCCTGGTTGGTCTCACTGCGTTATGGAGCCTCTATCACACATTGACCATCTGAACCCAATGACCCAGCACTGACTTCTATCTGACCTTGTTCATTTCAGTTACAGTTATTATATAATGTAATTTTGCTCTACTTGCTTTAGTGTATTGTATCTCTCTTTTTCCTCTCTCTTTCACCCTCTCTCCTCTGCACAGATGCAGTCTAAAAGGAGGAAGTGAAACTCAGCCACTCAGCGACTGTTCCTCAACATTCTACTGCACTTTCAGAAGTTAAGCAAGGCCCACCTCAAGAAGGCACAGAATACAATCTGTCGTGACCAGCATCACAGGGTCACTGAGAAACTGAATCCATCAACACAACATCTTTTGTTTCGTCACAATGGTTCGTATTCACGAGTTTGAAGTGTTTCAGAGTAGAGGTGCTGATATGCGATCAGATTTCCCTTTTAGATCATAATGAATAAGATAATATTGACTGAGGAGACCTGATCCTAGATCTGCACACCCACTCAGACTGTTTGTGAATACTGGCCAGTATGATCACAACACATCCTAACAGAACAGCTCTGAACCTAACCTTGTCCTCTGGTAACCCCAATTGGCATCCATATCTATCATGAAGTGTGATGCTGACTGAGTATTTTGTTCTTGTAACTGCTTTGGTTTCTTTGTGGCATTTTAAAATATTTTCCCAAGATGAATGTGGTTTGCACGACCTAATGGACCTAGGTTGTAGGAAAACTCTGAATGATGTGAAAATACATTTTAGTATTCAGTGATCCTAATGTCTTACGATACACTGAATGCAGATGAGTAAAGTTATTGTGTTGGATTTTACACTTTAATGTCCAAACTTTAGACCACTGCAACGCAGCTCCTGTGGAAGACCTGTCCTGTTTGAATCCCCTAGAATATATTGTTTTGATTCTACTCTTGATGTAATCTTAATTTATCATAGCCTATCTGTAAGCTTTCAACCCCAGGACCCAGATTCACAAAACACTTCAAACGCAAAACTTAATTAGAAGCTTCATAAGAAAAGCTTTGTTAGTACAAATCCTCAAACATTTCTTTAAGAATTCATGCTTTTCTTACGAACTTCTCAAATATCTTTTTACAAACTTTCTTTTTAAGATGATTGTCGCAAAGCAACTGAACTAGCTCGTTATCTTGCGGGCAAGGGCAATCTTATTAGCATATTTCTTACTGCGATAACTGGAGAGAAAATTGGGGGTGGGGGATTTAAAAACAATCAATACTGGAACTTTCACATGAAGTTTGAGTCAATTAAACATGTTCAATTGCTTTCATTATCTTATTTTCTCACTTCCATGCATTTAAGCCCAGGCTTTAGCTATCTTGAAATTAACAACATTTCCAAGAGGAAATCCACTAACTTTATTTTAGAATCACATTTCTTCTTAACAATTTTCTGAGGAAGAAACTTAAGAACATTTTAAATAACTTTATTGAGGAATAGCAACTTTTTGTAAGTGTATAAAGTTAAGAAAAAATTGCACTTAAGAATACATTTCTTTTAAAGATTGTTTTGTGAATCTGGGCCCAAATCTCACACACATTGTAGACCTCTTACTCAGAACTGTAGCAGGGTTGGAGAGTCTGTGGTAGACTATGGTCAGATAAAATTATTTCATTGCCATTTAAGGATGAATAAATGTGGTTATAAGTAAGAATGTCAGCGTGTGTGTTTTCAGATCAATCAATCAAATGTATTTATAAAGCCCTTTTTACATCAGCCGACGTCAAAGTGCTATACAGAAACCCAGCCTAAAACCCAAAACAGCAAGCAATGCTGATGTAGAACCACGGTGGCTAGGAAAAACTCCCTAGAAAGGCAGGAACCTACAGTTGAAGTCGGAAGTTTACATACACCTTAGCCAAATACATTTAAACTCAGTTTTTCACAATTTCTAATATTTAATCATAGTAAAAATTCCCTGTCTTAGGTCAGTTAGGATCACCACTTTATTTTAAGAATGTGAAATGTCAGAATAATAGTAGAGTGATTTATTTCAGCTTTTATTTCTTTCATCACATTCCCAGTGGGTCAGAAGTTTACATACACTCAATTAGTATTTGGTAGCATTGCCTTTAAATTGTTTAACTTGGGTCAAACATTTAGGGTAGCCTTCCACAAGCTTCCCACAATAAGTTGGGTGAATTTTGGCCCATTCCTCATGACCAAGCTGGTGTAACTGAGTCAGGTTTGTAGGCCTCCTTGCTCGCACATGCTTTTTCAGTTTTGCCCACAAATGTTCTATAGGATTGAGGTCAGGGCTTTGTGATGGCCACTCCAATACCTTTACTTTGTTGTCCTTAAGCCATTTTGCCACAACTTGGAATTATCCTTGGGGTCATTGTCCATTTGGAAGACCCATTTGCAACCAAGCTTTAACTTCCTGACTGATTTCTTGAGATGTTGCTTCAATATATCCACATAATTTTCTTTCCTCATGATGCCATCTATTTTGTGAAGTGCACCAGACCCTCCTGCATCAAAGCACCCCCACAACATCATGCTGCCCCCCCCTCCCCGTGCAAGCCTCCCCCTTTTTCCTCCAAATATAACGATGGTCATTATGCCAAACAGTTCTATTTTTGTTTCATCAGACCAGAGGACATTTCTCTAAAAAGTTTGATCTTTGTCCACATGTGCAGTTGCAAACTGTAGTCTGTAGCTTTTTTATGGCGGTTTTGGAGCAATGTTTTCTTCCTTGCTTAGCGGCCTTTCAGGTTATGTCGATATAGGACTCGTTTTACTGTGGATATAGATACTTTTGTACCTGTTTCCTCCAGCATCTTCACAAGCTCCTTTGCTGTTCTGGGATTGATTTGCACTTTTCGCATCAAAGTACGTTCACCTCTAGGAGACAGAACTCGTCTCCTTCCTGAGCTGTATGACGGTTGCGTGTTCCCATGGTGTTTATACTTGCGTACTATTGTTTGTACAGATGAGCGTGGTGCCCTCAGGCGTTTGGAAATTGCTTCCAAGGATGAACCAGACTTGTGGAGGTCTACAGTTATTTTTCTGAGGTCTTGCCTGATTTCTTTTGATTTTCCCATGATGTCAAGCAAAGAGGCACTGAGTTTGAAGGTAGGCCTTGAAATACATCCACAGGTACACCTCTGTTATGCTAATTGACATCATTTGAGTCAATCAGAAGCTTCTAAAGCCATGACATAATTTTCTGGAATTTTCCAAGCTGTTTAAAGGCACAGTCAACTTGGTAAACTTCTGACCCACTGGAATTGTGATACAGTGAATTATAAGTGAAATAATCTGTCTGTAAACATTTGTTGGTAAAATTACTTGTCAAGTAGATGTCCTAACCGACTTGCCAGAACTATAGTTTGTTAACAAGAAAGTTGGAGTTATTGAAAAATGAGGTTTAATGACCCAAACCTAAGTGTAAACTTCCGACTTCAACTGTAGGAAGAATCCAAGAGAGGAACCAGGCTCTGAGGGGTGACCAGTCCTTTTCTGGCTGCACCGGGTGGAGATTATAACAGTACATGGCCAAGATGTTCAAACGTTCATAGATGACCAGCAGGGTCAAATAATAATAATCAGTGGTTGTAGAGTGTGCAACAGGTCAGCACCTCAGGAGTAAATGTCAGTTGGCTTTTCATAGCCGATCATTCAGAGTTCGAGACAGCAGCAGGTGCGGTAGAGAGAGTCAAAAACAGAAGGTCCGGGACAAGGTAGCACGTCTGAACAGGTCAGGGTTCCATAGCCGCAGGCAGAACAGTTGTAACTGGAACAGCAGCACGACCAGGTGGACTGGGGACAGCAATCTGTTTTCAGATTCCATGGTGAGATGTTTTGATGTGATTTTTAGTAGAATACGCCATGGTGAGATTCTATGGGTGCCTTCTGAGGAATTCTATATGGCTGGTTGGCTGCCAGTACTGCTAGGGTGTATTTAAAAAAAAAAAAAAGCCACCAACACATTTTAAAGTGGCCAGGTCATCAGTATTATTAGGTCTCTGCAGATTCAAGCTTCATGAAATTCTGACCTTATTTTATTAGCTTGTATAAGCGTAGGACATGAAGCAGTCAAGGTTGATTTGCTTTTTAGGAGAAAACTATCATGGTTTGCTATCATATTTCATCTAGGTTTTTCTCTGTGTCGTCATACACATCACTACTTGTTCGGATCTTTATTTCTACTCTGTACATTGATTGCTGTGATCCGGGGTGTAAGCATTGAATATGTGTGTGGAGGGCTGTCTTACCAGGTAACATGCTTTTCATAATGTCAGTCACCTCACATGCAGAAATGCAACTAGCCACATTAAAGGTTAACACGGCTCCCCCCGTATGAAGGAAGATGCTGTTGCTTGAAAATGTATGATGTCATGAAATGTAAAATAAAGAAATTAGAAATAGGTGGTATGTTATTGCTTATTGAATACATTTGCAATTTATACGGAAAATGTCAAGTTGAAATATTTTCTGGAGGTTTTTGATTATGCGCCTCAGGAATGGAATTCTGGGTGCAGTCTCTGTACACCTGTATTAACCTTAGAGAAAGAGGAAAAGGTGGAGGTATTCTACTCTTGGCTGTTTGTACAGATCTGGCATCCATATGCACTTTGTTCCAAGTCTGTTTTATCCTGAGCCAGGGGTTTGAGAGGGGCACGGAGCTTTGGAGAACACACTCACAGCTGCAAATCGTCCAGCATCAATCTGTAAGGCCAGTTCTACAGAGAAGGTGGGTTGGAGTGTTTATTAGTTCTGCGCCCTTTTTTTCCCAATGTTTGTAATAGAGCCTCTAGCATGGCTGGGGAAATGATTGTGTGTCTTCAGGACTAAATCAAACCCAAAAGTAATAATCAGCTGTAACAGTTTTCACAGGCTCATTGTAGACACAAGAAATTTGGATACTTGCTCCACCAGTATAAGGTTTGGAATCTGCCAAGATTCTCGTGCATTCCTCCCATTAGGCTGCATTGGCCTCCAGTGATGCAAACAGCTTCCCTTATACTAGGAGATTTATTCTATTGTGCTGCTTGGGTTGATTTTGAACCAAACCCACAGTAATACGCTTCCCACCCACCTTTTCTGCTCTGTCATAAAGAATGACTTCAGTCCGGTTCCAATCTGCCATGTCTCTCCAGCTGTCCCCATCTACCACCCCTCCCTCCGATTGTGTGTTCTCTCCATCCTTCTGGTGGCTGAAAGAGGGCTTTGTCCACTAAATAAAACACACACAGCCACTAGTGTGTCCAGGCCTGCAGATAAGACCAACACGCAGATATGAGAGCATGGGCCAATTTTATGTATGTGTTTGTTACAAGGGAAAAGGTCAGAGGCAGTGACTGACATACGCTCATATTAGGGGGATGAATTCCATTCAGCCCAATCTAAAGGGAGATTCATTAACCCTTTGATGGCCTTCTTAATTACACTATAATATAAACCCCCTTAATTTATAATGTATGTCCTCATGTCTCAGCAGGTCCTAACGGCCTTGTTTTTATCTAACTAAATTATGATTGTGGAGCCTTATGCTGCAATAACCAATACGTCCACATGGCGCAGGCAAAGGCTTAGTCAGTGACGCCGAAGGAGAAGGCTGTCGTTTTACGACCCCCGTAACCTATATTGTGTGTTTTTTCGTGGTATTTGTAAGTTATTTTGTACATAATGTACAAAATTGGCTACATTGGGTAGCCAATTTGTAGGGGTACCGGTTAGTCGGGCTAAATGAGGAAGTATCTACATGAATGTATAGTTAAAGTGACTGCATATATGATAAACAGAGTAGCAGCAGCGTAAAAGAGGGGTTGGGGTGGGACACAATGCAAATAGTCTGGGTAGCCATTTGATTACCTGTTCAGGAGTCTTATGGCTTGGGGGTAAAAGCTGTTGAGAAGCCTTTTGGTCCTAGACTTGGCACTCCGGTACAGCTTGCCATGCGGTAGTAGAGAGAACAGTCTATGACTGGGGTGGCTGGGGTCTTTGACAATTTTTAGGGCCTTCCTCTGTCACTGCCTAGTGTAGAGGTTCTGGATGGCAGGCAGCTAAGCCCCAGTGATGTACTGGGCCGTACGCACTACCCTCTGTAGTGCCTTGTGGTTGGAGGCCGAGCAGTTGCTGTACCAGGCAGTGATGCAACCAGTCAGGATGCTCTCGATGGTGCAGCTGTAGAACCTTGAAGAAATCTGACACGTTGGCTGGATTCACAACAAGTGTAGCTTTAATTTGGTGTATTGCATGTGTGATTATATGAAAGTTTAATTTATTTCATTTTTATTTGAATTTGGCGCTATTATCTGAGGACAGCACCCCATCAAACAAACACAGACAATCAAATTTCATCCCACCAGGCGCGACACAAAACTCAGAAATAACGATATAATTCATGCCTTACCTTTGAAGAGCTTCTTCTGTTGGCACTCCAATATGTCCCATAAACATCACAAATGGTCCTTTTGTTCGATTAATCTTCAAAATGTCTATTTATTTGATCCAGAAAAACACCGGTTCCAACTCGCGCAACATGACCAAAAAATATCTAATAAGTTACCTGTAATCTTTGTCCAAACATTTCAAACAACTTTCCTAATCCAATTTTAGGTATTTTTTAACGTAAATAATCAATCCAATTTAAGACTGGATAAACTGCGTTCAATAGCAGATGAAAACAAAGTGGAGTGAGCTTTCAGGTCGTGCGCCCCAACCACAACAGTACACTAGACTCGACCCTCCTTCTGAACACTATTTCTAAAGACTGTTGACATCCAGTGGAAGTGATAGGAACTGCAAGCAAGTGCCTTAGAAATCTAGATCCACATAGAAAACCCATTGAAAATACTGTCACCTCAAAAAAACATTTTCCTGGATGGTTTGTCCTCGGGGTTTCGCATGCCAAATAAGTTCTGTTATACTCACAGACATCATTCAAACAGTTTTAGAAACTTCAGAGTTTTTTTCTATCCAAATCTACTAATGATATGCATATCCTAGCTTCTGGGCCTGAGTAGCAGGCAGTTTACTTTGGGCACGCTTTTCATCCGTAATTGTGAAAATACCGCCCCCTAGCCTAGAGAGGCTAACTGGTGTCCCCGCATATTTACTCTGTACCGGTACCCCCTGTATATAGCCTCGCTATTGTTATTTTAATGCTGCTTTTTAATTATTTGTTACTTTTATTTTCAATTTTTTTAGTTATTTGTTTTTTACTTAACTTCTCTGGGATATGTGGGACGGTAGCGTCCCACATTGCCAAAAGCCAGAAAAAATGTAGCGCGCCAAATTCAAATATATTACTATAAAAATCAATCTTTCATGAAATCACACATGAAAGACACTAAACTAAAGCTACACATGTTGTGAATCCAGCCAACGTGTCTGATTTCAAAAAGGATTTACGGGGAAAGCACACCAAACAATTATGTTAGCTCAGTACATAGCCACAGAAAAACATAGCCATTTTCCCAGCAAAAGATAGTAGTCACAAAAAGCAGAAATAGAGATAAAATTAATCACTAACCTTTGATGATTTTCATCAGATGACACTCATAGGCCATCATGTTACACAATACATTTATGTTTTGTTCGATAATGTGCATATTTATATCCACAAATCTCTGTTTACATTGGCTCCATGTTCAGAAATGCCTCCAAAATATCCGGAGAAATTGCAGAGAGCCACGTCAAATAACAGAAATACTCATCATAAACTTTGATGAAAGATACATGTTTTACATAGAATTAAAGATACACTTGTTCTTAATGCAACCGCTGTGTCAGATTTCAAAAAAACTTTACGTAAAAAGCACACCATGCAATAATCTGAGACGGCGCTCAGATTTAACAACATTTCTCCGCCATGTTGGAGTCAACAGAAATACGAAATTATATTATAAATATTCCCTTACCTTTGATCATCTTCATCAGAATGCACTCCAAGCAATCCTAGTTCCACAATAAATCGTTATTTTGTTCGATAATGTCCATTACTTATGTCCAAGTAGCTACTTTTGCTAGCATGTGTAGTACACGTGTCCATACGCTCGCGCAGATGCAGGCAAACGTCCAACGAAAACTTCAAAACGTTATATTACAAGTCGAATAAACTGGTCAAAGTAAGTAGAGAATCAATCTTCAGGATGTTGTTATCATATATATCCAATAACGTTCCAACCGGAGCATTCCTTCATGTCTGTAGAAGTTATGGAACGCAAGGCGATATCATGAGGAAAGCTCACTGGTTTGGCTATATGGTGTGCTCAACATTTCACATAAACCATGGAAAGCCCCCAACCTGTAGCCAGCACAAGCATACAAACACGTGCATCTGTGCATAAATATACACCAACACACACACACACTCACTCACTCACTCATACTGAGTGAGTAATATGCACACATATAGACACAGGCACACACACTTAGTCACACACAGGGACATAAAATGTTCGGTATGAGTTATTTTTCCCTGTTATATCCCCAAATCATCACTAATAATCACTAAAGTGGCTCAGTGGTTTCTTCATTATAATAAATATTTTGATAGTCAATAACAAATGATGGTTTATCATCATTATGTGTGAGATAACGTTTGTGATACACACTGCTAGCTGACATTATTTTGCTCCTCTAACTCTGAGGTGTGATGTGAAGGAGGGTTCACACTCAGAAGCACATATTCTCCAGCTCTAACCCTTGCCCACCTGTCTCACCCCAATCCCCCGATCTTTAAATCATATTTTTTTTCTCAGAAATACTGCTGCACTGCGGTTAACACACTGCTCAACATTTCCATGACACCAGGAAGAGTGTGTCATAGAGTGTGTGAGTTACATATATATAAAAAAACATGAATCTCCCCAAGGAGTAACATTTTCATCCCAAAAATATGTTCAGCTTTCCTCTTTTTCAGTGAGAAGATCCATCAAAGAAGACAACTTAAACAGTAAAGCAGTCAGCAGCACCGTGCCGTTATGGTCTGGATGAGGTCTCTTTCAGAGCCTATGGGCTCAGTGAACTCGGATGGCTGCGTACTCTGAGCATTCATCCTGGATGGTTGGGATATGGGGGGGGTTTCGGGGACTCTCTAGGGGTCTGGTGGTTTGACCCTTTTTTATTTTATTTATTTTTATTTTATTTCTATTTGACCTCCAGCTGTGATATCCGAGGAAGGCAGAGTTCCGTTTGTCATCAGGAGGCTGTGTGCCGATGCCCTGTTGATGTGTTTGCCATAGGGACCATTGTTGTAGAGATTGCCGGAGTGGGCAGGGTTTGGTGTGAATGGTGATGATGGAAAGGTTCCCTTAGAGCAGGAGGAGAGGTCTGGACATGGTGCTGCCTGTGTGGACATTTCCATTAAACACAGAGAAAAACAATTAGACAAAGTCAGGACAGCAAGGCTTCCATTTTGTACAAATTTAGTGTATTGAGGACAAGTTTTGTCATGATAGCAAATGACCCATTGGTTAATAGTAAGATGCTATAAGATTTCCTTACCTGCTCCTTTATCCCGTTATTTGTTGACAATGTTGGTCCTGAATGATGTGTATATTTTAGAAAGTTAAAGTGACATGTTTGCTGTATTTCAACCTTGTACACAATAAAAGTTTTCAGTATTAAATGGGTCTAAAAAAAACTGGAGCTGAAGCTTACCTAGAGAAAACGATTTAGTGTGGAGGTGCTGACTAACGGTAAATAAACTGTAAGCTATAAAAACAAAGAGTCGCACACTCTACATGTATAACCTCCCAGCAATTTATTAAAAAAAACACAAATGTTTCGGCATCATTGTGCCTACTGGGAGGTTATACATATGGAGTCTGCAACTCTCTTTGTTTTTATAGTATTAAATGGGTAACAGCATTACTCACCTTTTACATCCATAAAGGCAGAGGAATGAGATTGCTGTCACCACGACCACCAGCAGTACTGTTCCCACACAGATGTAAACATACGGCAGCCAGCTCAGATATTTCTCATCATGCTTTGCATTTGGTGAGTCGTCTGTTAGAGTAGAAACAGAGGTCTTAAAACTTCTTATGGCTGCAGGGGCAGTATTGAGTAGCTTGGATGAAAAGGTGCCCAGAGTAAACTGCCTGCTCCTCAGTCCCAGTTGCTAATATGTGCATATTATTATTAGTATTGGATAGAAAACACGCTGCAGTTTCTAAAACTGTTTGAATGATGTCTGTGAGTATAACAGAACTCATATGGCAGGCAAAAACCTGAGAAAAAAATCCAACGAGGAAGGGGGAAATCTGAGGTTTGTAGGTTTTCAACTCATCGCCTATCGAAAACACAGTGGGATATGGGTCAGTTTGCACTTCCTACGGCTTCCACTAGATGTCAACAGTCTTTAGAACCTTGTCTGATGCTTCTACTGTGAAGTGGGGCCGAAGGAGAGGGGAATGAGTAAGGTCTGCCATGAGCTGACCATGCTCTGACCATGCGCATTCATGTGAGAGCGAGCTCTGTTCCATAGCACTTCAGAAGACAATGGATGTTTCCGGATGAAACATTATTGAAGATTTATTTTAAAATCATCCTAAAGATTGATTCAAAACATCGTTTGACATGTTTCTACTGACTGTTACGGAACGTTTTGACATTTCGTCTGCTTTTAGTGAACGCGCTTCGTGACTTTGGATTTGTTTACAAACACGCTAACAAAAGTAGCTATTTGGACATAAATGATGGACATTACCGAACAAAAAGAACATTTCTTGTGGGAGTCCTGGGAGTGCATTCCGACGAAGATCAGCCAAGGTAAGTGAAGATTTATATTGCTATTTATGACTTTTGTTGACTCCACAATTTGGCGGGTAACTGTATGGCTTCCTTTTGTGAATGAACGCTGTTCTCAGATTATTGAATACTGTGCTTTTGCCGTAAAGCTTTTTGAAATCTGACACAGAAGTTGCATTAAGAACAAGTTTATCTTTCATTCTATGTAAAACATGTATCTTTCATCAAAGTTTATGATGAGTATTTCTGTTATTTGATGCTTGTTTGTAGGTGACCAAATACTTATTTTCCACCATAATTTGCAAATAAATTCATAAAAAATCTTACAATGTGATTTTCTTATTTTTTTTTCTCCTTATTTTGTCTGTCATATTTGAAGTGTACCTATGATGAAAATTACAGGCCTCTCTCATCTTTTTAAGTGGGTGAACTTGCACAATTGGTGGCTGACTAAATACTTTTTTGCCCCACTGTATATATTTTCCGAATGTTGAAACCAGGCTCATTTTTGGTTCTGAATGAAAGTTGAAAATAAGTCATTTAAGTCATCTATGATTGGTTCAGATTTGGACCAAAAGGCCGGTCCGGAACTGCACTAAAAAGGTTGTCCAAAAGTCGGCGTCGGGCCGTGCTTACTGAGGTGTAGCCTACAGTGTTGTCTGAAATGTGTGGTAAGCCAACCATTTGTAAAACACCAGAAAACTACGCCCAATAGCTGTCGGCTCTGCTTACTGGGGTGTAGGCTACCATCTCAGCCAGCAATTTCATTTTATGAATGCCCATCCATGTGGTAGGCCCACCGTTTGTAAAAGCATTATTTTTATTAGTCCTGATTCCTGTGAGTAATCAACTTGGCTATTTACGCTCTGAATATCAGCTACCCAACTTCATCAGAAGTTATCCTATTCCTATTTGCAATGTTTTTACACAGCGGGAAATGTATAATTTACTGTGTTAAATGAGGCCTCTCCTTTAACATATCCCCCGCGCATCCTGCAAAGGTGGAGGTGTTGCTAACATTTATGATAGTAAATTTCAATTTACAAAAAAAAAAATACTGCGTTTTCTTCTTTTGATTTTGAGCTTCTAATAATGAAATATATACAGCCTAATCAATCACTTTTTATAGCTACTGTTTACAGGCCTCCTGGGCCGTATACAGCGTTGCTCACTGAGTTCCCTGAATTCCTATCGGACCTTGTAGTCATGGCAGATAATATTCACATTTTTGGTGACTTTAATATTCACATGAAAAAGTCCACAGACACACTCAAAAAGGCTTTCGCAGCCATCATTGACTCAGTGGGTTTTGTCCAAAATGTCTCTGGACCTACTCACTGCCACAGTCATGCTCTGGACCTAGTTTTATCCTGTGTAATAAATATTGTGGATCTTAATGTTTTTCCCCATAATCCTGGACTATCATACCACCATTTTATTACATTTGCAATCACAACAAATAATCTGCTTTGACCCCAACCAAGGATCATCAAAGCCGTGCTATAAATTATTGGACAACCCAAAGATTCCTAGATGCCCTTCCAGACTCCCTGCACCTACCCAAGGATGTCAGAGTACAACAATTGGTTAACCGCTTAACTGAGGAACTAAATTTAACCTTGTGAAATACCCTGGATGCAGTCGCACCCCTAAAAACAAAAACATTTGTCACAAGAAACTAGATCCCTGGTATACAGAAAATACCAGAGCCCTGAAGCAAGCTTCCAGAAAATTGGAACGGAAATGGCGCTCCACCAAACTGGAAGTCTTCCGACTAGCTTGGAAAGACAGTACCATGCAATATCGAAGAGCCCTCACTGCTGCTCGATCATCCTATTTTTCCAACTTAATTGAGGAGAATAAGAACAATCCCAAATGCATTTTTGATACTGTTGCAAAGCTAATTAAAAAGCAGCATTCCCTAAGAGAAGGAGGCTTTCGCTTCAGCAGTGATTAATTCATGAATTTCTTTGATGAAAAGATCATGATCATTAGAAAGCAAATTACGGACTCCTCCTCCTTCTCCAAAGCTCAGTTGTCCTGAGTTTGCACAACACTGCCAGGACCTAGGATCAATGGAGACATTCAACTTTTTTAATCCTACAGTATATCTCTTGACACATTCATGAAAATAGTCATGGCCTCTAAACCTTCAAGTTGCATACTGGACCCTATTCCAACTAAACTACTGAAAGAGCTGCTTCCTGTGCTTGGTCTTCTTATGTTGAACATATTAAATGGCTCTCTATCCACCGGATGTGTACCAGACTCATTAAAAGTGGCAGTAATAAAGCCTCTCTTGAAAACACCAAACCTTGACCCAGAAAATGTAAAAGTCTATCAGCCTATATCGAATCTCCCATTCCTCTCAAACATTTTTGAAAAAGCTATTGCGCAGCAACTCACTGCCTTCCAGAAGACAAACAATGTATACGAAACACATCAGTCTGGTTTTAGACCCCATCCTAGCACTGAGACTGCACTTGTTAAGGTGGTAAATTACCTTTTAATGGCGTCAGACCAAGGCTCTGCATCTGTTCTCGTGCTCCTGGACCTTAGGGCTGCTTTTGACACAATCAATCACCACATTCTTTTGGAGAGATTGGAACCCTAATTGGTCTACACGGACAAGTTCTGGCCTGGTTTAGATCTTATCTGTCTGAAAGATATCAGTTTGTCTCTGTGGATGGTTTGTTCTCTGACGAATCAATTGTAAGTTTCAGTGTTCCTCAAAGTTCCGTTTTAGGACCACTATTGTTTTCACTATATATTTTACCACTTGGTGATGTCCTTTGGAAACATTATGTTAACTTTCACTGCTATTCGGACGATACACAGCTGTACATTTCGATGACACATGGTGAAGCCCCAAAATTGCCCTCCCTGGAAGCCTGTGTTTCAGAGTTAAGGAAGTAGATGGCGGCACATTTTTACTTTTAAACTCGGACAAAACAGAGATGCTAGCTCTAGGTCCCAAGAAACAAAGAGATCTTCTGTTGGATATGACAATTAAATGGAAGCAAATGAACGAAATGTGGACCTACCTGAATGTGTCCAATAGAAACTCTCGTATTGCTCTGTTTGCTTCGATTTGGTTCTTAAAAGGTTAAAGGAGTAATTCACTATTTCAGTTTGAAATGGCTGTTTAAAGAAAACTGAACCATGGTTTACAGTTTCTCCTGAGTGGCGCAGCGGTCTAAGGCACTGGACCTCAGTGCAAGAGGTGTCACTACAGTCCCTGGTTCAAATCCAGGAAGGGCCGGGAGACACTGTGGGCCCGTCCAACGATACCCCCAGACAGGGCCAAACAGATAGGATATGACCCCACCCACTTTGCCAAAACACATAGGGCGGTGCACAATTGGCCCAGTGCCGTCCAGGTTTGGCCATCATTGTATTTAAGAATTTGTTCATAACTGACTTGCCTAGTTAAATGAAACTTGTTTTTGACAGTATGGAGGACAATAGCACGAGGGAATTTAGAAGGCAGGAATTCAAACTTTAATTCCATAGGCTGGGATCCATACTATGCAGCTGTTCCAAGAGCACATTTTTCACTGGCTGTCCACTGGGTCGTAGGCTATTCATTACACCGATTCTGTTGCTTAAGGATCCTCCCCTTTTTTTAAATTTTTGCCTAAAATGAAATAACCAAAACTAACTGTAACTCAGGCCTTGAAGCAAGGATATGCATATTCTTGGTACTATTTGAAAGGAAACACTTTGAAGGTTTGTGGAAACGTGAAAGGAATGTAGGAGAATATAACACAATAGATCTGGTAAAAGATAATACAAAGAAAAAAAAAACCGTTATTTTGTATTTTTTTGTAACATCATTTTTGAAATGCAAGAGAAAGGCCATAATGTATTATTCCAGCCCAGCTACAATTTTGATTTTGGCCACTAGATGGCAGCAGTGTATGTGCAATGTTTTAGACTGATCCAATGAACCATTGTATTTCTGTTCAAAATTCTGTGTCAAGACTGCCAAAATATCTCAAATAAAACTGTAAAGAACCTCTGCATTACTTTGGACCCTGATCTCTCTTTTGACGAACATATCAATAATCTTTTAGTCCAGAAATGATGCATAAAAGCTTTTGTCACTTCTAGATTAGACTACTGCAATGCTCTACTTTCCCGGCTACCCGGATAGAGCACTAAATAAACTTCAGTTAGTGCTAAACACTTCTGCTAGAATCTTGACTAGAAGCAAAAATGTTTATCATATTACTCCAGTGCTAGCCTCTCTACTGGCTTCCTGTTAAGGCTAGGGCTGATTTCAAGGTTTTACTGGTAACCTACAAAGCATTACATGGGCTTGCTCCTACCTATCTCTCCGATGTGGTCCTGCCGTACATACCTACACGTATGCTGCGGTCAGAAGACGCAGACCTCCTAATTGTACCTAGAATTTCTACGCAAACAGCTGGAGGCAGGGCTTTCTCCTATAGAGCTCCATTCTTATGGAATGGTCTGCCTATCCATGTTCTCGACATTTAAGTCTTTTTTGAAGACTCATCTCTTTAGTAGGTGCTATGATTGAGTGTAGTCTGGCCCAGTGGTGCGAAGGTGAATGAAAAGGCACTGGAGCGACAAACCACCCTTGCTGTCTCTGCCTGGCCGGTTCCCCTCTCTCCACTGGGATTCTCTGCCTCTGACTCTATTACGGGGGATGAGTCACTGGCTTACTGGTGCTCTTCCATGCCATCCCTAGGAAGGCTGCGTCACTTGAGTGGGTTGAGTCACTGACGTGATCTTCCTGTCCCGGTTGGCGCCCCCTCGTGTTCGTGCCGTGGGGGAGATCTTTGTGGGCTATACTCAGCCTTGTCTCAGGATGGTAAGTTGGTGGTTTGCGGATATCCCTCTAGTGGTGTGAGGGCTGTGTTTTGGCAAAGTGGGTGGGGTCATATCCTATCTGTTTGGCCCTGTCCGGGGGTATCGTTGGACGGGCCCACAGTGTCTCCCGGCCCTTCCTGTCTCAGCCTCCAGTATCCATGCTGCAATAGTTTATGTGTCGGGGGGCTAGGATCAGTCTGTTATATCTGGTGTAATTCTCCTGTCTTATCCGGTGTCCTCTGTGAATTTAAGTCTCCTCCCTCTAATTCTCTCTCTCTCCCTCTCCCATCCCAGAGGACCTGAGCCCTGGGACCATGCTTCAGGACAACCTGGCCTGATGACCCCTTGCTGTCCCCAGGCCACTTGGTCCTGCTCCAGTTTAATGTCACGAACGTCGTCATGGAAATGACCAGAACAAGGTGCAGTGTGGTGAGCGTACATTTTTTCTTTATTAAGAATGTCGCCAACAAAACAAGAAACACCAAAAACGAGCGTGAAGCTTACTAGGGCTATACAGGCCACTAACAAAGACAACTACCCACAACTAAGGTGGCAAAACAGGCTGTCTAAGTATGATTCCCAATCAGAGACAACGATAGACAGCTGCCTCTGATTGGGAACCACACTCGGCCAAACACACAGAAATACAAAACATAGAATGCACACCCCACATCACACCCTGACCTAACCAAAGAGAGAAATAAAACGGCTCTCTAAGGTCAGGGCATGACAGTACCCCCCCAAAGGTGCGGACTCCCGGCCGCAAACCTGAACCTATAGGGGAGGGTCCGTGTGGGTATCTGCTCCGGTGCGGGACGCAGACCCCGATCGACCTCTTGCTCTCCCCACTTTGGTGGATCTTCTCGTGCAGGGACCCTCGCCGCAGGCCCCGGACTGGGGACCTTCTCCGCAGGCCCCGGACTGGGGACCCTCGCCGCAGGCCCCGCACTGGGGACCCTCGCCGCAGGCCCCGCACTGGGGACCCTAGCCGCAGGCCCCGCACTGGGGACCCTCGCCGCAGGCCCCGCAATGGGGACCCTCGCCGCAGGCCCCGGACTGGGGACCGTCGCCGGAGGCCCCGGACTGGGGACCGTCGCCGGAGGCTCCGGACTGTGGCCCGTCGCCGGAGGCTCCGGACTGTGCCCCGTCGTCGGAGGTTCCGGACTGTGGCCCGTCGTCTGAGGTTCCGGACTGTGGCCCGTCGTCTGAGGTTCCGGACTGTGGCCCGTCGTCTGAGGTTCCGGACTGTGGCCCGTCGTCGGAGGTTCCGGACTGTGGCCCGTCGTCGGAGGTTCCGGACTGTGGCCCGTCGTCGGAGGTTCCGGACTGTGGCCCGTCGTCGGAGGTTCCGGGCTGTGGCCCGTCGTCGGAGGTTCCGGACTGTGGAGACGCACTGGAGGCTTGATGCGTGGGACCGGTACCGGTCTCACCGGACTGGGGAGACGTATGGGAAGCCTGGTGCGTGGAGCTGCCACAAGGCTCACCAGGCTGGGGAGACCTACTGGAGGCCTGGTACATGGAATCGGAACAGGTCTTGCCGGACTGGGGAGATGCACTTGAAGCCTGGTGCATGGAGCAGGAACCGGATACACTGGGCCGTGGTGGCGCACTGGAGTTCTCAAGCGTAGAGCCGGCACCATCCGCCTGGCTGGATTTAACTCTAGCCCGGCCGATGCGGGGAGCTGGAATATAGCGCACCGGGCTATGAGTGCGCACTGGAGACACTGTGCACATCACTGCATAACACGGTGTCTGACCAGTCACACTCTCCCCACGGTAAGCACGGGGAGTTGGCTCAGGTCTCCAACCTGACTCAGCCAATCTCCTCGTATGCCCCCCAAAACCTCTCGTGCCTGCTCCGCTGTACTGTACTGTACTGTACTCCTCATACTGTCGCCACTCTGCTTTCGCCGCCTCTATCTCCTCCCTTGGATGCCGATACTCTCCAGCCTTTGCCCAGGGTCCCTTGCCTTCCAAGATCTCCTCCCATGGTCATTCCTCCAGAAAACGCTGCTCCTCCCAGCCACGCCGCTTGGTCCGTTTGTGGTGGGTAGTTCTGTCACGAACGTTGTCGTCGTGGAATTGACCGGCCCAAGGTGCAGCGTGGTCAGTGTACATTTTGTCTTTATTAAGAACGTCGCCAACAAAACAAGAAACACCAAAAACGAACGTGAAGCTTACTAGGGCTATACAGGCCACTAACAAAGACAACTACCCACAACTAAGGTGGCAAAACAGGCTGCCTAAGTATGATTCCCAATCAGAGACAACGATAGACAGCTGCCTCTGATTGGGAACCACACTCGGCCAAACACACAGAAATACAAAACATAGAATGCCCACCCCACATCACACCCTGACCTAACCAAAGAGAGAAATAAAGCGGCTGTCTAAGGTCAGGGTGTGACATTTAAACATTTCTGCCTGTGGCAATGGAACCCTGACCTGTTTACAGGACATGCTACCTTGTCCCGGACTTGCTGTTTTCGACTCTCTCTCTCTACCACAGGGCTGTGTAATTAATGGATGTTGCTGGAAAGGGTTCTTCAGAGACAAGGTTTAGGTGGAATTACTTCCAGGTGGATTCTTTCCCTGACTTACTGTAAAAAGCATGAGAACCATGCACACATACGTACACGCGTGCATGCACATAGTACACACACACACACACACACATCGTTCATTTAAAATCTGTGTCAAATCAGTTTTTGATTATTATTTGTTTTGTCTGTTTGAAGATGTGGTTAGTGGTGTTGGTGTGATTAAGTGAAACACAAACCCAGGCTGGTGGTGTGTCTGCCTGAGGGAGCACTGCCAGAGAGTTTACATTAGCACTGAAGAATGGATCTATTATTAAATAAAATAAAATAAAATTGTATTTGTCACATGCACCGAAAACAACAGGTGAAAACCTTACAGTGAAATGCTTACTTACAAGCCCTAAACCAACAATGCTGTTTTAAGAAAATACCAAAAAACAGTAACAAATAACAGTAACAAATAATTAAAAAGCAGCAGTAAAATAACAATAGCGAGGCTATACACAGGGCGTACCAGTACAGAGTCAATGTGCAGGGGCGAGGTAATATGTACATGTAAGTAGAGTTATTAAAGTGACTATGCATAGATAATAACAGAGAGTAGCAGCAGCTTAGAAGGGGGGGGGGGGGGGGGCAATGCAAATAGTCTGGGAAGCCATTTGATTAGATGTTCAGGAGTCTTATGGCTTGGGGGTAGAACATGTTTAGAATCCTCTTGGACCTTAACTTGGCGCTACAGTATTGCTTGCCGCGCGGTAGCAGAGAGAACAGTCTATGACTGGAGTCTTTGAGGGGGGGCAATGCAAATAGCAGAGAGAACAGTCTATGACAAGGTTGGCTGGAGTCTTTGACAATTTTTAGGGCCTTCCTCTGACAACGCCTGGTATAGAGGTCTGGTATAGAGGTCCTGGATGGTAGGACGCTTGGCCCCGGTGATGTACTGGGCCGTACGCAGTACCCTCTGTAGTGCCTTGCGGTCGGAGGCCGAGCATTTGTCATACCAGGCAGTGATGCAACACGTCAGGATGGTCTGGATGGTGAGCTGTAGAACCTTTTTGAGGATTTGAGGACGCATGCCAAATCTTTTCAGTCTCCTGAGGAGGAATATGTTTTGTCATGCCCTCTTCACGACTGTCTTGGTGTGCTTGGACCATGTTAGTTTGTTGGTGATGTGGACGCCAAGGAACTTGAAGCTCTCCACCTGCTTCACTACAGCCCCTTCGATGAGATTTGGGGCATGCTCGGTCTTCCTTTTCCTGTAGTCCACAATCATCTCCTTTGTCTTGATCACGTTGAGGGAGAGGTTGTTGTCCTTGCACCACACGGTCACGTCTCTGACCTCCTCCCTATAGGCTATCTCATCATTGTCGGTGATCAGGCCTACCACTGTTGTGTCATCGGCCAACTTAATGATGGTGTTGGAGTCGTGCCTGGCCGCGCAGTCATAAGTGAACAGGGAGTACAGGAGGGGACTGGGCACGCACCCCTGAGGGGCCCCTGTGTTGAGGATAAGCGTGGCGGATGTTACCTACCCTTACCACCTGGGGGCAGGGAGGTGTTTAGTCCCAGGGTCCTTAGCTTAGTGATGAGCTTTGACGGCACTATGGTGATGAACGCTGAGCTGTAGTCAATGAATAGCATTCTCACATAGGTGTTCCTTTTGTCCAGGTGTGAAAGGGCAGTGTAGAGTGCAATAGAGATTGCATCATTTGTGGATCTGTTGGAGCGGTATGCAAATTGGTGTGGGTCTAGGTTTTCTGAGATAATGGTGTTGATGTGAGCCAAGACTTGCCTTTCAAAGCACATCATGGCTACAGACGTGAGTGCTACAGTGTGGTAGTCATTTAGGCAGGTTACCTTAGTGTTCTTGGGCACAGGGACTATGGTGGTCTGCTTGAAACATGTTGGTATTACAGACTCAGACAGGGAGAGGTTGAAAATGTCAGTGAAGACACTTGCCAGTTGGTCAGCACATGCTCGGAGTACACGTCCTGGTAATCCATATGGCCCTGCGGCCTTGTGAATGTTGACCTGTTGAAAGGTTTTACTCACATCGGCTGCGGAGAGCGTGATCACACAGTCGTCCTGAACAGCTGATGCTCTCATGCATGTTTCAGTGTTACTTGCCTCAAAGTGAGCATAGAATATATTTAGCTTGTCTAGTAGGTTTGTGTCACTGGGCAGCTCTCGGCTGTGCTTCCCTTAGTTGTCTGTAATAGTTTGCAAGCCCTGCCACATCCAACGAGTGTTGGAGCCGGTGTAGTACGATTCGATCTTAACCCTGTATTGTGGCTTTGCCTGTTTGATGGTTCATTGGAGGGCATAGCGAGATTTCTTATAAGCTTCCGGGTTAGAGTCACGCTATCTTGAAAGCTGCAGCTCTACCCTTTAGTTCAGTGATTGTAATCCATGGCATTTGGTTGGGGTATGTACGTTCAGTCACTGTGGGGACGACGTCATCGATGCACTTATTGATGAAGCCAGTGACTGATGTGGTGTACTCCTCAATGCCATCTGAAGAATCCCGGAACATGTTCCAGTCTTTGCAAGCAAAACAGTCCCGTAGTTTAGCATCTGCTTCATCTGACCACTTTTTATTGAATGATTCACTGGTGCTTCCTGATTTAATTCTTTGCTTGTAAGCAGGAATGAGTAGGATAGAATTGTGGTCTGATTTGCCAAATGGAGGGCGACGGAGAGCTTTGTACATGTCTCTGTGTGTGGCGTAAATGTGGTCTAGAGTTTTTTCCCCCTGGATGCACATTTAACATGCTGATAGAAATTAGGTAAAACTGATTTAAGTTTCCCCGCATTAAAGTCCCCGGCCACTAGGAGCGCCGCCTCTAGATGAGCATTTTCCTGTTTGCTTATGGCGGTATACAGCTAATTGAGTGCGGTCTTAATGCCAGCATCGGTCTGTGGTGGTATGTACACAGCTACGAAAGATACAGATGAAAACTCTCCAGGTAGATATTGTTGTCTACAGTTTATCATGAGATACTCTACCTCAGAGGAGCAAAACCTCAAGACTTCCATAGATATTGTCCACCAGCTGTTTTTTTAGAAATATACATAGACCGCCACCCCTTGTCTTACCAGAGGCTGCTGTTCTATCCTGCCGATAGAGTGTATAACCCACCAGCTGTATGTTATTCATGTTGTCGTTCAGGTATGACTCGGTGAAACATAAGATACTAAAAAAAATGATGTCCCGTCGGTAGGATATACATGCTTTTTGTTCGTCACATTTAATTTCCAGCGATTGTGCGTTGGCTAATAGTACGGATGCCAAAGGCAGATTAGCCACTCGTCGCCTGATCCTCATAAGGCACCCCGATCTCCTTCCATGAAATCTCTGTCTCTTTCTCCTGCGAATGACGGGAATGAGGGCCTGTTTGGGTGTCTGGAGTAAATCCCTCTCGTCCGACTCATTAAAGAAAATTATACGTCTAATTAAAGGTGAGCAATCGTTGTTCTGATGTCCAGAAGCTCTTTTTGGTCATAAGAGACGGTAGCAGCAACATTATGTTCAAAATAAGTAGTGAAAAACGCGAAAAAACAAACAAAATAGCACGGTTGGTTAAGAGCCAATAAAACGGCAGCCATCCTCTCCGGCGCCATCATACAGAGCAGGGGGGGTAAAGTGTGACACCCAAAGCCATGACTGTATTACTGTATTGCAGACAGTGCTCCCTACTGTCTCATCAACCCTCCCTCTCACTCTCTCTTTCCCCTTTTCTCTCATTCTCACTCTCCCTCGCTCTCTCCGTCTTTTCCCTGTCAGCCCAGTCAAACAGTAAGGCTTTTGTCTCAAATGGAACTGCCAACGATTCCAGCAAAAAAGCGTGAGAGATCCCAGAGATACAAATTTTATTGCGCTTTCTTCACCACTGCCATCTCACTCTCCCACTTTCTCTCTCACACTCTCAATTCAATTCAAGGGGCTTTTTTATTTATTTTATTTTATTTCACCTTTATTTAACCAGGTAGGCAAATTGAGAACACGTTCTCATTTACAATTGCGACCTGGCCAAGATAAAGCAAAGCAGTTCGACACATACAACAACACATAGTTACACATGGAGTAAAACAAACATACAGTCAATAATACAGTGAAAAATAAGTCTATATACAATGTGAGCAAGTGAGGTGAGAAGGGAGGTGAAGGCAAAAAAAATATATAGAAAAATAAATAAAAATATAAAAAGGCCATGGTGGCGAAGTAAATACAGTATAGCAAGTAAAAAAAAAATATATATATATATATTTTAAATAAATAATAATAAAATAAACACTGGAATGGTTGGTTTGCAGTGGAAGAAAGTGTAAAGTAGAGAGAGAAATAATGGGGTGCAAAGGAGCAAAATAAATAAATAAATACAGTAGGTAAAGAGGTAGTTGTTTGGGCTAAATTATAGATGGGCTATGTACAGGTGCAGTAATCTATGAGCTGCTCTGACAGCTGGTGCTTAAAGCTAGTGAGGGAGATAAGTGTTTCCAGTTTCAGAGATTTTTGTAGTTCGTTCCAGTCATTGGCAGCAGAGAACTGGAAGGAGAGGCGGCCAAAGGAAGAATTGGTTTTGGGGGTGACCAGAGAGATATACCTGCTGGAGCGCGTGCTACAGGTAGGTGCTGCTATGGTGACCAGCGAGCTGAGATAAGGGGGGACTTTACCTAGCAGGGTCTTGTAGATGACCTGGAGCCAGTGGGTTTGGCGACGAGTATTAAGCGAGGGCCAGCCAACGAGAGTGTACAGGTCGCAGTGGTGGGTAGTATATGGGGCTTTGGTGACAAAACGGATGGCACTGTGATAGACTGCATCCAATTTATTGAGTAGGGTTTTGGAGGCTATTTTGTAAATGACATCACCGAAGTCGAGGATTGGTAGGATGGTCAGTTTTACAAGGGTATGTTTGGCAGCATGAGTGAAGGATGCTTTGTTGCTGAATAGGAAGCCAATTCTAGATTTAACTTTGGATTGGAGATGTTTGATGTGAGTCTGGAAGGAGAGTTTACAGTCTAACCAGACACCTAGGTATTTGTAGTTGTCCACATATTCTAAGTCAGAGCCGTCCAGAGTAGTGATGTTGGACAGGCGGGCAGGTGCAGGCAGCGATCGGTTGAAGAGCATGCATTTAGTTTTACTTGTATTTAAGAGCAATTGGAGGCCACGGAAGGAGAGTTGGCATTGAAGCTTGCCTGGAGAGTTGTAAATAAAGTGTCAAAAGAAGGGCCAGAAGTATACAGAATAGTGTCGTCTGCGTAGAGGTGGATCAGAGAATCACCAGCAGCAAGAGCGACATCATTGATGTATACAGAGAAGAGAGTCGGTCCAAGAATTGAACCCTGTGGCACCCCCATAGAGACTGCCAGAGGCCCGGACAACAGACCCTCCGATTTGACACACTGAACTCGATCAGAGAAGTAGTTGGTGAACCAGGCGAGGCAATCATTAGAGAAACCAAGGCTGTCGAGTCTGCCGATGAGGATGTGGTGATTGACAGAGTCAAAAGCCTTGGCCAGGTCAATGAATACGGCTGCACAGTATTGTTTCCTATCGATGGCGGTTAAGATATCGTTTATGACCTTGAGCGTGACTGAGGTGCACCCATGACCAGCTCTGAAACCAGATTGCATAGCGGAGAAGGTATGGTGGGATTCGAAATGGTCGGTAATCTGTTTGTTGACTTGGCTTTCGAAGACCTTAGAAAGGCAGGGTAGGATAGATATAGGTCTGTAGCTGTTAGGGTCAAGAGTGTCCCCCCCTTTGAAGAGGGGGATAACCGCAGCTGCTTTCCAATCTTTGGGAATCTCAGACGACACGAAAGAGAGGTTGAAAAGGCTAGTAATAGGGGTGGCAACAATTTCAGCAGATAGGTTTAGAAAGAAAGGGTCCAGATTATCTAGCCCGGCTGATTTGTAAGGGTCCAGATTTTGCAGCTCTTTCAGAACATCAGCTGACTGTATTTGGGAGAAAGAGAAATGGGGAAGGCTTGGGCGAGTAGCAGAGGGGAGGGCAGTGCTGTTGACCGGGGTAGGGGTAGCCAGGTGGAAAGCATGGCCAGCCGTAGAAAAATGTTTATTGAAATTCTCAATTATAGTGGATTTGTCGGTGGTGATAGGAAACACTATCTTCAGTGCAGTTGGAAGCTGGGAGGAGGTGTTCTTATTCTCCATGGACTTTACAGTGTCCCAGAACTTTTTTGAATTTGTGTTGCAGGAAGCAAATTTCTGCTTGAAAAAGCTAGCCTTGGCTTTTCTAACTGCCTGTGTATATTGGTTTCTAGCTTCCCTGAAAAGTTGCATATCACGGGGGCTGTTCGATGCTAATGCAGAACGCCATAGGATGTTTTTCTGTTGGTTAAGGGCAGTCAGGTCAGGAGAGAACCAAGGGCTATATCTGTTCCTGGTTCTAAATTTCTTGAATGGGGCATGCTTATTCAAGATGGTGAGGAAGGCATTTAAAAAAAATATCCAGGCATCCTCTACTGACGGGATGAGATCAATATCCTTCCAGGATACCTCGGCCAGGTCGATTAGAAAGGCCTGCTCGCTGAAGTGTTTCAGGGAGCGTTTGACAGTGATGAGTGGAGGTCGTTTGACCGCTGACCCATTACGGATGCAGGCAATGAGGCAGTGATCGCTGAGATCTTGGTTGAAAACAGCAGAGGTGTATTTGGAGGGCAAGTTGGTTAGGATGATATCTATGAGGGTACCCGTGTTTACGGAATTGGGGTGGTACCTGGTAGGTTCATTGATAATTTGTGTGAGATTGAGGGCATCAAGCTTAGATTGTAGGATGGCTGGGGTGTTAAGCATGTTCAAATTTAGGTCGCCTAGCAGCACGAGCTCTGAAGATAGATGGGGGGCAATCAGTTCACATATGGTGTCCAGAGCACAGCTGGGGGCAGAGGGTGGTCTATAGCAGGCGGCAACGGTGAGAGACTTGTTTTTAGAGAGGTGGATTTTTAAAAGTAGAAGTTCAAATTGTTTGGGAACAGACCTGGATAGTAAAACAGAACTCTGCAGGCAATCTTTGCAGTAGATTGCAACACCGCCCCCTTTGGCCGTTCTATCTTGTCTGAAAATCTTGTAGTTGGGGATGAAAATGTCAGAATTTTTGGTGGTCTTTCTAAGCCAGGATTCAGACACGGCTAAAACATCCGGGTTGGCAGAGTGTGCTAAAGCAGTGAACAAAACAAACTTAGGGAGGAGGCTTCTAATGTTAACATGCATGAAACCAAGGCTATTACGGTTACAGAAGTCATCAAAAGAGAGCGCCTGGGGAATAGGAGTGGAGCTAGGTACTGCAGGGCCTGGATTCACCTCTACATCACCAGAGGAACAGAGGAGGAGTAGGATAAGGGTACGGCTAAAAGCTATGAGAATTGGTCGTCTAGAACGTCTAGAACAGAGAGTAAAAGGACGTTTCTGGGGGCGATAAAATAGCTTCAAGGAATAATGTACAGACAAAGGTATGGTAGGATGTGAATACAGTGGAGGTAAACCTAGGTATTGAGTGATGATGAGAGATATTGTCTCTAGAAACATCATTGAAACCAGGTGATGTCATCGCATATGTGGGTGGTGGAACTGAAAGGTTGGATATGGTATAGTGAGTAGGGCTAGAGGCTCTACAGTGAAATAAGCCAATAAACACTAACCAGAACAGCAATGGACAAGGCATATTTACATTAAGGAGAGGCATGCTTAATCGAGTGATCAATAAGGGTCCAGTGAGTAGAGGTTGGTTGAGGTCACGGCGATCCAGACAGCTGGCCGGGTAGATTGCTATCGGTAGCAAGATAGCATAGGATGGAGGTCTATTTTTAGACACCTCGTGCGTTTCCGTCGGTAGATTAGTGGGGTTCCGTGTGGTAGAGGGGATCAATCCAATTGGCAAAATAGATATAGTGACCCAAGAAAAAAATTGTCCGATATACTTATTCAGATAGCAGCCGATAAGACAGCTAACGATTAGCGGGCCCCAGATGAGCGTTCAGGTAACGTCGCGACGGAGGTGCCAGTTGGATAACTCCCTCGGGCAGATAACGTCGGCAGTCAGTCGTGAAGGCCCGGTGGGGCTCCGTATCTGCAGCAAAAAATAAAAAAAAATATATATATTTTTTTAAACTGGTCCGGATAGGTGACTGTAGCCCAGGAATGGCTGATGGAACTCCTCAGCTGGCTAGCTCCGGAATGATTTAAGTTTGCTCCGGGATCGACGTAAGCCAATAGTCACATGGTTTGCAGCTAGCTAGCTGCGAAATCAAGGTGCAAATGTCCAGAGCCTGCGGCTGAAATCCGGGGAAACTGAGAGAGAAAAAAGGCCCGGTATGCTCCGGTCCGAGTCGCGTTGAACAAAAGTGCCGGTAGATTATCGAGCTAAAGGAATAGCTGATGACCACAAAACGTGGGCAGCTGAAACACCAACGCTAGCCAGCAAACCGGCTAACTTCTGGGCAGCTTCAGATTAGCTTCTGGCTAGCTTTCGGCTAGCTTCTGGTTAGCTTTCTGGCTAGCTTCTGATTAGCCCCTGGCTAGCTTCCACTGTGGATTTTCAGATTTGAGGTAAATAATACTTTTTTTTGTAATTGGTGAGGCGGGTTGCAGGAAAGCTTTTGCAGGAAAGCTTTTGTAGTTGAGTTCTTGGATAATAAAATATATAAAAGATATGCAAAGAAAGGTGTAAATATATATATATACAGGACACGACAATACGAGGACAGAAATGACGTCTGAACTGCTAAGCCATCTTGGAATGGAGGGGAACGGAGTACACACATGCTTTATTGGCATGGGAAACATGTGTTAACATTGCCAAAGCAAGTGAGGTAGATAATATACAAAAGTGAAATAAACAATACAAATTAACAGTAAACATTACACATACAGAAGTTTCAAAACAATAAAGACATTACAAATGTCATATTATATATATACAGTGTTGTAACAATGTACAAATGGTTAAAGCACACAAGTTAAAATAAATAAGCATAAATATGGGTTGTATTTACAATGGTGTTTGTTCTTCACTGGTTGCCCTTTTCTTGTGACAACAGGTCACAAATCTTGCTGCTGTGATGGCACACTGTGGAATTTCACCCAGTAGATATGGGAGTTTATCAAAATTGGATTTGTTTTCGAATTCTTTGTGGATCTGTGTAATCTGAGGGAAATATGTGTCTCTATGGTCATACATTGGGCAGGAGGTTAGGAAGTGCAGCTCAGTTTCCACCTCATTTTGTGGGCAGTGAGCACATAGCCTGTCTTCTCTTGAGAGCCATGTCTGCCTACGGCGGCCTTTCTCAATAGCAAGGCTATGCTCACTGAGTCTGTACATAGTCAAAGCTTTCCTTAAGTTTGGGTCAGTCACATTGGTCAGGTATTCTGCCACTGTGTACTCTCTGTTTAGGGCCAAATAGCATTCTAGTTTGCTCTGTTTTTTTGTTAATTCTTTCCAATGTGTCAAGTAATTATCTTTTTGTTTTCTCATGATTTGGTTGGGTCTATTTGTGCTGTTGTCCTGGGGCTCTGTGGGGTGTGTTTGTGTTTGTGAACAGAGCCCTAGGACCAGCTTGCTTAGGGGACTCTTCTCCAGGTTCATCTCTCTGTAGGTGATGGCTTTGTTATGGAAGGTTTGGGAATCGCTTCCTTTTAGGTGGTTGTAGAATTTAACGGCTCTTTTTTTTTGCAGAATTCTGCATGCAGATTCTCAATTTGGTGTTTGTCCCATTTTGTGAAATCTTGGTTGGTGAGCGGACCCCAGACCTCACAACCATAAAGGGCAATGGGCTCTATGACTGATTCAAGTATTTTTAGCCAGATCCTAATTGGTATGTTGAATTTTATGTTCCTTTTGATGGCATAGAATGCCCTTCTTGCCTTGTCTCTCAGATCGTTCACAGCTTTGTGGAAGTTACCTGTGGTGCTGATGTTTAGGCCGAGGTATGTATAGTTTTTTGTGTGCTCTAGGGCAACGGTGTCTAGATGGAATTTGTGGTCCTGGCGACTGGACCTTTTTTGGAACACCATTATTTTGGTCTTACTGAGATTTACTGTCAGGGCCCAGGTCTGACAGAATCTGTGCAGAAGATCTAGGTGCTGCTGTAGGCCCTCCTTGGTTGGTGACAGAAGCACCAGATCATCAGCAAACAGTAGACATTTGACTTCGGATTCTAGTAGGGTGAGACCGGGTGCTGCAGACTGTTCTAGTGCCCGCGCCAATTCGTTGATATATATGTTGAAGAGGGTGGGGCTTAAGCTGCATCCCTGTCTCACCCCACGACCCTGTGTGAAGAAATGTGTGTGTTTTTTGCCAATTTTAACCGCACACTTGTTGTTTGTGTACATGGATTTTATAATGTCGTATGTTTTACCCCCAACACCACTTTCCATCAATTTGTATAGCAGACCCTCATGCCAAATTGAGTCGAAGGCTTTTTTGAAATCAACAAAGCATGAGAAGACTTTGCCTTTGTTTTGGTTTGTTTGGTTGTCAATTAGGGTGTGTAGGGTGAATACATGGTCTGTTGTACGGTAATTTGGTAAAAAGCCAATTTGACATTTGCTCAGTACATTGTTTTCATTGAGGAAATGTACGAGTCTGCTGTTAATGATAATGCAGAGTATTTTCCCAAGGTTACTGTTGACGCATATTCCACGGTAGTTATTGGGGTCAAATTTGTCTCCACTTTTGTGGATTGGGGTGATCAGTCCTTGGTTCCAAATATTGGGGAAGATGCCAGAGCTAAGGACGATGTTAAAGAGTTTTAGTATAGCCAATTGGAATTTGTTGTCTGTATATTTGATCATTTCATTAAGGATACCATCAACACCACAGGCCTTTTTGGGTTGGAGGGTTTTTATTTTGTCCTGTAACTCATTCAAGGTAATTGGAGAATCCAGTGGGTTCTGGTAGTCTTTAATAGTTGATTCTAGGATTTGTATTTGATCATGTATATGTTTTTGCTCTTTATTCTTTGTTATGGAGCCAAAAAGATTGGAGAAGTGGTTTACCCATACATCTCCATTTTGGATAGATAATTCTTCGTGTTGTTTGTTTAGTGTTTTCCAATTTTCCCAGAATTGGTTAGAGTCTATGGATTCTTCAATTACATTGAGCTGATTTCTGACATGCTGTTCCTTCTTTTTCCGTAGTGTATTTCTGTATTGTTTTAGTGATTCACCATAGTGAAGGCGTAGACTCAGGTTTTCCGGGTCTCTATGTTTTTGGTTGGACAGGTTTCTCAATTTATTTCTTAGATTTTTGCATTCTTCATCAAACCATTTGTCATTGTTGTTCATTTTCTTCGGTTTTCTATTTGAGATTTTTAGATTTGATAGGGAAGCTGAGAGGTCAAATATACTGTTAAGATTTTCTACTGCCAAGTTTACACCTTCACTATTGCAGTGGAACGTTTTACCCAGGAAGTTGTCTAAAAGGGATTGAATTTGCTGTTGCCTAATTGTTTTTTGGTAGGTTTCCAAACTGCATTCCTTCCATCTATAGCATTTCTTAATGTTACTCAGTTCCTTTGGCTTTGATGCCTCATGATTGAGTATTGCTCTGTTCAAGTAGACTGTGATTTTGCTGTGGTCTGATAGGGGTGTCAGTGGGCTGACTGTGAACGCTATGAGAGACTCTGGGTTGAGGTCAGTGATAAAGTAGTCTACAGTGCTACTGCCAAGAGATGAGCTATAGGTGTACCTACCATAGGAGTCCCCTCGAAGCCTACCATTGACTATGTACATACCCAGCGTGCGACAGAGCTGCAGGAGTTGTGACCTGTTTTTGTTGGTTATGTTGTCATAGTTGTGCCTAGGGGGGCATATGGGGGAGGGAATGCTGTCACCTGCAGGCAGGTGTTTGTCCCCCTGTGTGCTGAGGGTGTCAGGTTCTTGTCCAGTTCTGGCATTTAGGTCGCCACAGATTACATTTACATGTCCCTGGGCCTGGAAATGATTGATTTCCCCCTCCAGGATGGAGAAGCTGTCTTCATTAAAGTATGGGGATTCTAGTGGGGGGATATAGGTAGCACACAGGAGGACATTTTTCTCTGTTAAGATAATTTCCTTTTGAATTTCTAGCCAAATGTAAAATGTTCCTGTTTTGATTAATTTAATGGAGTGAGTTAGGTCTGCTCTATACCAAATTAGCATTCCCCCTGAGTCCCTTCCCTGTTTCACACCTGGTAGTTTGGTGGATGGGACTACCAGCTCTCTGTAACCTAGAGGGCAACCAGTGGGTCCGTCTCCTCTATACCATGTTTCTTGCAGGATGACAATGTCTGCATTACCGATTTCTTTGGTGAAGTCCGGGTTCCTGCTCTTTAGGCCAAAGGCAGATGACCACAGGCCTTGGATATTCCAGGATGATATAGTGAAGGCTTTTTGTTCCATAAAGTGTCCAATGTTGTTGGTCGTGGTTTGGCCTCAGGCCAGTAAGTGTGAGCAGAGCCTGCTGAGCATCTGGTACATGCCGTTGGCTTGGGCGAGTGTAAGAGTGGGGGTTGGGCCTGTTTGCCCGCTCACTACCTGGGCCTATGTGTGACTTCCATGTTGATGCCCTCTTTGCGGGGGTGGGGTGCATGGGGTGGGCAGGAGTGGCATAGGTCTGATCTGAGGGGGCCTAAATTGGGTGTGGGCATGGTTGATGTGGGGGGGTGTTGATTGGTTGGGGTGTGGATGTGTCTGGGGGTGCTGTGGTCTGGATGTAAGTCCTCTTGGCGTGGGTCCTCTATGTGTAGGTCCAGGGGGGGGTCCTGAAGGTCTTGGAGGGTGTCTCGCTGGTCTGGGTGGGGTGTCTATTGATCTGTTGCTCCTGTGTGAAGTGTTGGGGCTGCGTTTGAGAGCGATGTCCTTTAGAGTCCGGGCAAAGGTGGGCACTGCTGCCTTGTAGAGGTGGACCTGGTCATAGAGGCTGTTCAAGTCCAGGGTGGAGTGGTGGGCCAGAAAGACATTTGGTTTTGAGGCACAGTCACGGGAAATGCTTGCGTTTACCCGCTGTATTGTAGCAGGGTGGAAGTCTTTTCGTGGTAGCAGGGTGGAGATAACCACTTGTGCGTTGGGGAAAGTAGAAGAAGCTTTTTCAATCACTCCCTTCAGTGCTGTGGCCACCCTTTCCTGCTGTGCTCTCAGGTCGTTTGTGCCTGTGTGTATTATTATGTGGCTAGGTGAGCCTAGTTTGTCCTCAGACAGAAGGTCTAGGGCGCGCTGGGTGTTTGGACACCAGAGTTTAGACACACTGTGTTTGGGAAAACGTTTTTTTTCTTCTATATATTTCCCATTTGAGTCCATAAGGAGAACAATCTGTGTCTTGTGTTTGTCCTCAGTGGGTGTGGGGGGGGTTGTCAGGAGGGCTATCAGGGTGGCTGACAGGGGGGGTGCTCAGAGGGGGTGAGAGCTGCTGGGCTTGGGGTTTTTCTTTTGTCCGTTCTGCTGTGATGTCGACTCTATGGTCAGGGTCTGGTGTGGACTGTTCTGCTGTGGTGTCGAGACTTTTGTCGGGTGCTGAGGTGGGCTGTTCTGCTGGCGTCTCTGTGGGGATGGCCACTCTCTCTACTTCTGTCTCTATCGCTGTCTCTATTGCTGTCGCTATTGCTGTCTTTAGTTCTATTGCTCTCTGTCTCTCTCTCTCTCTCTCATTAATGTACTGTATGATATCAAAGTGCAATGTTCTGTTATCTAAATTCCTGCGGGGTCTGCCCCACTTCTACCACAAATCTTCTACAGATTGGTAGTTTATAAATGCCTGTGAAGACACTCTGCTGCTGTCAGGGCCAAATATCTCTGTCCAATTCCACTGAATAACATTCTTTCCACAGCTCTGAGAACAGAACATTTTAAACCGAAGTGATGTGTTGGTTATGGAACTCAAGAACACAAGTATAGTGCATTTGGAAAGTATTTAGACCCCTTCACTTTTTCCAAATTTTGTTACCTTACAGCCTTATTCGAAAATGTATTAAATTTTTAAAAATCCCTCAAAAATTACATTAGAAATAACCTTGTTCAAGTATTCAGAGCCTTTGCTGTGAGACCTGAAATTGAGCTCAGGTGCATCCTGTTTGCATTGATCATCCTTGAGATGTTTCTACAATTTGATTGGAGTCCACCTGTGGTAAATTCAATTGATTGGACATGACTTGGAAAGGCACACACCTGTTGCATAATGTCCCACAGTTGACCGTGCTTGTTAGAGCAAAAACCAAGCCGAAGGAATTGTCCGTAGACGTCCGAGACAGGATTGTGTCAAGGCACAGATCTGGGGAAGGGTACCAAAACATTTCTGCAGCATTGAAGGTCCCCAAGAACACAGTGGCCTCCATCACTCTTAAATGGAAGAAGTTGGGAACCACCAAGACTCTTCCTAGAGCTGGCTGCCCAGCCAAACTGAGCAATCAGGGGAGAAGGGCCTTGGTCAGGGAGGTGACCAAGAACCCGATGGTCACTCTGACAGAGCTTGAGAGTTCCTCTGTGGAGATGGGAGAACCTTCCAGTAGGAAAACTATCTCTGCAGCACTCCACTAATCAGGTCTTTATGACAGAGTGGCCAGATGGAAACCACTCCTCAGTAAAAGGCACATGACAGCCCGCTTGCAGTTTGCCAAAAGGCACCTAAAAGACTCTCAGACCATGAGAAACAAGATTCTCTGGTCTGATGAAACCAAGATTGAATTCTTTGGCCTGAATGCCAAGCGTCACATCTGGAGGAAACCTGGCACCATCCCTACGGTGAAGCATGCTGTTGGCAGCATCATGCTGTGGGGATGTTTTTCAGCGGCAGGGACCGGGAGACTAGTCAGGATCGAGGGAAAGATGAATGGAGTAAAGTTCAGAGAGATCCTTGATGAAAACCTGCTAAGGACCTCAGACTGGGGCGAGGTTCACCTTCCAACAGGACAACAACCCTAAGCACAAAGCCAAGACAAAGCAGGAGTGGCTTTGGGACAAGCCTCTGAATGTCCTTGAGTGGCCCAGCCAGAGCCCGGACTTGAACCCGAACATTTCTAGAGAGACCTGAAAATAGCTGTGCAGCCTGACAGAGCTTGAGAGGGTCTGCAGAGGCCAATGGTAGAAACTCCCCAAATACATGTGTGCCAAGCTTGTAACATCATACCCAATAAGACTCAAGGCTGTAATCGCTGCCAAGGATGCTTCAACAAAGTACTAGGTAAAGGGTCTGAATACTTAAGTAAATGTGATATTTCTGTTTTTTAATTTGAAATATGTTTTTGCTTTGTCATTATGGGGTATTGTGTGTAGATTGTTGAGGGAAAAAAATTATGTAATCCATTTTAGAATGAGGCTGTACCGTAACAGAATGTGGAAAAAGTCAAGGGGTCTGAATACTTGCCAAATGCACTATATTCACAAGTTTAGTGTATTCACACATTGATGTTACCTGTGACATTGATTCTCTGCCCAAATAAGTCTGGATATCTTGTACTCCCTCGTCTGTTTATCTTTCTTAACTACACTGAGTTATCGACGTCAGAATCGCAAAACTAGACACGTCTCAGTGGTTAACTTGGTGTAACCCAACTAAAGCTTTTAGATTTTCTTTCGTGTTCCAGGTAATCAAAAAGAGTCTCTAGCTAGGTCCTAGTCATAATAACAGTAGATCACCCACCTGAAAAACATTGATTCAGTAAACCCAATATTGATTTTTGGTTGTATCTGTGTCTTCCCCAGTACTGCCTAAACCCCAGGTGAGCTACAAGAACGCGTCATCGACGCCAACTGTACAGCCGTGTCCCGGCCCCCGGCGGAGATAGTGTGGAACTGGGAGAGGGACAACTGAACTATGGAACCCCTGTGACATCATAGCTCCAGCAGGGGGATGGGACCACCCTGGTCATCAGCACCCTCACTGTCCAATCAGGGCTGCTGAAGGACGTGTCCGTCAAATGCCTGGTCCACCATAAGGGTCTGGAGTCACCCATCGTTGTTTCTATGAACACCAAGAGTGAGTGAGACACACACACACACATTGGGAGGATGCAAATATCAAAATGTTTATTGGCTCAGAGCTTACACTTGTTTTTAAGTTAGCTGCTTTTGGAAAAAGCGGCCTGACCAAACCAATCCAAAGCCAAGAATACTGATCCCTGAGGGATGGATGAACGTTGTCGGCCAAACATTAATGACTGATCCTAAACAGTGTGTAAGAGTTTAGATCTCTTTTTGTTGAAGTCATTGCCAAGCAGGTTTAGTTTACACGCCCAAAGGGTCACCTTTGATTGTTTCCTTTGATAAAGATGAGCAAAAAAGACTATGAAATAAATAATACAAATACTGAGCTATATTGCTATTTCTTTTAACAAGTCATTTTTTTTCTCTCAAAAAGATAATGGTCAAAATGATTGGCACCCCTGTTTCAATAGTTTGTGTGACTCCCCTTGTGATTATAACGACACTGAGTGTCACGACTTCCACCGAAGGTGGCGCCTCTCCCTGTTCGGGTGGTGGCCGCTGTCGCCGGCCTACTAGCTGCCACCAATCCATTTTTCCTTTTCGTTTGTGTCTGTCTGTATTGTTTACACCTGTGTCTGATTAGTTGATTTCGGTGGGTATATTTTACCTCCGCTGCCTGCTAGTCTTTGTGCGGGATTGTTTTCTGTGGTTACGTTATTTAGGGATGCGTATCTGCACCACGAGGTTTCTTTTCTCACGGCAGTTGTGCCGTTAGGTATGGAGTTTAGGAGTAGAGGTTTCTCCCCCGTGTGTATGCGCTTTATTTCCCTGTGTGTGTGGCAACCTCGTTTGGGAGTGTTTCAGTCCCATGTTGTAGTTGTGTTGGGACTGCTCATTAAACTATTTTGCCATTGGGAATTCCTTACTCTCCTGCTCCTGTTTCCTGCACCTCCCTCCGTTAGGAGGCACGTAACACTGAGCCTTTTTCTATAATGTTTTATGAAATTGGAGAACACATTGGGAGGGATCTTAAACCTTTCCTCCATACAAAATCTTTCCAAACCCTTGAAATCCTTTGGTCTGCTCTTATGAACTGCACTCCTCAATTCAAAACCCAGATTTTCAATGGGCTTGAAGTCTTGCTGGAAGATCCACTTGCAGCCACGTTTCAGCTTCCTGGCAGAGGCAACCAGCCCAATAAGAGAAAAAATCATCACCATATTTCACAGGAGATATGAGGTTATTTTCTGAGTAGGCATCCTTTTCAATGCCAAACCCACTGCTGGGGTACATGGCCCAAAAACTATATTTTTGACTAATCTGACCATAGCACCCGGTTCCCATCCTAGTGCCAGTGCCGTTTAGCAAACTCAAGGCGTTTACATTCTTGGTTGCCCTCAATTAAGCCTTTTTTTCTGGCAACACTTCCAAAAAGCCTATTGGTATGGAGGTCGTGTCTAATTGTAGATTTGGAGACCCCCCTCAATCTGTGGCCTTTGGAATTCCTTTGCCTCCTGAACCGTCTTACTCAGTGTGTGGGGACAAGATACTGTATATACACTACCGTTCAAAGGTTTGGGGTCACATAGAAATGTCCTTGTTTTTGTACCCGCAAAACACCAGTCTCAACGTCAACAGTGAAGAGGCGACTCCAGGATGCTGGCCTTCTAGGCAGAGTAGCACACAGCATTGTACGTTGTTTCTTGGCAATTTCTCGCATGGAATTGCCTTAATTTCTCAGAACAAGAATAGACTGACGAGTTTCAGAAGAAAGTTCTTTGTTTCTGGCCATTTTGAGCCTGCAATCAAACCCACAGATGCTGATGCTCCAGATACTCAACTAGTTTAAAGAAGGCCAGTTTTATCGCTTCTTTCAGCAGAACTACAGTTTCCAGCTGTGCTAACATAATTGCAAAAGGGTTTTCTAATGATCAATTAACCTTTTAAAATGATAAACTTGGATTAGCTAACACAACGTGCCATTGGAACAAAGGAGTGATGGTTGCTGATAATGGACCTCTGTACGCCTATGTAGATATTGCATTAAAAATCTGCCGTTTCCAGCTACAATGGTAATTTACAACATTAACAATGTCTACACTGTATTTCTGATCTATTTGATGTTATTTTATTGGACAAAAAATTGGCTTTTCTTTCAAAAACAAGGACATTTCTAAGTTACCCCAAACTTTTGAACAGTGGTGTATGTGTCCTTTTCCAACACGTTTACCACTGTTCCAGTGGTTTTAAACTTCTTAATTATTGCCCTAATAAGTGGTATATTTATTTCTAACAAATAAAAATCACTCTCCATCGACCGATCTCAATGGAGGTGTCCACTTCCCCCATAAGAGTCCTTATCCAAGAACAATACTTTTTTACTTTGGCCCAGAGGAAAGCAGGACAAATTTCCTCTTTGGTTTCTGTGAGCTCTCAGGCTAATAGTTGTCACCACCATGATTCCATGCAGCTGGGATAGGGTTTTTCTCCAGGAATCATTCAGGGTGTGTTTCTGTGTGTGCCATGGGAATTGTGTAACTACAGTGTGTTTGTCCTGTGTATGTCTCTTGTGTGAGTGCTACAGTATATTGTTCCTGTTCCTTCAGTTTCCTGGTATGTTCTGGCATGTGTTGAAGTTTTCCTGACGGCCTCACCACTTTTGAAATTAATTTCAATGGAAGTTAATCTTGTGTGTGTGTGTGTGTGTGTGGAACCACCCTCATAGTACAATACTACTGTTTGGATGAACGGTTTATGGTGCATCAGTGTGTGTGTGTGGAAACACCCTCACAGTACAATAGAGGATGGATCTGAAGTCATTATCACCTTCATTAATTGTGTGTGTTTTGAGCATGTACAGTAGGCATGGAAACACCCTGGGATTTACTAGTGACCCAATTTTGTGTGTGCGCCTTGGTCTCAGTGATGCCAGAAGGCAAAAGGAAGTGTGATACCCGGGGAGAAAAGGGTTATGGAATTATGCATCCTTGGAAATATTGAACCTGTGGTTGGCATTTGTATGATGTATGATGCTCTAAAGACAAAATAACCATTGTTTGCTAAGTATAACCAGAAACCCTCAGAGACAAATTCCTGGCTCTTAAAATTCACAGCCATGATTTATGTTAGTTGAAGGAATTGAACTCTCTGTCCATGTCCCTATGCTGACAGCTGTCTCCAGTCACTACAGAGGAATTACTAATATGAAACATTGCAGCTGGCCAGATAGAGCTGTTTTAACTCATCTGTTTTAGATGCTATAGTTCTTCTAAATGGTACAGAGAACCAATACAAGAAGCTACCATCCAACTCCACAGGGGGGAATTGAGTCTGCTTGCCTATTACCTGCACTCGACCTGGAAAGCTACTGAGGATGGGAGCTGACTCTATGGCCACTCCTACAGTATCTATCATACTGTATCTTTAATCTGAGTCTAGAAGAAGGTATTTCTCCTCAGGCCTTAAGGGAAGCCAAAGTCATTCCGCTACCTAGAGGGGTAAAGCGGCCTTTACTGATTCTAATAGCAGACCTACCAGCTTGCTGCCTGCCTGTTCTTAGCAAACTGTTGATTGGAAAACATGGTGTTTGACCAAATACAATGCTATTTCTCTGTAAACATTCTGCATGCTTATAGAGAACGGCACTCAATATATACTGCCCTACCACAAACAAACTGATGATTGGTTGAAAGGAATTTATAAGAAGAAGATTGTGGGAGCTGTACTGTTAGATTTCAGAGCAGGCTTTGATATTATTAACCATAGTCTGTTGAGAACTTTTTATGGCTTTTCAACCGGTACCATGTCATGGATTCAGAGCTATCTATCTAATAGAACTCAGAGGCTTTCCTTTCATGCAAGCCTTTCTGTCAAACATGTAGGGTGTGGTGTACCGCAGGGCAGCACTCAAGGCCCTCCACTCTTTTCACCAATGACCGGCCACGGGCATTAAACAAAGCCTGTGTGTTCATGTATGCTGATGACTCAACCATATCACTACCGTTCAAAAGTTAGGTGTCACTTAGAAATGTCCTTGGTTTCCATGAAAACATGAAATAAGGGTTGAGATCCGGTGACTGTGCTGGCCACTCCATTATAGACAGAATACTACCTGACTGCTTCTTCCCTAAATAGTTATTGCATAGTTTTGAGCTGTGCTTTGGGTCATTGTCCTGTTGTAGGAGGAAATTGGCTCCAATTAAGCTCCGTCCACAGGGTATGGCATGGCGTTGCAAAATGGAGTGATAGCCTTCCTTCAAGATCCCTTTAACCCTGTACAAATCTCCCACTTTACCACCACCAAAGCACCCCTAGACCATCACATTGCCTCCACCATGCTTTACAGATGGTGTCAAGCACTCCTCCAGCGACTTTTCATTTTTTATGCGTCTCACGAATGTTCTTCTTTGTGATCCGAACACCTCAAACTTAGATTTGTCTGTCCATAACTCTTTTTTCCAATCTTCCTGTGTCCAGTGTCTGTTCTTACATTTCTTAGTGAACCCAAACCTTTGAACGGTAGTGTACGTGTCAGCAACCACAGCTAATGAAGTCACTGAAACCCATAACAAGAGATTGCATTCAGGTTTGGAATGGGTGGCCAGTAATAAACTGGTCCAGGACATCTCTATATCTGGTAATTAATGGTGTGGCTGTTAAACAAGTTGAGGAGACTCAATTACTTGGTGTTTACTTTAAATTGTCATGGTCAAAACACCAATTAAATGGTTGTAAAGATGGGGAGAGGTACAGTGCATTCGGAAAGTATTCAGACCCATTCACTTCACATTTTGTTAGGTTACGGCCTTATTCTAAAATTGATGGGGAAAAAACTCAGCAATATACACATAATACAGCATAATGACAAAGCAAAAACAGGTTTTTATACATTTTTGTGAATTTCTTAAAATTAAAAAATGGAAATATCACATTTACATAAGTATTCAGACCTTTTACTCAGTATTTTGTTGAAGCACCTTTGGCAGCGATTACAGACAAGTCTACTTGAGTATGACGCTATAAGCTGACTCTCCTGTGAGGATCCAAAGATCAGGTTACCATGGATCAACTTCTACCAGATCCCTCTCACCTGCAGAGGGGAGGAGTAATTGATTTGAGGGTTTTGTGACACCTCGCGCCTGGTCGTAAATTGTATGCAGCAGAGGACCATTTTTAGCTTTTAGTATTGATGGTTGGAGTGTCCTTTTGTTACAGAGACCTTTTGCTGCCCAAAAACTCTAACGTCCAAAAGTGGACACTGGAACAATATTCCTAACATCTGAATGTGGGAATGATGAGAGATGGTCTATGGAAAACTAATGTTGATTTTGTGATGTCATTAAAAATGGCATCTGTCATTAAAAACAACAACTTCCATGGTGCCCCAAATCCTAATGAGTTAATTGTTACATGATTAATTTAATCGAGTAACAATTAACCCTAGTTAATTGATTTGGTACATAAGTCATCAGATGAATGTTTAGTCAATAAACCTGTATTTGCAGAGTTTTTCCCATTCTTCTCTGCAGATCCTCTCAAGCTCTGTCAGGTTGGATGGGGAGTGTCGCTGCACAGCTATTTTCAGGTCTCTCCAGAGATGTTCGATCGGGTTCAAGTCCGGCCTCTGGCTGGGTCACTCAAGGACATTTAGAGACGTATCCCAAAGCCACACCTGCGTTGTCTTGGCTGTGTACTTAGGGTCGTTGTCCTGTTGGAAGGTGAACCTTCGCCCCTGTCTGAATTCCTGAGCGCTCTGGAGCAGGTTTTTATCAAGGATCTCTTACTTTGCTCCATTCATCTTTCCCTCAATCCTGACTAGTCTCCCAGTCCCTGCCGCTGACAAACATCTCCACAGCATGATGCTGCCCCCATACTTCACCGTAGGGATGGTGCTCAGTTTGGCAGGGCGGACAGCTCTAGGAAGAGTCTTGGTGGTTCCAAACTTCTTCCATTTAAGAATGATGGAGGCGACTTTGTTCTTGGGGACCTTCAGTTCTGCAGAAATGTTTTGGTACCCGTCCCCAGATCTGTGCCTCGACACAATCCTGTCTCGGAGCTCTATGCACAATTCCTTCGATCTCATGGCTTGGTTTTGGCTCTGACATGCACTGTCAACTGTGGGACCTTTATATAGACAGGTATGTGACTTTCCAAATCATGTCCAATCAATTGAATTTACCGCAGGTGCACTCTAATCAAGTTGTAAAAACATCTAACGGATGATTAATGGAAAAAAAATATGCACCTGAGCTGAATTTCGAGTCTCATAGTAAGGGTCTGAAATGTTATGGAAATAAGGTATTTCTGTTTTTGATTTTTAATACATTAGCAAGCATTTCTAAAAACCTGTTTTTGCTTTGTCATTATGGTGTATTGTGTGTAGAGTGATGATGGGCAAAAAATAATTCAATACATTTTAGAATACGGCTGTAACGTAACAAAATGTGAGAAAAAGTCAAGGGGTCTGAATACTTTCCGAATGCACTGTATGTCCATAATAAAAAAGACGCTCTACTTTTTTTGACACAACACTCCAAAAAGCAAGTCCTGCAGGCTCTAGTTTTGACTTACCTTGATTATTCTCCAGCCATGTGGTCAAGTGCTGCAAAGAAATACCTAAGTTAAGCTGCAGCTGAACCAGAACAGAGCTGCACATCTTGCTCTTCATTGTAATCAGAGGGCTAATATAAATACTATGCATTCCAGTCTCTCTTGGCTAAGAGGAGAGACTGAAGGCATCACTTATTTTTATAAGAAACATTCATGTGTTGAAAATTCCAAACAGCTCTGACACACACACTTACCCCACTAGAGGTCTTTTCACAGTCCGCAAATCCAGAACAAATTCAAGAAAGTGTACAGTTTTATATAGAGGCATTATTGCTTGGAACTCCCTTCCATCCCATCTCATGTAGGTCTGTCCTTGAGCTGTTCTTGTTAATCAATGTTCTGTATTATGTCATGTTTCTTGTGGACCCCAGGAGGAGTAGCTGCTGCTTTCGCAACAGCTATGAGCTTGATGCCCTGATAAGCTCCTTTCCTGAGGACGGCTCACCTCTCACAGTTCTGGGTGACTTTAACCTCCCCACGTCTACCTTTGACTCATTCCTCTCTGCCTCCTTCTTTCCACTCCTCTCCTCTTTTGACCTCACCCTCTCACCTTCCCCCCCTACTCACAAGGCAGGCAATACGCTTGACCTCATCTTTACTAGATGCTGTTCTTCCACTAACCTCATTGCAACTCCCCTCCAAGTCTCCGACCACTACCTTGTATCCTTTTCCCTCTCGCTCTCATCCATCACTTCCCACACTGCCCCTACTCGGATGGTATCGCGCCGTCCCAACCTTCGCTCTCTCTCCCCCGCTACTCTCTCCTCTTCCATCCTATCATCTCTTCCCTCTGCTCAAACCTTCTCCAACCTATCTCCTGATTCTGCCTCCTCAACCCTCCTCTCCTCCCTTTCTGCATCCTTTGACTCTCTATGTCCCCTATCCTCCAGGCCGGCTCGGTCCTCCCCTCCTGCTCCGTGGCTCGACGACTCATTGCGAGCTCACAGAACAGGGCTCCGGGCAGCCGAGCGGAAATGGAGGAAAACTCGCCTCCCTGCGGACCTGGCATCCTTTCACTCCCTCCTCTCTACATTTTCCTCTTCTGTCTCTGCTGCTAAAGCCACTTTCTACCACTCTAAATTCCAAGCATCTGCCTCTAACCCTAGGAAGCTCTTTGCCACCTTCTCCTCCCTCCTGAATCCTCCTCCCCCTCCTCCCCCCTCCTCCCTCTCTGCAGATGACTTCGTCAACCATTTTGAAAAGAAGGTCGACGACATCCGATCCTCGTTTGCTAAGTCAAACGACACCGCTGGTTCTGCTCACACTGCCCTACCCTGTGCTCTGACCTCTTTCTCCCCTCTCTCTCCAGATGAAATCTCGCGTCTTGTGACGGCCGGCCGCCCAACAACCTGCCCGCTTGACCCTATCCCCTCCTCTCTTCTCCAGACCATTTCCGGAGACCTTCTCCCTTACCTCACCTCGCTCATCAACTCATCCTTGACCGCTGGCTACGTCCCTTCCGTCTTCAAGAGAGCGAGAGTTGCACCCCTGCTGAAAAAACCTACACTCGATCCCTCCGATGTCAACAACTACAGACCAGTATCCCTTCTTTCTTTTCTCTCCAAAACTCTCGAACGTGCCGTCCTTGGCCAGCTCTCCCGCTATCTCTCTCAGAATGACCTTCTTGATCCAAATCAGTCAGGTTTCAAGACTAGTCATTCAACTGAGACTGCTCTTCTCTGTATCACGGAGGCGCTCCGCACTGCTAAAGCTAACTCTCTCTCCTCTGCTCTCATCCTCCTAGACCTATCGGCTGCCTTCGATACTGTGAACCATCAGATCCTCCTCTCCACCCTCTCCGAGTTGGGCATCTCTGGCGCGGCCCACGCTTGGATTGCGTCCTACCTGACAGGTCGCTCCTACCAGGTGGCGTGGCGAGAATCTGTCTCCTCACCACGTGCTCTCACCACTGGTGTCCCCCAGGGCTCTGTTCTAGGCCCTCTCCTATTCTCGCTATACACCAAGTCACTTGGCTCTGTCATAACCTCACATGGTCTCTCCTATCATTGCTATGCAGACGACACACAATTAATCTTCTCCTTTCCCCCTTCTGATGACCAGGTGGCGAATCGCATCTCTGCATGTCTGGCAGACATATCAGTGTGGATGACGGACCACCACCTCAAGCTGAACCTCGGCAAGACGGAGCTGCTCTTCCTCCCGGGGAAGGACTGCCCGTTCCATGATCTCGCCATCACGGTTGACAACTCCATTGTGTCCTCCTCCCAGAGCGCTAAGAACCTTGGCGTGATCCTGGACAACACCCTGTCGTTCTCAACTAACATCAAGGCGGTGGCCCGTTCCTGTAGGTTCATGCTCTACAACATCCGCAGAGTACGACCCTGCCTCACACAGGAAGCGGCGCAGGTCCTAATCCAGGCACTTGTCATCTCCCGTCTGGATTACTGCAACTCGCTGTTGGCTGGGCTCCCTGCCTGTGCCATTAAACCCCTACAACTCATCCAGAACGCCGCAGCCCGTCTGGTGTTCAACCTTCCCAAGTTCTCTCACGTCACCCCGCTCCTCCGCTCTCTCCACTGGCTTCCAGTTGAAGCTCGCATCCGCTACAAGACCATGGTGCTTGCCTACGGAGCTGTGAGGGGAACGGCACCTCAGTACCTTCAGGCTCTGATCAGGCCCTACACCCAAACAAGGGCACTGCGTTCATCCACCTCTGGCCTGCTCGCCTCCCTACCACTGAGGAAGTACAGTTCCCGCTCAGCCCAGTCAAAACTGTTCGCTGCTCTGGCACCCCAATGGTGGAACAAACTCCCTCACGACGCCAGGACAGCGGAGTCAATCACCACCTTCCGGAGACACCTGAAACCCCACCTCTTCAAGGAATACCTAGGATAGGATAAAGTAATCCTTCTGACCCCCCCCCCCCTTAAAAGATTTAGATGCACTATTGTAAAGTGGCTGTTCCACTGGATGTCATAAGGTGAATGCACCAATTTGTAAGTCGCTCTGGATAAGAGCGTCTGCTAAACGACTTAAATGTAATGTTAAATGTAATTGGGATCCTAATAAAATACCTGTACTGTACTTGCTGCCCTACCGTTGGCCTCTTTCTGTGTGGACTGTGGGGTAAACTAAATTAACCTCTGTTTCATCGCTGGTTTTAGCATTGCTTTGGCTCTATGGAGAATGGAGGTATTATACACAAAGGATCGTATGGGACAATAACAAATAACAGTGGGTATAAGTATAAGACAGACATTTGTGGTGGAGAACCATGGTCAGACTGCCAGCCAGGTTTAGATGGGTTTAACGCAGTATAACACGTTCAATAGAGCACAATATTCTGATCCAGATTTAAAACTCCGAAATCTTCCTGGAGTCCTCACACAGTGACATGAAATTAGAGGGGAGAATTTGAGTTATGTGTTGATCATCTGTGTGTTTCCTAGATGCTGGTTAACACACTTTCAGAGGCAGTTATAGGCCTGAAGTGGAAATTTGATTATATGCCTGGTTGGTCTCACTGCATTCTGGAGCCTCTATCACACCCCAACCATCTAGACCCAGCACTGACTTCTATCTGACCTTGTTCATTTCAGTTACAGTTATTATAAAAATTCAAAAGGCACTTGCACATCTGAGCAATTTTTTTTGCAGGTGCATGGTAACAGTTGAATAAAATGAGAAAAAAAGAAAAACCCGCACACTGCTCTTGATATTAAAGAGCAGTGATACTAAGCTTTACGTATCGGCCTCATGACCTTCGTCAGAGCTTTTGTGAGTGTCTTAAATTAGCACCCTTATGTAGACAGCCCCACCCATATCCTTCCACGCATCGCATCGACTCCAACCCCATTCGATGAGTGGAACGGCTATGGGTGGTGCGATGTCTACAAACTCACAAAAGCTCTGACGAAGGCTGTGAGGCCAATATGTAAAGCTTATTAAAACCTGTTGGGGATGAGGGCGCTGTTGTGGCTATTTATGCTAATCGTGTAATTTTTTGAAACGGCTTCCCACAAAGTTCTTGATCGTACAATATGCATATTATTATTATTATTGGATAGAAAACAGTCTATAGTTTCTATAGGAGTTGAAATTTTGTCTCTAAGTGGAACAGAGCCCATTCTACAGCAATTTCCCTGACATGGAGTCAGATTCCAGAAATTTTGGCCACTGATCTGGAGTCAGTTAAAAGGCCACTGTTATTGCTATGACTATACGGACACTGCTTACGTCTTCCCCTGGATGTCTTTACGTGATGACGATTTGAATCGGGTCGATTGCACGTTCACAGGCACTATAAATTAAAAAACCCTGAGGCTAGTCAGTCTTTTGGAGCTGCGTCATGCGCATAGAGGGCACCGACCCGCACCTGTTCCAAGCATTAGTGGAGGGAGTAATATTACTCGGGTCATGTTTCTACTCGTTATGGGAGTTAAAAACATCATAAGGTAGTTAATTTAAAGCGTTTTATAGCAATTTATATCCGTTTAGTGCGATTTTGGGACATTTATTTCTGAAAGGCTGTGAATTGCTGGGCACGCTTCCAGTTCATCCCGAACGCAGTTGGCATTTCCACATGGCAAGAGGACAGCTTTCCACCAAAAGACGATTGGACCCAAGAAAGGATCCTTTGCCCAAGATACCGATGGAAGAACAGCTCAAAGTAGGACATTTTTATTATGATAAATCGTGTTTCTGTCGAAAAGTTTTAGTGGCTTCGGACGCCATGTTTTTTGACGTAGCTTCGCTCGGCGCAAGCTGTATTGAAAAGTAAGGATAATTTAAAAAATGTAATTCCGCGATTGTATTAAGAATTAAATTGTCTATCAATCCCTGTCCACCCTATATTTTTTAGTCACGTTTATGAGTATTTATGTATAAGAGTAGATCACTGTCTAAGTGGCGCACAGACTTTTTCTGACCAGCTGAGCTACATTCCACATTGTCTAACCATGATTTTGGTGGCTAAATATAAACATTTTCGATCAAACTCTATATGGATTGTGTAATATGATGTTACAGGAGTGTCATCTGAAGAATTCTGAGAAGGTTAGTGAAAAAATTAATATATTTTGGCGATGTTTACTTTTATCGCTCACTTTGGCTAGAATCAATGCTGGGCTGCTATGTGCTATGTGCTATGCTAATATAACGATTTATTGTGTTTTCGCTGTAAGACACTTAGAAAATCTGAAATATTGTCTGTATTCACAGGATCTGTGTCTTTCGATTCGTGTATGCTGTGTATTTTTACGAAATGTTTGATGATTAGTAAGTAGGTAAACACGTTGCTCTAAGTAGTTTTTCTATTCCATTTGTGACGGTGGGTGCAGTTGTAACCTATGCCATCTACCTGAAATATGCACTTTTTTCTAACAAAACCTATCCCATACCATAAATATGTTATCAGACTGTCATCTGATGAGTTTTTTTATTGGTTAGGGGCTATAAATATCTTAGTTTAGCCGAATTGGTGATAGCTACTGGTGTTGGTGGACAAATAAAAGATGGTGGATTATGCTAATGTGTTTTTAGGTAATAGATGTACATCTTTACATATTGTGTCTTCCCTGTAAAACATTTAAAAAATCGGACATGTTGACTGGATTCACAAGATCTGTGTCTTTCATTAGCTGTATTGGACTTTAATGTGTGAAAGTTAAATATTTAAAAAAAATATTTTTTTTGAATTTCGCGGCACTGGTTTTTCAGTGGGGGTGGGGGGGGAGTGCCGCTAGCGCCACTCTCATCCTAGACAGGTTAAAGAGCAGTTACAGTTATTATATAATGTAATTTTGCTCTACTTGCTTTAGTGTATTGTATCTCTCTTTTTCCTCTCTCTTTCACCCTCTCTCCTCTGCACAGATGCAGTCTAAAAGGAGGAAGTGAAACTCAGCCACTCAGCGACTGTTCCTCAACATTCTACTGCACTTTCAGAAGTTAAGCAAGGCCCACCTCAAGAAGGCACAGAATACAATCTGTCGTGACCAGCATCACAGGGTCACTGAGAAACTGAATCCATCAACACAACATCTTTTGTTTCGTCACAATGGTTCGTATTCACGAGTTTGAAGTGTTTCAGAGTAGAGGTGCTGATATGCGATCAGATTTCCCTTTTAGATCATAATGAATAAGATAATATTGACTGAGGAGACCTGATCCTAGATCTGCACACCCACTCAGACTGTTTGTGAATACTGGCCAGTATGATCACAACACATCCTAACAGAACAGCTCTGAACCTAACCTTGTCCTCTGGTAACCCCAATTGGCATCCATATCTATCATGAAGTGTGATGCTGACTGAGTATTTTGTTCTTGTAACTGCTTTGGTTTCTTTGTGGCATTTTAAAATATTTTCCCAAGATGAATGTGGTTTGCACGACCTAATGGACCTAGGTTGTAGGAAAACTCTGAATGATGTGAAAATACATTTTAGTATTCAGTGATCCTAATGTCTTACGATACACTGAATGCAGATGAGTAAAGTTATTGTGTTGGATTTTACACTTTAATGTCCAAACTTTAGACCACTGCAACGCAGCTCCTGTGGAAGACCTGTCCTGTTTGAATCCCCTAGAATATATTGTTTTGATTCTACTCTTGATGTAATCTTAATTTATCATAGCCTATCTGTAAGCTTTCAACCCCAGGACCCAGATTCACAAAACACTTCAAACGCAAAACTTAATTAGAAGCTTCATAAGAAAAGCTTTGTTAGTACAAATCCTCAAACATTTCTTTAAGAATTCATGCTTTTCTTACGAACTTCTCAAATATCTTTTTACAAACTTTCTTTTTAAGATGATTGTCGCAAAGCAACTGAACTAGCTCGTTATCTTGCGGGCAAGGGCAATCTTATTAGCATATTTCTTACTGCGATAACTGGAGAGAAAATTGGGGGTGGGGGATTTAAAAACAATCAATACTGGAACTTTCACATGAAGTTTGAGTCAATTAAACATGTTCAATTGCTTTCATTATCTTATTTTCTCACTTCCATGCATTTAAGCCCAGGCTTTAGCTATCTTGAAATTAACAACATTTCCAAGAGGAAATCCACTAACTTTATTTTAGAATCACATTTCTTCTTAACAATTTTCTGAGGAAGAAACTTAAGAACATTTTAAATAACTTTATTGAGGAATAGCAACTTTTTGTAAGTGTATAAAGTTAAGAAAAAATTGCACTTAAGAATACATTTCTTTTAAAGATTGTTTTGTGAATCTGGGCCCAAATCTCACACACATTGTAGACCTCTTACTCAGAACTGTAGCAGGGTTGGAGAGTCTGTGGTAGACTATGGTCAGATAAAATTATTTCATTGCCATTTAAGGATGAATAAATGTGGTTATAAGTAAGAATGTCAGCGTGTGTGTTTTCAGATCAATCAATCAAATGTATTTATAAAGCCCTTTTTACATCAGCCGACGTCAAAGTGCTATACAGAAACCCAGCCTAAAACCCAAAACAGCAAGCAATGCAGATGTAGAACCACGGTGGCTAGGAAAAACTCCCTAGAAAGGCAGGAACCTACAGTTGAAGTCGGAAGTTTACATACACCTTAGCCAAATACATTTAAACTCAGTTTTTCACAATTTCTAATATTTAATCATAGTAAAAATTCCCTGTCTTAGGTCAGTTAGGATCACCACTTTATTTTAAGAATGTGAAATGTCAGAATAATAGTAGAGTGATTTATTTCAGCTTTTATTTCTTTCATCACATTCCCAGTGGGTCAGAAGTTTACATACACTCAATTAGTATTTGGTAGCATTGCCTTTAAATTGTTTAACTTGGGTCAAACATTTAGGGTAGCCTTCCACAAGCTTCCCACAATAAGTTGGGTGAATTTTGGCCCATTCCTCATGACCAAGCTGGTGTAACTGAGTCAGGTTTTTAGGCCTCCTTGCTCGCACATGCTTTTTCAGTTTTGCCCACAAATGTTCTATAGGATTGAGGTCAGGGCTTTGTGATGGCCACTCCAATACCTTTACTTTGTTGTCCTTAAGCCATTTTGCCACAACTTGGAATTATCCTTGGGGTCATTGTCCATTTGGAAGACCCATTTGCAACCAAGCTTTAACTTCCTGACTGATTTCTTGAGATGTTGCTTCAATATATCCACATCATTTTCTTTCCTCATGATGCCATCTATTTTGTGAAGTGCACCAGACCCTCCTGCATCAAAGCACCCCCACAACATCATGCTGCCCCCCCCCTCCCCGTGCAAGCCTCCCCCTTTTTCCTCCAAATATAACGATGGTCATTATGCCAAACAGTTCTATTTTTGTTTCATCAGACCAGAGGACATTTCTCTAAAAAGTTTGATCTTTGTCCACATGTGCAGTTGCAAACTGTAGTCTGTAGCTTTTTTATGGCGGTTTTGGAGCAATGTTTTCTTCCTTGCTTAGCGGCCTTTCAGGTTATGTCGATATAGGACTCGTTTTACTGTGGATATAGATACTTTTGTACCTGTTTCCTCCAGCATCTTCACAAGCTCCTTTGCTGTTCTGGGATTGATTTGCACTTTTCGCATCAAAGTACGTTCACCTCTAGGAGACAGAACTCGTCTCCTTCCTGAGCTGTATGACGGTTGCGTGTTCCCATGGTGTTTATACTTGCGTACTATTGTTTGTACAGATGAGCGTGGTGCCCTCAGGCGTTTGGAAATTGCTTCCAAGGATGAACCAGACTTGTGGAGGTCTACAGTTATTTTTCTGAGGTCTTGCCTGATTTCTTTTGATTTTCCCATGATGTCAAGCAAAGAGGCACTGAGTTTGAAGGTAGGCCTTGAAATACATCCACAGGTACACCTCTGTTATGCTAATTGACATCATTTGAGTCAATCAGAAGCTTCTAAAGCCATGACATAATTTTCTGGAATTTTCCAAGCTGTTTAAAGGCACAGTCAACTTGGTAAACTTCTGACCCACTGGAATTGTGATACAGTGAATTATAAGAGAAATAATCTGTCTGTAAACATTTGTTGGAAAAATTACTTGTCAAGTAGATGTCCTAACCGACTTGCCAGAACTATAGTTTGTTAACAAGAAAGTTGGAGTTATTGAAAAATGAGGTTTAATGACCCAAACCTAAGTGTAAACTTCCGACTTCAACTGTAGGAAGAATCCAAGAGAGGAACCAGGCTCTGAGGGGTGACCAGTCCTTTTCTGGCTGCACCGGGTGGAGATTATAACAGTACATGGCCAAGATGTTCAAACGTTCATAGATGACCAGCAGGGTCAAATAATAATAATCAGTGGTTGTAGAGTGTGCAACAGGTCAGCACCTCAGGAGTAAATGTCAGTTGGCTTTTCATAGCCGATCATTCAGAGTTCGAGACAGCAGCAGGTGCGGTAGAGAGAGTCGAAAACAGAAGGTCCGGGACAAGGTAGCACGTCTGAACAGGTCAGGGTTCCATAGCCGCAGGCAGAACAGTTGTAACTGGAACAGCAGCACGACCAGGTGGACTGGGGACAGCAATCTGTTTTCAGATTCCATGGTGAGATGTTTTGATGTGATTTTTAGTAGAATACGCCATGGTGAGATTCTATGGGTGCCTTCTGAGGAATTCTATATGGCTGGTTGGCTGCCAGTACTGCTAGGGTGTATTGAAAAAAAAAAAAAAGCCACCAACACATTTTAAAGTGGCCAGGTCATCAGTATTATTAGGTCTCTGCAGATTCAAGCTTCATGAAATTCTGACCTTATTTTATTAGCTTGTATAAGCGTAGGACATGAAGCAGTCAAGGTTGATTTGCTTTTTAGGAGAAAACTATCATGGTTTGCTATCATATTTCATCTAGGTTTTTCTCTGTGTCGTCATACACATCACTACTTGTTCGGATCTTTATTTCTACTCTGTACATTGATTGCTGTGATCCGGGGTGTAAGCATTGAATATGTGTGTGGAGGGCTGTCTTACCAGGTAACATGCTTTTCATAATGTCAGTCACCTCACATGCAGAAATGCAACTAGCCACATTAAAGGTTAACACGGCTCCCCCCGTATGAAGGAAGATGCTGTTGCTTGAAAATGTATGATGTCATGAAATGTAAAATAAAGAAATTAGAAATAGGTGGTATGTTATTGCTTATTGAATACATTTGCAATTTATACGGAAAATGTCAAGTTGAAATATTTTCTGGAGGTTTTTGATTATGCGCCTCAGGAATGGAATTCTGGGTGCAGTCTCTGTACACCTGTATTAACCTTAGAGAAAGAGGAAAAGGTGGAGGTATTCTACTCTTGGCTGTTTGTACAGATCTGGCATCCATATGCACTTTGTTCCAAGTCTGTTTTATCCTGAGCCAGGGGTTTGAGAGGGGCACGGAGCTTTGGAGAACACACTCACAGCTGCAAATAGTCCAGCATCAATCTGTAAGGCCAGTTCTACAGTGAAGGTGGGTTGGAGTGTTTATTAGTTCTGCACCCTCTGTGTGTTCTCTGGGCTTGGGATGCAGTAAAACAGATTGTCAGAAAATGTATTATTAGAGATCAGATTGTGATTGTGTGATTGTGTGTCTTCAGAACTAAATCAAACTAAAAAGTAATAATCAACTGTTACAATTTTCACAGGCTCATTGTAAACACAAGAAGTTTGGATACTTGCTCCACCAGTATAAGGTTTGGAATCTGCCAAGATTCTCGTGCTTTCCTCCCATTAGGCTGCATTGGCCTCCAGTGACGCAAACAGCTTCCCTTATACTAAGAGATGTATTCTAATGTGCTGCTTGGGTTGATTTTGTACCAAACCCACAGTAATATGCTTCCCACCCACCTTTTCTGCTCTGTCATAAAGAATGACTTCAGTCCGGTTCCAGTCTGCCATGTCTCTCCAGCCGCCCCCATCTACCACCCCTCCCTCCATCCCTCCCTCCGACGGTGCGTTTTCTCCATCCTTCTGGTGGCTGAATGAGGGCTTTGTCCACCAAAGAAAACACACACAGCTACTACTGTGTCCAGACCTGCAGATAAGACCAACAGGCAGATATGAGAGCATGGGCCAATTGTATGTATGTGTGTGTTACAAGGACAAAGATCAGAGGGCAGTGACCTTTGTGATGGCATCGAAGAACATGGCTAACGTTTACATTCTCCCAACCAATTGTGCTATTTTCTTTGTTTTAAATTGAGTTTTGTGTAACTAGTTTATTAACTTATTGTGTACATAATGTTGCTGCTACCGTCTCTTATGACCCAAAATAACTTCTAGACATCAGAAAAGCGATTACTCACCGTGGACTGGAAGAAACGTTTTCCTTTAACGAGTCCGACGAGAAGGATAACCTGCTTTCACTGGAATAGGCCCAGATCCACAACTTTTGCATGAAGAAAAGACGGCGGAAAAGAGGCCGCAGATCGGGCACCCTTCTGAGAACTCGGAGGCGAGCAAGTAATCTCCCATTGCCTTCCATTCTTCTTGCTAACGTGCAATCATTGGGAAATAAAATTGATGACCTACAATTAAGATTATCCTACCAACGGGATTTTTTTTAAAAACTGTAACATCTTATGTTTCACTGAGACGTGGCTGAACAAAGATATGGACAATATAGAGCTAGCAGGATTTTCCATGCACCGGCAGAACAGAGACACTACCTCTGGTAAGACGAGGGGTGGGGGTGTGTGTCTTTTTGTCTATAACAGCTGGTGCGCGATGTCTAATATTAAAGAAGTCTCGAGGTATTGCTCGCCTTAGGTAGAGTACCTTATGATAAGCTGCAGACCACACTATCTACCAAGAGTTCTCATCTGTTTTATTCGTAGCTGTCTATTTACCACCACAAAGCAAAGCTGGCACTAAGACCGCTCTCAAACAACTCTATAAGGCCATAAGCAAAGAAGAAAATGCTCACCCAGAAGCGGCGCTCCTATTGGCTGGGGACTTTAACCTTTACCGAACCTCAACCCCGTATCCGGGATCACCCCCCACCCCCCACACACTGATTAGCATAGATAGCATAGCTTCAGAAGTAGATAGTAGCATCTAAATATCATTAAATCACAAGTCCAAGACACCAGATGAAAGATACAGATCTTGTGAATAAAGCCACCATTTCAGATTTTTAAAATGTTTTACAGGGAAGACAAAATATGTAAATCTATTAGCTAAACACGTTAGCAAAATACACCACTATTCTAACTCCATCAGTTTCTTACTCCTTCAGGTGCTATCACCAATTCGGCTCAACTAAGATATTGATAGCCAATAACCTATAAAAAAAACCATCAGATGACAGTCTGATAACATATTCATGGTATAGGATAGTTTTTGTTAGAAAAAAGTGCATATTTCAGGTAGAAATCACAGTTTACAATTGCACCGACCATCACAAATCCACTAGAATTACTAGATAGAGCAACGTGTATGACCAATTTACTCATCATAAAACATTTCATAAGAATAGACAAAGCATAGCAATGGAAAGACCCAGATCTTGTGATTCCAGACAATATTTCAGATTTTCTAAGCGTTTTACAGCGAAAACACAATAAATCGATAAGTTAGCATACCACATGTGAAAACGTTACCAGAGCATCGATTCCAGGCAAAGAGCGCTATAACGTAATCACCGCCAAAAGATATTAATTTTTTCACTAACCTTCTCAGAATTCTTCCGATGACACTCCTGTAACATCATTTTACAACATACATATACAGTTTGTTCGAAAAGGTGCATATTTAGCCATACAAAACCGTGGTTACACAATGAAAATACTAGGAAATCAAGCCTCAATATGTCTGACGTCATCTATCAGAGTGATCTAGTTTAATTAAAAGCTAATCATATACTTGACTAAAAAATACAGGGTTGACAGGAATCGAAAGACAAATTAGTTCTTAATGCAACCGCTGATTTACATTTTTAAAATTATCCTTACTTTTCAATACAGGGTTGGCCAAGTGAAGCTATACCAAACAAAATGGCGATGTATGCGTTTAAAATATTTCGACAGAAACACGGTTTATCATATTAAATATTGCTTACTTTGAGCTGATCTTCCATCATATTCTTGGGCAATGTATCCTTTCTATGTTATAAACGTCTTTTGGTCGATAGATGTCCTCTGTCCTTCGAAATGTCCATCACCAACGACCGACACCCTAAAGCGTGTCCAAACTTTCAGAGTGCACGACAAAGAAATTCCTCAAAATCGCACTAAACGGATATAAATTGATATAAAACGGTTAAAATTCACTACATTATGATGTTTTTAACAACTATAACGACTGAAAACATGACCGGAGAAATACTGCTGGTTAGAAAACGATTTGGAACGAGGCAGGTCCAATGGCCTTCACGCTTGAGGCGCACGTTGAGAAAGAGGGGTCTCTGTACATTTTTGTCATTTATAATGGCTGTGAACGTCCCATAGACTTCATTGAAAACGTGATGACGTACAGACACCCAGAGGAAGACGTAGGTAGTGTCGGTTTCTTCATAGCATTCACTGTGGCCTTATAAACAGACCCCAGATCAGAGGTAAAAATTTCTGAAATCTGAACCCTGTCATGAAAAGTGCTGTAGAAATTGTTCTGTACCACTCAGAGACAAAATTTCAACTCCTATAGAAACTATAGACTGTTTTCTATCCAATAATAACAATAATATGCATATTGTACGATCAAGAATTTAGCACGAGGCAGTTTAATTTGGAGACACAAATATGCTAATGCGGAACAGCACCCCCTATAGTTCCAAGAAGTTAATGCAGGCAAACTTAAATCAGTTTTACCTAATTTTTACCACTATGTCACATGTGCAACCAGGGGGGAAAAAATCCTAGACCACCTTTACTCCACACACAGAGAAGCATACAAAGCTCTCCCCCTCCCTCCATTTGGCAAATCTGACCATAATTCTATCCTCCTGATTCCTGCTTACAAGCAAAAACTAAAACAGGAAGTACCAGTGACTCGCTCAATACGGAAGTTGTCAGATGACGCGGATGCTACACGACAGGACTGTTTTGCTAGCACAGACTGGAATATGTTCCGGGATTCATCCAATGGCATTGAGGAACACCACCTCAGTCATCGGCTTCATCAATAAGTGCATTGATGACGTCGTCCCCACAGTGACTGTACGTACATATCCCAACCAGAAGCCATGGATTACAGGCAACATCTGCATCAAGAGGCTAGACCTGCCGCTTTCAATGAGCAGGAGACTAATCCGGATGTTTATAAGAAATCCCGCTATGCCCTCAGACGAACCATCAAACAAGCAAAGCATCAATACAGGATTAAGATTGAATCCTACTACACCAGCTCTGACGCTCATCGGACGTGGCACGGCTTGAAAACTATTACGGACTACAAAGGGAAACCCAGACGCGAGCTGCCCAGTGACACGAGCCTACCAGACGAGATAAATGCCTTTTATCCTCGCTTCGAGGCAAGCAACACTGAAGCACACTGAAGCATACGAGAGCACCAGCTGTTCTGGATGACTGTGTGATAACGGTCTCGGTAGCCGATGTGAACAAACCCTTTAACTTCTCTGCGCTACGAATCCCGTTAGCGGGATCACTTTCCTAAACAACCGCTAGAATTGCATGGCACCAAATGCAAAAATATTATAAGAAATATTTATAATCATGCAATCACAAGTGAAATATACCAAAACACAGTTTAGCTTGTTGTTAACTTTTACTTGGTACTCATCCCGGATCCGGGAGCACCCCCCACAGTAAAAAAGCTGACTAGCATAGCCTAGCATAGCGTCACAAGTAAATACAAGCGTCTAAATATCATTAAATCACAAGTCCAAGACACCAGATGAAAGATACAGATCTTGTGAATCCAGCCATCATTTCTGATTTTTAAAATGTTTTACAGGGAAGACACAATATGTAAATCTATTAGCTAACCACGTTAGCAAAAGACACCACTTTTTTTACTCCACCAGTTTTTTACTCCATCAGTAGCTATCACTAATTTGACTAAATAAAGATATATATAGCCACTAACCAAGAAACAACTTCATAAGATGACAGTCTGATAACATATTTATGGTATAGGATATGTTTTTTTAGAAAGATTTGCATTTTTTCAGGTATAAGTCACAGTTGTACATTGCAGCTGCAATCTGAAATAGCGTTGGAAGCAGCCGGAATAATTACAGAGACCGACGTCAATTACCAAAATACTCATCCTAAAACATTTCTGAAAAATACACAGCCTACAGCAATTGAAAGACAAAGATCTTGTGAATCCAGACAATATTTCAGATTTTCTAAGTGTTTTACAGCGAAAACACAATATATCGTTATATTAGCATACCACATGAGCTAACATCACACCAGCATTAAATCAAGGCAAAAGGGGCGATAACGTTATCGCCACCAAAATATATAAATTTTTTCACTAACCTTCTCAGAATTCTTCAGATGACAGTCCTATAACATCATATTACACAATGCATATAGAGTTTGTTCGAAAATGTGCATATTTAGCATCACAAATCGTGGTAATGCAATGTAATCTGTCAAAACATGGCATGCATTCTGACCGGCGCCATCTTGCAAAGGCACCTAAGTTTACGATTATTTATCGATTAGATTGACAAAAAAAATACAGGTTGGACAGCTAATGAAAGATGCATTGGTTATTAATGCAACCGCTGATTTAGATTTTTAAAATTTACGTTACTAGACATACATTGTGAGTTACAGCCAGACTAGTGCCGCAAAAAATGGCTGACAACTGCGTTTACATTTTTCCACATAAATACGGAATAAAATCATAAATAACTCTTACTTTTGGACGAGCTTCCATCAGTATCTTGGGCAATGTGTCCTTTGTCCAAAAGAATCGTTGCTTTGTTGTAAAACGACCTCCTCAACTTCGGAACTAGCAGCTAACGATAGCTACACGGCACACACATGCCCAAATCCTCAAACGCAATACTAAGGAAATTCAGAAAAATAGCAATATACTCGCATAAACTGATATAAATCGGTTTCAAATAACTTCGTTATGATGTTTCTAACACCTATATCGAATTAAATCACAGGCGGATATATCTTTGATCAATAACGAGAGCTTTTGAGCATGCGATTCTGATGTCCTCCCTTGCGTCCTGGCGAGCGTCGAAAAGAAGGGTCATCTCACTCCATTCCCTTTTATAAACTCTGAGAAACACCTAGAGACACCATTCCACTTCTCATTGGTTACTGACATCCAGGGGAAGGCGGGTGCAGTTCATGTCAAGCCATAGGGCACACACAGAGTTTAAACTGATCCGAGATCAGAGACTATTTTTCAGAGCTTCGCATGTCCTGTCATGAGTTTCGCTGTAGAAAGAGTTCTGGTTCACCCACAGACATAATTCAAACGGTTTTAGAAACTAGAGATTGTTTTCTATCCAATAGTAATAATAATATGCATATTGTACGAGCAAGAATTGAGTACGAGGCAGTTTAATTTGGAAATGTAAAAAAAAAAATTATGCTAACAGCTCCCCCTATTGACAAAAGGTTAATCCACCTATCGTGTCAGATTTTGAAAATATACTTTACAGCGAAAGAAATCCAAGCTTTTGTGAGTGTAGCAATCAATGCTAGAACAGTTAGCCTTATATTAGCTTGGTTAGCTAGGTCACGAAGGTCAGAAAAGCAATAAAATGAATCACTTACCTTAGATAATCTTCGGATGTTTGCACTCACGAGACTCTCAGTTACATAACAAATGTTAATTTTGTTTGATAAATATGATATGATGATGTGGTTGAGAAAGGTTAAACAGGTCAACATTCACAAAGCCGCTGGGCCAGACGGATTTCCAGGACGTGTACTCAAAGCATGCGCGGACCAACTATCAAGTGTCTTCACTGACATTTTCAACCTCTCCCTGACCGAGTCTGTAATACCAACATGTTTCAAGCAGACTACCATAGTCCCTGTGCCCAAGGAAGCGAAGGTAACCTGCCTAAATGATTACTGCTCTGTGGAACTCACGTCGGTAGCCATGAAGTGCTTTGAAAGGCTGGTCATGGCTCACATCAACAGCATCCTCCCGGACACCCTAGACCCACTCCAATTAGCATACCGCCCACAGATCCCACAGATCCACAGATGACGCAATCTTAATCGCACCCCACACTGCCCTTTTTCACTTGGACAAAAGGAACACCTATGTGAGAATGCTGTTTCTTGACTACAGCTCAGCATTCAACACCATAGTGCCCATGAAGCTCATCACTAAGCTGAGGACTCTGGGATTAAACACCTCCCTCTGCAACTGGATCCTGGACTTCCAGATGGGCCGCCCCCAGGTGGTGAGAGTAGGCAACAACACGTCTGCCACACCCCTCAGGGGTGTGTACTTAGTCTCCTCCTGTATTCCCTGTTCACCCACGACTGCGTGGCCAAACACGACTCCAACACCATCATTAAGTTTGCTGATGACACAACAGTGGTAGGCATGATCACCGACAACGATGAGACGGCCTATAGGGAGGAGGTCAGAGAACTGGCAGTGTGGTGCCAGACTAAGGAGCTGATTGTGGACTACAGGAAAAGGCGGGCCAAACAGGCCCCCATTAACATCGATGAGGCTGTAGTGGAGCGGGTCGAGAGCTTCAAGTTCCTTGGTGTCCACATCACCAACGAACTATCATGGTCCAAACATACCAAGACAGTCGTGAAGAGGGCACGACAAAAACCTTTTCCCCCTCAGGAGACTGAAAAGATTTGAAATGGGTCCCCAGATCCTCAAAAGGTTCTACAGCTGCACCATCGACAGCATCCTGACCAGTTGCAGCATCCTGATCAATGCCTGGTATGGCAACTCCTCATCATCTGACCGTAAGGCGCTACAGAGGGTAGTGCGAATGGCCCAGTACATCACTGGGGCCAAGCTTCCTGCCATCCAGGACCTATTTAATAGGCGGTGTTAGAGGAAAGCCCATAACATTGTCAGAGACTCCAGTCACCCAAGTGATAGACTTTTTTCTCTGCTACTGCACTGCAAGCGGTACCGGAGCGCCAAGTCTAGGACCAAAACCTCCTCAACAGCTTCTAACCCCAAACCATAAGACTGCTGAACAATTCATAAAATCGCCACCGGAAAATTTACATTGACCCTTTTGTACACTGCTGCTACTCGCTGTTGTTTGTTACCTATGCATACACACTTCGCCTGTCACGACTCCGACCGAGGCAGGCTCTCCTTCCCGTCCGGGTGGCGCTCGGCGGGCGTCGTCCCTGGCCTATTAGCTGCCACTGATCTTTCTCCTCCCCCTCCTTATGTGTTCATTGGTTACACCTGTTTTGTGTTTGTTCGTAATTAGTTGGGCTTTATCTGTCAGCCGGCCCGCCCGTTTCTTTGTGCGGGATTGTTTTATTGTAAGCTTGGTGTTTGTTAGTCTGACGTTACGTGTTTGTGTTAGTATGCATTTTCTGAACTGTTTTCGTTCCCCGTGTCTGGGGCAGTTTATTGGGAGCACCCAGTGTCAAGTGGGGTGGCCGTTGTTTGTCAGTGGTTCATTAAATGAACGTGATCATTGTATCCTCTGTGTTCCTGCGCCTGACTTCGCACTCCGACACCCAGTCCTTACAGAATCCCGCACCACCCAAATGGAGTCAGCAGGAGCAGCGGCCAACCCTCTCCCATAGATGGATGAACGAGTACTTCACCATACCACCGTTCTACAACGTATCGGATCGGCTATGGATTCTATGATGGAAAGAATGGACCGATGGGAGAGGAATGGTCTCCTCTCTCCACCTTCGGCTCCCCCAGCTCAGGACTCTCCATCCCCCGGCTCCAGCGCTCTCCGTCTTTCACTCCTGAGGGATTATGATGGAGCGGCGGCGGGGTGCCAGGGGTTCTTACTCCAACTGGAACTGTACCTGGCCACCGTAAGACCTACTCCCTCGGGAGCGGAGAGGGTGAGTGTCCTCATCTCCTGCCTCACGGGTCGTGCTCTGGAGTTGGCGAACGCGGTCTGGAATGGCACAGACTCAGCGAAGGAGCACTACCCAGAGTTTACCCGCCGTTTTCGTGCCGTGTTTGACCACCCTCCAGAAGGCCGAGCGGTGGGAGAACGACTATTCCATCTCAGGCAGGAGAAGAGGAGTGCCTAGGATTACGAGCTGGAGTTCCGGACCTTGGCAGCAGGATCTGGGTGGAACGACAGGGCCCTTATTGACCACTACCGGTGTAGTCTCCGGGAGGACGTCCACAGGGAGCTAGCGTGTCGGGACACCGCTCTTTCCCTGGATGAGCTGATTGACATGTCCATCCGACTGGACAATCTGCTGGCTGCCTGCGGGCGTTCGGAGAGGGTCCTGTGCGTTCCACCACCCAGCACCTCCACTCCCATTCCGATGGAGTTGGGAGGGGCTGGGCCGAGGGGTACCGGAGGAGGGGGCTCTCCCTGCACCAGCTGTGGTCGGAGAGGACACACGGCCGATCGGTGCTGGGGGGGTCTGTCTGGGAGTCGAGATGGCAGGCGGAACGCTTCTCGATCACCCCAGGTGAGTCAGCACCAAACTCACCCAGAACCCCCTGTTGGTCACATGTTTGTCTTAATTTTTTTTCGTAAACGTTTTCCCTCTTCCCAGCATAGGGCGCTAGTCGATTCAGGCGCAGCTGGGAACTTTATGGATCGCGGACTCGCTCTTAAGTTAGGTGTTCCGCTTGTGCCGATAGATTCTCCCTTTCCCGTGCACTCCCTAGATAGCCGGCCATTAGGGTCAGGGGTGGTCAGGGAGACCACGGTTCCCCTGGACATGGTGACGCAGGGGAATCACAAAGAGCGTATCAGTCTTTATATTATTGATTCGCCTGCGTTTCCAGTGGTGCTAGGGATTCCCTGGCTGGCCCGGCACAATCCTAAAATTTCGTGGAGACAGGGGGTTCTCCAGGGGTGGTCAGAGGAGTGTTCTGGAAGGTGTTTGGGAGTTAACATCGGTGCCACGTCGGTGGAAAGTCCAGACCAGGGTCCCACGGTGTGCATTCCCCCCGAGTATGCCGATTTGGCAATCGCTTTCAGTAAAAAGAAAGCGACGAAATTACCACCTCATTGACCGGGAAGGGATTGTGCGATAGATCTCCAGGTAAACGCTGCGCTTCCCAAGAGTCACGTGTACCCATTGTCCCAGGAGGAGACGGTGGCTATGGAGACATATGTCACTGAGTCTCTGGGACAGGGGTACATTCGGTCTTCCATCTCACCCGTCTCCTCGAGTTTCTTTTTTGTGAAGAAAAAGGAGGGAGGTTTGCGTCCGTGTATTGATTATAGAGGTCTAAATGCCATCACAGTGGGGTTTAGTTACCCACTACCTCTCATTGCTACGGCAATGGAATCATTTCACGGAGCGCAGTTCTTCACAAAACTGGATCTCAGGAGCGCGTATAGTCTGGTGCGTATTCGGAAGGCAGACGAGTGGAAAACCGCATTTAGTACCACATCGCGCCATTATGAGTACTGCGTCATGCCGTATGGGTTAAAGAATGCTCCAGCCGTTTTCCAATCCTTTGTAGACGACATTCTCAGGGACCTGCACGGGCAGGGAGTGGTTGTTTATATCGATGACATTCTGATCTACTCAGCCACTCACGCCGCGCATGTGTCTCTGGTACGCAAGGTGCTTGGTAGACTGCTGGAGCATGACCTATATGTCAAGGCTGAGAAGTGTGTGTTCTCCAAACGAGCCGTCTCCTTTCTGGGTTATCGCATTTCCACCTCGGGGGTGGTGATGGAGGGTGACCGCATTAGGGCCGTGCGTAATTGGCCGACTCCGACCACGGTAAAGGAGGTGCAGTGGTTTTTGGGATTTGCCAACTACTACCGGAGGTTTATCCTGGGTTTTGGCCAGGTAGCAGCTCCCATTACCTCACTGCTGAAGGGGGGTCCGGTGCGGTTGCAGTGGTCAGCAGAAGCGGACGGAGCTTTCAACAGGTTGAAGGCGCTGTTCACGGATGCGCCCGTGTTGGCGCATCCGGACCCCTCTCTAGCATTCATAGTGGAGGTGGACGCGTCCGAGGCTGGGGTAGGTGCCGTGCTATCACAGCGCTCGGGTACGCCACCAAAACTCCACCCCTGCGCTTTCTTCTCGAAGAAGCTCAGCCCAGCGGAGCGTAACTATGATGTGGGGGACCGGGAGTTGTTAGCGGTGGTCAGTGCTCTGAAGGTGTGGAGACACTGGCTTGAGGGGGCTAAGCACCCCTTTCTCATCTGGACCGACCACCGGAATCTGGAGTATATTCGGGCAGCTAAGAGACTGAACCCACGTCAGGCAAGGTGGGCCATGTTCTTCACCCGATTCCGGTTTACTTTATCGTATATACCGGGCTCCCAAAACGTAAAGGCGGATGCACTGTCCCGTTTTTACGACACGGACGAGCGGTCCACCGAACCTACTCCCATCCGCCTCAAGGCTGATAGCACCAGTGGTGTGGGAGGTGGACTCGGACATCGAGCGGGCGTTACGGGTGGAACCCGCTCCTCCTCAGTGTCCGGCGGGGCGGTAGTACGTGCCGCTTGGTGTTCGGGACAAATTGATTCGGTGGGCTCACGTCCTACCCTCCTCGGGTCACCCTGTGGTGACGAGGACAGTGGGGAGCCTTCGGGGGAGGTATTGGTGGCCTACTTTGGCTAGGGACGTTAAGGTTTATGTCTCCTCCTGTTCGGTATGCGCCCAGAGTAAGGCTCCTAGGCACCTTCCTAGAGGGAAGTTACAACCCCTCCCCGTTCCACAACGGCCTTGGTCGCATCTATCCGTAGATTTCCTGACCGATCTTCCCCCGTCTCAGGGGAACACTACGGTTCTGGTGATTGTGGATCGGTTCTCTAGTCCTGCCGTTTCCTCCCGTTGCCCGGTATCCCTACAGCCCTGCAGACTGGGGATGCATTATTCACCCACGTCTTCCGGCACTACGGGGTGCCGGAGGACATCGTTTCTGATCGGGGCCCCCAGTTCACGTCCCGAGTATGGAGGGCGTTCATGGAGCGTTTGGGGGTCTCGGTCAGCCTGACCTCCGGTTATCACCCCGAGAGTAATGGGCAGGTGGAGAGAGTGAACCAGGAGGTGGGTAGGTTTCTGCGGTCGTATTACCAGGACCGGCCAGGGGAGTGGGCGAGATACATCCCCTGGGCCGAAATGGCCCAGAACTCACTACGCCACTCCTCTACTAACGTGTCCCCCTTTCAGTGTGTATTGGGGTACCAGCGGGTCCTGGCACCATAGCATCCGAGCCAGACCGAGGCTCCTGCGGTGGAGGAATGGGTGCAGCGCTCCAAGGAGACATGGAGGGCCGTCCAGGAATCCCTCCAACAAGCTAGTGGACGGCAGAAAAGGGGTGCTGACCGCCACCGCAGTGAGGCCCCCGTGTTTGTACCGGGGGACAGGGTCTGGCTCTCGACCCGAAACCTGCCCCTCCGCTTGCCCTGCCGGAAGCTGGGTCCGCAGTATGTAGGGCCCTTCAAAGTCCTGAGGAGAATAAACGAGGTATGTTATCGATTACAACTCCCTTCCTATTATCGTATTAACCCCTCGTTTCATGTGTCTCTCCTCAGGCCGGTGGTAGCTGGTCCCCTGCAGGACGGTGAGGTGCTGGAGGTCCCTCCTCCCCCTCTGAACATCGAGGGGTCCCCGGCGTATACGATACGGGCCATTCTGGACTCGAGACGCCGGGTGAGGGGCCTGCAGTACCTCGTGGACTGGGAGGGGTACGGTCCGGAGGAGAGGTGCTGGGTACCGGTGGGGGACATTTTGGATCCGTCAATGTTGAGGGATTTCCATCGCTTCCATCCGGATCGCCCTGCACCTCGTCCTCCGGGTCGACCTCGAGGCCGGTGTCGGCTGGAGCCGCGCGTCGGGGGGGGGGGTGGGTACTGTCACGACTCCGACCGAGGCAGGCTCTCCTTCTCATTCGGGTGGCGCTCGGCGGTCGTCGTCACCGGCCTATTAGCTGCCACTGATCTTTCTCCTCCCCCTCCTTATGTGTTCACTGTTTTGTGTTTGTTCTATTAGTTGGGCTTTATCAGTCAGCCGGCCCGCCCGTTTCTTTGTGCGGGATTGTTTTATTGTAAGCTTGGTGTTTGTTAGTCTGACGTTACGTGTTTGTGTTAGTGTGCATTTTCTGAACTGTTTTTGTTCCCCGTGTCTGGGGCAGTTTATTGGGAGCACCCAGTGTCAAGTGAGGTGGCCGTTGTTTGTCAGTGGTTCATTAAATGAACGTGATCATTGTATCCTCTGTCTTCCTGCGCCTGACTTCGCACTCCGACACCCAGTCCTTACATCGCCCTCACCGACATGTACAGATTACCTCAACTTGCCTGTACCTCCAAACACTGACTCGGTACCGGTGCCCCCTGTATATACAGTTGAAGTCGGAAGTTTACATACACCTTAGCCAAATACATTTAAACTCAGTTTTTTTACAATTCCTGACATTTAATCCTCGTAAGAAATTCCTGTCTTAGGTCAGTTAGGATCACCACTATTTTAGGATTGTGAAATGTCAGAATAACAGTTGAGAGAATGATTTATTTCAGCTTTTATTTCTTTCATCACATTCCCAGTGGGTCATAAGTTTACATACACTCAATTAGTATTTGGTAGCATTGCCTTAAAATTGTTTAAAACTTGGGTCAAACGTTTTCGGTAGCCTTCCACAAGCTTCGCACAATAAGTTGGGTGAATTTTGGCCCATTCCTCCTGACAGAGCTGGTGTAACTGAGTCAGGTTTGTAAGCCTCTTTGCTCGCACACGCTTTTTCAGTTCTGCCCACATATTTTCTATAGGATTGAGGTGAAGGCTTTGTGATGGCTAGTCCAAAACCTTGACTTTGTTGTCCTTAAGCCATTTTGCCTCAACTTTGGAAGTATGCTTGGGGTCATTGTCCATTTGGAAGACCCATTTGCAACCAAGCTTTAACTTCCTGACTGATGTCTTGAGATGTTGCTTCAATATATCCACATCATTTTCTTTCCTCATGATGCCATCTATTTTGTGAAGTGCACCAGTCCCTCCTGCAGCAAAGCACCCGCACAACATGATGCTGCCACCCCTGTGCTTCACGGTTGGGATGGTATTCTTCGGCTTGCAAGCGTCACCCTTTTTCCTTCAAACAGTTATATTTTTGTTTCATGAGACCAGAGGACATTTCTCCAAAAAGTACGATCTTTGTCCCCATGTGCAGTTGCAAACCGTAGTCTGGCTTTTTTATGGCGGTTTTGGAGCAGTGGCTTCTTTCTTGCTGAGTGGCCTTTCAGGTTATATCGATATAGGACTCGTTTTACTGTGGATATAGATACTTTTGTACCTGTTTCCTCCAGCATCTTCACAAGGTCCTTTGCTGTTGTTCTGGGATATATTTGCACTTTTCGCATCAAAGTACGTTCATCTCTAGGAGACAGAACGCGTCTCCTTCCTGAGCGGTATGACGGCTGCGTGGTCCCATGGTGTTTATACTTGCGTACTATTGTTTGTACAGATGAACGTGGTACCTTCAGGCATTTGGAAATTGCTTCCAAGGATGAACCAGACATGTGGAGGTCTACAGTTTTTTTTCCTGAGGTCTTGCCTGATTTCATGATCTTGATTTTCCCATGAAGTTAAGCAAAGAGGCACTGAGTTTGAAGGTAGGCCTTGAAATTCATCCACAGGTACACCTCCAATTGACTCAAATGATGTCAATTAGCCTATCAGAAGCTTCAACAGCCAATTTTCTGGAATTTTCCAAGCTTTTTAAAGGCACAGTCAACTTAGTGTATGTTAACTTCTGACCCACTGGAATTGTGATACAGTGAATTATAAGCGAAATAATCTGTCTGTAAACAATTGTTGGAAAAATTACTTGTGTCATGCACAAAGTAGATGTCCTAACCGACTTGCCAAAACTATAGTTTGTTAACAAGAAATTTGTGGAGTGGTTGAAAAATGAGTTTTAATGACCCAAACCTAAGTGTATGTAAACTTCCGACTTCAACTTTAGCCTCGTTATTGTTATTTTTATTGTGTTGCTTTTTCTTATTACTTGTCACGCCCTGACCTTAGAGATCCTTTTTATGTCTATTTTGGTTTGGTCAGGGTGTGAGTTGGGGTTGGCATTCTATGTTTTGTGTTCTATGTTTTTTTATTTCTGTGTGTTTGGCCGGGTGTCGTTCTCAATCAGAGGCAGCTGTCTATCGTTGTCTCTGATTGAGGACCATACCACCTGTGTTTTGTGGGTAGATGTTTTCTGTCTTTGTGTCTGTACCAGACAGAACTGTTTCGTGTTGTTCGATTTTCGTTTAACTCTTTGTTATTTTTGTCATAGTGTTCACTTCTCATTAAAAGGCATGAACATTTACCACGCTGCGTTTTGGTCTCCTCCCTTAGACGATCGTTACATTACTTTTTATTTTAGTCTACTTGGTGAATATTTTCTTCTTCTTGAATTGCACTGTTGGTTAAGGGCTTGTAAGTAAGCATTTCACCGTAAAGTCTACACTTGTTGTATTCGGCACATGTGACATAAAGTTTGATTTGATTTGACATATGCCCATAGTAGGAGAATAAATTCCATTCAGCCCAATCTAAAGGGAGATTAATTATGTCCTCATGTATGTCCTCATGTCACGTTCCTGACCTTAATTCCCTTGTTTTGTATTTATTTAGTATGGTCAGGGCGTGAGTTGGGGTGGGTTGTCTATGTGTGTTTTTCTATGTTGGGATTTTGTGTTCGGCCTAGTATGATTCTCAATCAGAGGCAGCTGTCAATCGTTGTTCCTGATTGAGAATTATACTTAGGCAGCTGGCGTTTCACGTTTGGTTTGTGGGTGTTTGTTTCCTGTGTCAGTGTTTGTGCCACACGGGACTGTTACGGTATGTTCGTTTGTTATTTTGTATCGTGTATTGTTTTCGTGTACATTAAATATCATGGAAACTTACCACTCTGCACATTGGTCCTCCGATCCTTCTCTCCTCGTCCGATGAGGAGGACGAAATAGACTGCCGTTACACCTCATGTCTCAGCATGTTCTAATGTCCTTGTTTTTATCTAACTAAATGATGTTTGTGGAGCCTTATCTTGTAATAACCAATACGTCCACTTGGGAGCAGGCAATGGCATACAATGAAACCACATGGGTGCAGGCAATGGCTTACAGTAAAACCAGTCAGTGGTCTGCTCTCCAAAAATGATTACATTATGGATGAATAAACTGTTTAAGCTGTTACACTGATAAGTATTGTATTGGACCTATTCTGAGACTAGATGTGGCAGCTCCATGAAAGTAAGCTAAACCCTTTCTCTGAGTAGTGAGTTACTTTGAATACAAATTACCATCTTGTTGTGGTGGTGGTCTGTTCCCAGCACTTCCTGTGTGCTGTGTTTTTAAACTAGAAACACCCAGTCCTGTGCAGGTTAGGGTCTGTATCTTGGGCAGAAAGAACACCGCAGTACTTTACAGTAACCTATCGCTCAGGATTATACCAGAACACAACAGGCAGAAGCAGTGTAGGACCAGAGACATTAGACCCAAGCTTTATTTCACATTCTCAAAAACTAGCCACTCTTGCTTCAAATGGTAATAATAGTCTATGTCGCAATTTCTTTATAAAATTAGGGACATTTCTCTTCCACTATTCTCTGGTGAAGGATACTGTATTGTAATTGAGTAGTTGCATAGTAAACATGTAACCTTCAAACGAACATGTTTGAAATTAATTGACAATAATTGAGATTGGAATGTGTCACTGTATGTGTCACTATTACAATCATGCCATACCCACATCATTTTGCAGTTATGCAATCTATTACCTCTGTCTTCCTATGACCATAGAGACAGTCATATGCACTTTCATATTACATTCATATTACATTTGAATGGAATTTCCATACTTTCTCAAGAGGGAGAACATCTATTTACAGGGACTCACTGTTTCGGCTATGTGGTGGGCTCAACATTTTACATAAACCATGGAAAGCCCCCAACCTGTAGCCAGCACATGCGTACAAACACACGTATCTGTGCATAAATATACACCAACACACACTCACTCACTCACTCACTCACTCACACTGAGTGAGTCATATGCAGACATATAGACACAGGCACACACACTTAGTCACACACAGGGACATAAAATGTTCGGTATGAGTTATTTTTCCCTGTTATATCCCCAAATCATCACTAATAATCACTAAAGTGGCTCAGTGGTTTCTTCATTAAAATATATATTTTGATAGTCAATAACAAATGATGGTTTATCATCATTATGTGTGAGATAACGTTTGTGATACACACTGCTAGCTGACATTATTTTGCTCCTCTAACTCTGAGGTGTGATGTGAAGGAGGGTTCACACTCAGAAGCACATATTCTCCAGCTCTAACCCTTGCCCACCTGTCTCACCCCAATCCCCCGATCTTTAAATCATATTTTTTTTCTCAGAAATACTGCTGCACTGCGGTTAACACACTGCTCAACATTTCCATGACACCAGGAAGAGAGTGTGTGTTAGTTATATCACTCCTTAGGGGGATTCATGTTTTTATATATATATATATATATATATATATATATATGTATATAAAAACATGAATGTTGTGGTGGTATATATATATATATATATATATATATATATAAAAAAACATGAATCCCCTAAGGAGTGAGATTTTCATACACAAAATATGTTCAGCTTTCCTCTTTTTCAGTGAGAAGATCCATCAAAGAAGACAACTTAAACAGTAAAGCAGTCAGCAGCACCGTGCCGTTATGGTCTGGATGAGGTCTCTTTCAGAGCCTATAGGCTCAGTGGACTCGGATGGCTGCGTACTCTGAGCATTCATCCTGGGGGGTTGGGATATGGGGGGGTTTCGGGGACCCTCTAAGGGTCTGGTGGTTCAGGCTAGCGTACACAAGGTGGTTTGACCCTTGATCTCCAGCTGTGATATCCGAGGAAGGAAGAGTTCCGTTTGTCATCAGGAGGCTGTGTGCCGATGCCCTGTTGATGTGTTTGCCATAGGGACCATTGTTGTAGAGATTGCCGGAGTGGGCAGGGTTTGGTGTGAATGGTGATGATGGAAAGGTTCCCTTAGAGCAGGAGGAGAGGTCTGGACATGGTGCTGCCTGTGTGGACATTTCCATTAAACACAGAGAAAAACAATTAGACAAAGTCAGGACAGCAAGGCTTCCATTTTGTACAAATTTAGTGTATTGAGGACAAGTTTTGTCATGATAGCAAATGACCCATTGGTTAGTAGTAAGATGCTATAAGATTTCCTTACCTGCTCCTTTATCCCGTTATTTGTTGGCCTTGTTGGTTCTGAAAAATGTGTATATTTTAGAAAGTTAAGGTGATGTCTTAGCTGCATTTCAACCTTGTACAAAATCAAAATCAAAAAGGCACTCGCACATCTGAGCAATCTTATTTGCAGGTGCATGGCATCAATTGAACAAGATGAAGGAAAAGGAAACCGCACACTGCTCTTGATAGTATCACCGATATTTAATAAGCTTACGTATCGGCCACACGGCCTTCGTCAGAGCTTTTGGGATTTTTTGAAAGTTGCACCCTTATGTAGACCTGGCTCCACCCACATCCGTTCGGTGATACTATCAAGAGCAGTGTGCGGTTTCCTTTTCCTTAACCTTGTACAAAATAAAAGTTTTCAGTATTAAATGGGTCTAATAAAAAACATGAGCTGGCGCTTACCCAGAGAAAATTATTTAGTGTGGAGGTGTTGACTAACAGTGAATAAACTGTAAGCTATAAAAACAAAGATAGTCACACACTCCACATGTATAACCTTCCAGAAATGTATTGGGTAAAAAAAAAAACAATGCATCACTGTGCCTTCTTCACCCTGATTACTGGGAGGTTATGCATATGGAGTCTGCGACTCTCTTTGTTTTTATAGTATTAAATGGGTAACAGCATTACTCACCTTTTACATCCATACATGCAGAGGAAGGAGATTGCTGTCACCACGACCACCAACAGTACTATTCCCACACAGATGTTAACATACGGCAGCCAGCTCAGATATTTCTCATTATGCTTTGCATTTGGTGAGTCGTCTGTTAGAGTAGAAACAGAGCTCTTAACACCAGACACAGTTGTCACATAGGCCTAATAGCTGATGTAATGTGATTGAATGTCTGTAATTTCATAAACATTGTCGTACTTGTGTTGTGGTCTGATGTGCTTGTCATTTTCAGGTTGCTATCTGTAGAAATAAGTGTATCAAGCAACAAGGACTCAACTGAGTATGTATTTTATTCATTTTAAAACAATTGATTGAGGAAAAAACTAAGCTTTTGTTGGTTACCTGAGACAGAGACATTGATAGCATGGCTAACAATTGATGATTTATTCCCAGCCATTCCACATCTGTACGAACCATCGTCATTCATAGATATCTTCTTAAAATCCAAAAATGCAATATCATTTTCTAACCCTCTAGAAAATGGTTTCCATCCAATTTTGACTTGCTCTGTCTCATTGATTTGTTTGCAGTTGGCGTCCTCAAATTTACACCAGGTGACACGTAAGGTTTCTCCACAATGTTTCACAGGGCAGTTGATTGTCAGCCGTTTCTGAGGGACAGCATTCCAAACAGTGTTTCTTTTGATTAGCACCTCAATTTCACATGGGCCTTGGTGTGAGAAAAGATAATGGAAACAATTTACATAATTACTACTGATAAGGATCATACTGGTCACTGGTAAAACACAAATGAAAACATGAAGACCTGTCATATTCAAATTGCAGTTGCGAAGTTACGCTCTGACAGTGTCCATCACCCCTCTCTGACTGACTGTGGTTGGTCATTGAGTACATTCAGAAAGTATTCAGACCCCTTGACTTTTTCCACATTTTGTTACGTTAGACTTATTCTAAAATTGATTAAATAGTTTTTTTCCCTCATCAATCTACACACAATACCCCATAATTACAAATCAAAAACTGTTTTTTAGAAATGTTAGCAAATTTATAAAATATTAAAAACGGAAATATCACATTTACATAAGTTTTCAGACCCGTTACTCAGTACTTCGTTGAATCATCTTTGGCAGCGATTACAGCCTCGTGTCTTCTTGGGTATGACGCTACAAGCTTGGCATACATGTATTTGGGGAGTTTCTCCAATTCATCTCTGCAGATCTTCTCAAGCTCTGTCAGGTTGGATGGGGAGCGTCGTTGCACAGCTATTTTCAGGTCTCCCCAGACATGTTCAATCGGGCTCAAGTCCGGGCTCCGGCTGGGCCTCTTAAGGACATTCAGAGACTTGTCCCAAAGCCACTCCTGCGTTGTCTTGGCTGTGTGCATAGGGCCGTTGTCCTGTTGGAAGGTGAAACTTCACCACAGTCTGAGTTCCTGAGTGCTTTGGAGCAGGTTTTAATCAAAGATCTCTCTTTACTTTGCTCCGTTCATCTTTCCCTCAATCCTGACTAGTCTCCCAGTACCTGCCACTGAAAAACATTCCCACAGCATGATGCTGCCACCAAACTTCACCGTAGGGATGGTGCCAGGTTCCTCCAGATATGAAGCTTGGCATTCAGGCCAAAGAGTTCAATCTTGGTTTCATCAGACCAGAGAATCTTGTTTCTTAAGGTCTGATAGTCCTTTTGGTGCCTTTTGGCAAACCCATCTCCACAGAGGAACTCTGGAGCTCTGTCAGAGTTACTATTCGGTTCTTGGTCACCTCCCTGACCAAGGCCCTTCTCCCCCAATTGCTCAGTTTGGTCGGGCGGCCAGCTCTAGGAAGAGTCTTGTTGGTTCCAAACTTCTTCCATTTAAGAATGATGGAGGTGACTGTGTTCTTGGGGACCTTCAATGCTGTTTTGGTACCCTTCCCCAGATCTATGCCTCGACACAATCTTGTCTCGGACCTCTACGGACAATTCCTTCGACCTCATGGCTTGGTTTTTGTTCTCACATGCACTGTCAACTGTGGGACATTATATAGACAGGTGTGTGCCTTTCCAAATCATGTCCAATCAATTTAATGTACCACAGATGGACTCCAATCAAGTTGTAGTAATATCTCAAGGATGATCAATGGGAACAGGATGTACCTGAGCTGAATTTTTGAGTCTCATAGCAAAAGATCTGAATACTTATGTAAATAAGGTATTTCTGTTTAGTTTTTTTGACATTTGTAAACATTTGTAAAAACCTATTTTTGCTTTTTTATTATGGGGTATTGTGTGCAAATTGATGAGGAAAATGTTTTATTCAATGTTGCAGACACGTTTTGGTACCCTTCCCCCAGATCTCTGCCTCTGTGCCTCGACACATTATTATGTAAAGAAGGTCTTTTTTTATTTATTTTATTATTTTGTGTGTGAATTGATGAGGAACATTTTTTATTTAATCAATTTTAGAATAAGGCTGCAATATAACAAAATGTGGAAAAAGTCAAATGGGCTGAATACTTCCGAATGCACTGTACGTAGCATAGTGTTGAAGGAATTTTTAAGTAAATTGCCAAAATTAGCAAATATCAATCCCTTTCAAATGTAACACAAAAAGTATGTATGACAAGATGTGAAACATCTTACCTTGAGCATTGCCATGGATGCAGACCAGGAAGAGGAGACAGAGGACCAGCAGGATGTGGTCAAAACACGGTGAGTCCATCAAGGCAAAGATGCAATGTCTTATGAGATCTCAAGACAGGTCATGCCCGTGTCACTCAGTTAGAGCAAACCGTCTGTGATTACACACGTTATTTGAGTGGTGACACTGAAGATATGTTCTGAATATTTCTCTCTCTCTCTCTCTCTCTCTCTCTCTCTCTCTCTCTCTGTCTCTCTGTCTCTCTGTCTCTCTGTCTCTCTCTCTCTCTGTCTCTCTGTCTCTCTCTCTCTCTCTCTCTCTCTCTGTCTCTCTCTCTCTCTCTCTCTCTCTCTCTCTCTCTCTCTCTCTCTCTCCTCTGCATCTACAGGGTTTTTCCACTTCCTGTCCTCCTACACATGAGCCTACCTACCAGCTCTCTTGTCTATTGCTTCTACTTTAGAGGTCTGTTTCCTCTCCCTCACACATCATAGGCCAACACGTATATGTCTTTTTATTCTGTGTCTCTGCAAGGGGTACCATTGGAGGACTCTGCTCATTCTATAGATGCATTATTAGTTTGCATGCATATGTCCTCTGTTATCTGAGAATCATGATTAGGGATAGTGGGTTACAGTGTATTATAGCTGTATGTGCTATAATTGACAATTAGCTTTAAACTTATGCTCAGTTAAAAATTTAACTTTTCACACTTTTAGCAGACAGTCGTATCCAGTGCATACATTTTCAATCTTGTCTCCCCGTGGGAATTAGACCCACAACCCTGGCGTTGCAAGCGCCATGCTCAACCAACTGAGATACACTTAACAGTTGTATTGTAATCCATTTTGAGCTGTGTGGGTGGGAACCTCTTTGGTTTTCTATTGTGTGTCAAGCAAGAGGGAACCTGACCATCAGAACAACTCCTTGAATGTCACGTTCTGACCTTTATTTCCTTTGTTTTGTCTTTATTTAGTATGGTCAGGGCGTGAGTTGGGGTGGGCAGTCTATGTTTGTATTTCTATGTTTTCCTATTTCTGTGTTTGGCCTGATATGGTTCTCAATCAGAGGCAGGTGTTTTGTGTTGTCTCTGATTGGGAACCATATTTAGGTAGCCTGTTTTGTGTTGGGTTTTGTGGGTGGTTGTCTTCAGTCTTCGTGTGTCTGCACCAGATAGAACTGTTTCGGTTTTCACTTTATTGTTTTGTATTTCTTAGTGTTCAGTTTATGTTTGATAATACATTTGATGGACACTTACCACGCTGCGCATTGGTCCTCTGATCCTTTCTCTGAGTAGTGAGTTACTTTGAATACAAATTACCATCTTGTTGTGGTGGTGGTCTGTTCCCAGCACTTCCTGTGTGCTGTGTTTTTAAACTAGAAACACCCAGTCCTGTGCAGGTTAGGGTCTGTATCTTGGGCAGAAAGAACACCACAGTACTTTACAGTAACCTATCGCTCAGGATTTTACCAGAACACAACAGGCAGAAGCAGTGTAGGACCAGAGACATTAGACCCAAGCTTTATTTCACATTCTCAAAAACTAGCCACTCTTGCTTCAAATGGTAATAATAGTCTATGTCGCAATTTCTTTATAAAATTAGGGACATTTCTCTTCCACTATTCTCTGGTGAAGGATACTGTATTGTAATTGAGTAGTTGCATAGTAAACATGTAACCTTCAAACGAACATGTTTGAAATTAATTGACAATAATTGAGATTGGAATGTGTCACTGTATGTGTCACTATTACAATCATGCCATACCCACATCATTTTGCAGTTATGCAATCTATTACCTCTGTCTTCCTATGACCATAGAGACAGTCATATGCACTTTCATATTACATTCATATTACATTTGAATGGAATTTCCATACTTTCTCAAGAGGGAGAACATCTATTTACAGGGACTCACTGTTTCGGCTATGTGGTGGGCTCAACATTTTACATAAACCATGGAAAGCCCCCAACCTGTAGCCAGCACATGCGTACAAACACACGTATCTGTGCATAAATATACACCAACACACACTCACTCACTCACTCACTCACTCACTCACACTGAGTGAGTCATATGCAGACATATAGACACAGGCACACACACTTAGTCACACACAGGGACATAAAATGTTCGGTATGAGTTATTTTTCCCTGTTATATCCCCAAATCATCACTAATAATCACTAAAGTGGCTCAGTGGTTTCTTCATTAAAATATATATTTTGATAGTCAATAACAAATGATGGTTTATCATCATTATGTGTGAGATAACGTTTGTGATACACACTGCTAGCTGACATTATTTTGCTCCTCTAACTCTGAGGTGTGATGTGAAGGAGGGTTCACACTCAGAAGCACATATTCTCCAGCTCTAACCCTTGCCCACCTGTCTCACCCCAATCCCCCGATCTTTAAATCATATTTTTTTTCTCAGAAATACTGCTGCACTGCGGTTAACACACTGCTCAACATTTCCATGACACCAGGAAGAGAGTGTGTGTTAGTTATATCACTCCTTAGGGGGATTCATGTTTTTATATATATATATATATATATATATATATATGTATATAAAAACATGAATGTTGTGGTGGTATATATATATATATATATATATATATATATATAAAAAAACATGAATCCCCTAAGGAGTGAGATTTTCATACACAAAATATGTTCAGCTTTCCTCTTTTTCAGTGAGAAGATCCATCAAAGAAGACAACTTAAACAGTAAAGCAGTCAGCAGCACCGTGCCGTTATGGTCTGGATGAGGTCTCTTTCAGAGCCTATAGGCTCAGTGGACTCGGATGGCTGCGTACTCTGAGCATTCATCCTGGGGGGTTGGGATATGGGGGGGTTTCGGGGACCCTCTAAGGGTCTGGTGGTTCAGGCTAGCGTACACAAGGTGGTTTGACCCTTGATCTCCAGCTGTGATATCCGAGGAAGGAAGAGTTCCGTTTGTCATCAGGAGGCTGTGTGCCGATGCCCTGTTGATGTGTTTGCCATAGGGACCATTGTTGTAGAGATTGCCGGAGTGGGCAGGGTTTGGTGTGAATGGTGATGATGGAAAGGTTCCCTTAGAGCAGGAGGAGAGGTCTGGACATGGTGCTGCCTGTGTGGACATTTCCATTAAACACAGAGAAAAACAATTAGACAAAGTCAGGACAGCAAGGCTTCCATTTTGTACAAATTTAGTGTATTGAGGACAAGTTTTGTCATGATAGCAAATGAACCATTGGTTAATAGTAAGATGCTATAAGATTTCCTTACCTGCTCCTTTATCCCGTTATTTGTTGACCTTGTTGGTTCTGAAAAATGTGTATATTTTAGAAAGTTAAGGTGATGTCTTAGCTGCATTTCAACCTTGTACAAAATAAAAGTTTTCAGTATTAAATGGGTCTAATAAAAAACATGAGCTGGCGCTTACCCAGAGAAAATTATTTAGTGTGGAGGTGTTGACTAACAGTGAATAAACTGTAAGCTATAAAAACAAAGATAGTCACACACTCCACATGTATAACCTTCCAGAAATGTATTGGGTAAAAAAGCAAACAATGCATCACCGTGCCTTCTTCACCCTGATTACTGGGAGGTTATGCATATGGAGTCTGCGACTCTCTTTGTTTTTATAGTATTAAATGGGTAACAGCATTACTCACCTTTACATCCATACATGCAGAGGAAGGAGATTGCTGTCACCACGACCACCAACAGTACTATTCCCACACAGATGTAAACAAACGGCAGCCAGCTCAGATATTTCTCATTATGCTTTGCATTTGGTGAGTCGTCTGTTAGAGTAGAAACAGAGCTCTTAACACCAGACACAGTTGTCACATAGGCCTAATAGCTGATGTAATGTGATTGAATGTCTGTAATTTCATAAACATTGTCGTACTTGTGTTGTGGTCTGATGTGCTTGTCATTTTCAGGTTGCTATCTGTAGAAATAAGTGTATCAAGCAACAAGGACTCAACTGAGTATGTATTTTATTCATTTTAAAACAATTGATTGAGGAAAAAGCTTTTGTTGGTTACCTGAGACAGAGACATTGATAGCATGGCTAACAATTGATGATTTATTCCCAGCCATTCCACATCTGTACGAACCATCGTCATTCATAGATATCTTCTTAAAATCCAAAAATGCAATATCATTTTCTAACCCTCTAGAAAATGGTTTCCATCCAATTTTGACTTGCTCTGTCTCATTGATTTGTTTGCAGTTGGCGTTCTCAAATTTACACCAGGTGACACGTAAGGTTTCTCCACAATGTTTCACAGGGCAGTTGATTGTCAGCCGTTTCTGAGGGACAGCATTCCAAACAGTGTTTCTTTTGATTGGCACCTCAATTTCACATGGGCCTTGGTGTGAGAAAAGATAATGGAAACAATTTACATAATTACTACTGATAAGGATCATACTGGTCACTGGTAAAACACAAATGAAAACATGAAGACCTGTCATATTCAAATTGCGGTTGCGAAGTTACGCTCTGACAGTGTCCATCACCCCTCTCTGACTGACTGTGGTTGGTCATTGAGTACATTCAGAAAGTATTCAGACCCCTTGACTTTTTCCACATTTTGTTACGTTAGACTTATTCTAAAATTGATTAAATAGTTTTTTCCCTTATCAATCTACACACAATACCCCATAATTACAAATCAAAAACTGTTTTTTAGAAATGTTTGCAAATTTATAAAATATTAAAAACGGAAATATCACATTTACATAAGTTTTCAGACCCGTTACTCAGTACTTCGTTGAATCATCTTTGGCAGCGATTACAGCCTCGTGTCTTCTTGGGTATGACGCTACAAGCTTGGCATACATGTATTTGGGGAGTTTCTCCAATTCATCTCTGCAGATCTTCTCAAGCTCTGTCAGGTTGGATGGGGAGCGTCGTTGCACAGCTATTTTCAGGTCTCCCCAGACATGTTCAATCGGGCTCAAGTCCGGGCTCCGGCTGGGCCTCTTAAGGACATTCAGAGACTTGTCCCAAAGCCACTCCTGCGTTGTCTTGGCTGTGTGCATAGGGCCGTTGTCCTGTTGGAAGGTGAAACTTCACCACAGTCTGAGTTCCTGAGTGCTTTGGAGCAGGTTTTAATCAAAGATCTCTCTTTACTTTGCTCCGTTCATCTTTCCCTCAATCCTGACTAGTCTCCCAGTACCTGCCACTGAAAAACATTCCCACAGCATGATGCTGCCACCAAACTTCACAGATATGAAGCTTGGCATTCAGGCCAAAGAGTTCAATCTTGGTTTCATCAGACCAGAGAATCTTGTTTCTTAAGGTCTGATAGTCCTTTTGGTGCCTTTTGGCAAACCCATCTCCACAGAGGAACTCTGGAGCTCTGTCAGAGTTACTATTCGGTTCTTGGTCACCTCCCTGACCAAGGCCCTTCTCCCCCAATTGCTCAGTTTGGTCGGGCGGCCAGCTCTAGGAAGAGTCTTGTTGGTTCCAAACTTCTTCCATTTAAGAATGATGGAGGTGACTGTGTTCTTGGGGACCTTCAATGCTGTTTTGGTACCCTTCCCCAGATCTATGCCTCGACACAATCTTGTCTCGGACCTCTACGGACAATTCCTTCGACCTCATGGCTTGGTTTTTGTTCTCACATGCACTGTCAACTGTGGGACATTATATAGACAGGTGTGTGCCTTTCCAAATCATGTCCAATCAATTTAATGTACCACAGATGGACTCCAATCAAGTTGTAGTAATATCTCAAGGATGATCAATGGGAACAGGATGTACCTGAGCTGAATTTTTGAGTCTCATAGCAAAAGATCTGAATACTTATGTAAATAAGGTATTTCTGTTTAGTTTTTTTGACATTTGTAAACATTTGTAAAAACCTATTTTTGCTTTTTTATTATGGGGTATTGTGTGCAAATTGATGAGGAAAATGTTTTATTCAATGTTGCAGACACGTTTTGGTACCCTTCCCCCAGATCTCTGCCTCTGTGCCTCGACACATTATTATGTAAAGAAGGTCTTTTTTTATTTATTTTATTATTTTGTGTGTGAATTGATGAGGAACATTTTTTATTTAATCAATTTTAGAATAAGGCTGCAATATAACAAAATGTGGAAAAAGTCAAATGGGCTGAATACTTCCGAATGCACTGTACGTAGCATAGTGTTGAAGGAATTTTTAAGTAAATTGCCAAAATTAGCAAATATCAATCCCTTTCAAATGTAACACAAAAAGTATGTATGACAAGATGTGAAACATCTTACCTTGAGCATTGCCATGGATGCAGACCAGGAAGAGGAGACAGAGGACCAGCAGGATGTGGTCAAAACACGGTGAGTCCATCAAGGCAAAGATGCAATGTCTTATGAGATCTCAAGACAGGTCATGCCCGTGTCACTCAGTTAGAGCAAACCGTCTGTGATTACACACGTTATTTGAGTGGTGACACTGAAGATATGTTCTGAATATTTCTCTCTCTCTCTCTCTCTCTCTCTCTCTCTCTCTCTGTCTCTCTGTCTCTCTGTCTCTCTGTCTCTCTCTCTCTCTGTCTCTCTGTCTCTCTCTCTCTCTCTCTCTCTCTCTCTGTCTCTCTCTCTCTCTCTCTCTCTCTCTCTCTCTCTCTCTCTCTCTCTCTCTCTCTCTCCTCTGCATCTACAGGGTTTTTCCACTTCCTGTCCTCCTACATATGAGCCTACCTACCATAGCTCTCTTGTCTATTGCTTCTACTTTAGAGGTCTGTTTCCTCTCCCTCACACATCATAGGCCAACACGTATATGTCTTTTTATTCTGTGTCTCTGCAAGGGGTACCATTGGAGGACTCTGCTCATTCTATAGATGCATTATTAGTTTGCATGCATATGTCCTCTGTTATCTGAGAATCATGATTAGGGATAGTGGGTTACAGTATATTATAGCTGTAGGTGCTATAATTGACAATTAGCTTTAAACTTATGCTCAGTTAAAAATTAAACTTTTCACACTTTTAGCAGACAGTCGTATCCAGTGCATACATTTTCAATCTTGTCTCCCCGTGGGAATTAGACCCACAACCCTGGCGTTGCAAGCGCCATGCTCAACCAACTGAGATACACTTAACAGTTGTATTGTAATCCATTTTGAGCTGTGTGGGTGGGAACCTCTTTGGTTTTCTATTGTGTGTCTAGCAAGAGGGAACCTGACCATCAGAACAACTCCTTGAATGTCACGTTCTGACCTTTATTTCCTTTGTTTTGTCTTTATTTAGTATGGTCAGGGTGTGAGTTGGGGTGGGCAGTCTATGTTTGTATTTCTATGTTTTCCTATTTCTGTGTTTGGCCTGATATGGTTCTCAATCAGAGGCAGGTGTTTTGTGTTGTCTCTGATTGGGAACCATATTTAGGTAGCCTGTTTTGTGTTGGGTTTTGTGGGTGGTTGTCTTCAGTCTTCGTGTGTCTGCACCAGATAGAACTGTTTCGGTTTTCACTTTATTGTTTTGTATTTCTTAGTGTTCAGTTTATGTTTGATAATAAATTTGATGGACACTTACCACCCTGCGCATTGGTCCTCTGATCCTTCTAACTTCTCCTCCTCAGACGAGGAGGAAGACGACAGCCGTTACATTGAATCCCTACTTCTTGAAGTTTGCAGATGTGTCTAAAAAACACTTTTACCCTTTGGTGTGTGTACTTTACTATATTTATACTTGGAATGTTGCTTTTCAACAGCAAAAGTTAAATCTTTGGAGGATGTCTTAAAAAAAACTTAGTATAGCCAACTTTCTATAGCACCTACACCACCTGTGGTAAGAAACATTCACCTGATGACTAATGCTTTCCATTCAGTCACTATCAGAGTCCATTAACAGTTGCAACTTATTTCTTCAGCTACTTACAGAGCGTTACAGTAGCGCCATCTTCTGGTGAATAAATTACTGAGGCAGTTCTCCATTGTTGACTGTATTTATTAACACAAGTAACCAAGTTGTATTCAACAGCAACAGTTGATATACATTTCACATTAAACGTTCTGCCTCCATAAGTATAAACATCCTGCAGATGACACAACACGTCATAGCGGCGGGAAGTAGGTGTGCGGAGGGTGATGCAGCATCCCCTGAAAAATCATAATATCAAAAAATTATAAATAATAACACATTTTTAATTTGTATTTTTTTTAACAAAAGTAGTGCACTGGGCCTTTACTAGTTCTTTATTAGCAGACCAATATACCCATCTGTAGAAAAAATAAAAAAGTTCTGCGCTGGGCCTCCCGAGTGGCTCAGCAGTCTAAGGCACTGGAATCGCAGAGTTGCGGCATCACTACAGCCTGGGGTTCGATCAGCTGTGTCACAACCGGCCGTGACCGGGTGTCCCATAGAGCGGCGCACAATTGGGTTAGTGGGGGTTTGCCCAGCGGGTCTTTACTTGGCTCATTGCGCTCTAGTGACTCCTTGTGGTGGGCCGGGCACCTACAGGATGACTTCGGTCATCAGTTGGACAGTGTTTCCTCCGAAACATTGGTGCAGCAGGCTTCCGGGTTATGCGAGCGGTGTTCTCGGATCATGTTTCGGAGGACGCATGACTCGACCTTCGCCTCTCCTGAGCCCGTTGGGGAGTTGAGACAAGATCTTATTTGGACATCACGAAATTCGGGAGAAAAAGGGGGTAGCATCCTCATCAGTATAAAGCTGACTAGCATAGCCTAGCATAGCGCCACAAGTAAATACTAGCATACAAATATCATGAAATCACAAGTCCAATACAGCAAATGAAAGATACACATCTTGTGAATCCAGCCATCATTTCCGATTTTTTTAATGTTTTACAGCGAAAACACAATATGTATTTCTATTAGCTAACCACAATAGCAAAAGACTCAACCGCATATTTTCAAAAAAGATTTACCGCATAGGTAGCTATCACAAAACCGACCAAATAGAGATATAATTAGTCACTAACCAAGAAACAACTTCATCAGATGACAGTCTTATAACATGTTATACAATAAATCTATGTTTTGTTCGAAAATGTGCATATTTGAGGTATAAATCATAGTTTTACATTGCAGCTACAATCACAAATAGCACCGAAGCAGCAAGAATAATTACAGAGAGCAACGTGAAATACCTAAATACTCATCATAAAACATTTATGAAAAATACATGGTGTACAGCAAATGAAAGATTCACCGCAAAGGTAGCGATCGCAAAAAAACAGCAAAATATATAAAATTATTCACTAACCTTGACCAACTTCATCAGATGACAGTCCTATAACATCAGGTTATACAATACACTTATGTTTTGTTCGAAAATGTGCATATTTTGAGCTGCAAACCGTGGTTATACATTGTGAATATGTAGCATCGATTCACCAGAATCTCCAGAGAAATTTTGGACAGTCACCTAATCTAATCAAAGAACTCATCATAAACTTTACTAAAAAATACATGTTGGACAGCAAATGAAAGATACACTAGTTCTTAATGCAATCGCCGTGTTCGATTTTTAAAAATAACTTTACCATAACAAACAGCTTACGTTATAGCGAGACAGCGCCCGCAAAAAGGAAGGAAAATACGACTAAACATTTTCCACAGAAATACGAAATAACATCATAAATGGTTCTTACTTTTGCTGAGCTTCCATCAGAATCTTGTACAAGGAGTCCTTTGTCCAGAATAAATCGTTGTTTGGTTTTAGAATGTCCTCTTCTCCTGTCGAATTAGCAACCTTAGCTAGCCAAGTGGCGCGAAGATGTCCATCTTCACCTAACGCAGAGAACGGAAAACTCCAAAACTCCCGATAAACATTGAATAATCTGATAAAACTATATTGAAAAAACATACTTTACGATGATATTATCACATGTATCAAATAAAATCAAAGCCGGAGATATTAGCCGTCTATACCGAACGCTTTTCAGAAGCCAATGCTGATGTCCTTCAGCATGTCCTTTCATTGCCTTCGAAGACAATGAAATTGTGATCACGTCATTCCAAGAGCTGTTGTTCGACCTCAGATCAAGCTAGTCACCCCATTCCACCTACCACTGCCTGTTGACATCTAGTGGAAGGCGTATGAAGTGCATGTATATCCATAGATTTCAAGCAAATGAATAGGAAGGCCCTGGAACAGAGCCTCGATTTCAGATTTTTCACTTCCTGTCGGGAAGTTTGCTGCAAAATGAGTTCTGTTTTACTCACAGATATAATTCAAACGGTTTTAGAAACTTGAGAGTGTTTTCTATCCAATAGTAATAATATTATGCATATTGTACGATCTAGAATAGAGTACGAGGCAGTTTAATTTGGGCACGATTTTTTACAAAGTGAAAACAGCGCCCCCATATTGACAAGAAGTTAAGGGTTGATCCTAGCAATCTGTCCTAACAACAGCAGTCAAGCACCCAAGCTAATAGGCTAACGTTGGCTAGCTTGCTAGTGACTTGCTAGAACAGCTCACTGACCATTTTATTCGCCCTAGCAGAGCTGGTTATATGTTATCCAGCGCGTTGGTAACTCCAACTGTGCTCATGGCAATAATTTACACTTTTTTGTCAACGTTTACTGACACCGTCCAAATTCAACGGGTGTTGAGTTATTCTGTGCCCTCGCACACTCAGACGAGAGTGCTCTGAAATTTGAGTAAATGGCCAGAGCGAATTTACCAGCTATGTCTATCAACAGTTGTCGCAGTGATATTCTATTGAAATGTATACTTGCATAGTAGAGTCTTTTGTTAACCTGTCTAGGATGAGAGTGCCGCTAGCGGCACTCCCCCCCCACCCCCACTGAAAAACCAGTGCCGCGAAATTCAAAAAAAATATTTTTTTTAAATATTTAACTTTCACACATTAAAGTCCAATACAGCTAATGAAAGACACAGATCTTGTGAATCCAGTCAACATGTCCGATTTTTAAAATGTTTTACAGGGAAGACACAATATGTAAAGATGTACATCTATTACCTAAAAACACATTAGCATAATCCACCATCTTTTATTTGTCCACCAACACCAGTAGCTATCACCAATTCGGCTAAACTAAGATATTTATAGCCCCTAACCAAGAAAAAAACTCATCAGATGACAGTCTGATAACATATTTATGGTATGGGATAGGTTTTGTTAGAAAAAAGTGCATATTTCAGGTAGATGGCATAGGTTACAATTGCACCCACCGTCACAAATGGAATAGAAAAACTACTTAGAGCAACGTGTTTACCTACTTACTAATCATCAAACATTTCGTAAAAATACACAGCATACACGAATCGAAAGACACAGATCCTGTGAATACAGACAATATTTCAGATTTTCTAAGTGTCTTACAGCGAAAACACAATAAATCGTTATATTAGCATAGCACATAGCACATAGCAGCCCAGCATTGATTCTAGCCAAAGTGAGCGATAAAAGTAAACATCGCCAAAATATATTAATTTTTTCACTAACCTTCTCAGAATTCTTCAGATGACACTCCTGTAACATCATATTACACAATCCATATAGAGTTTGATCGAAAATGTTTATATTTAGCCACCAAAATCATGGTTAGACAATGTGAAATGTAGCTCAGCTGGTCAGAAAAAGTCTGTGCGCCACTTAGACAGTGATCTACTCTTATACATAAATACTCATAAACGTGACTAAAAAATATAGGGTGGACAGGGATTGATAGACAATTTAATTCTTAATACAATCGCGGAATTACATTTTTTAAATTATCCTTACTTTTCAATACAGCTTGCGCCAAGCGAAGCTACGTCAAAAAACATGGCGTCCTAAGCCACTAACATTTTTCGACAGAAACACGATTTATCATAATAAAAATGTCCTACTTTGAGCTGTTCTTCCATCAGTATCTTGGGCAAAGGATCCTTTCTTGGGTCCAATCGTCTTTTGGTGGAAAGCTGTCCTCTTGCCATGTGGAAATGCCAACTGCGTTCGGGATGAACTGGAAGCGTGCCCAGCAATTCACAGCGTTTCAGAAATAAATGTCCCAAAATCGCACTAAACGGATATAAATTGCTATAAAACGCTTTAAATTAACTACCTTATGATGTTTTTAACTCCCATAACGAGTAGAAACATGACCAGAGTAATATTACTCCCTCCACTAATGCTTGGAACAGGTGCGGGTCGGTGTCCTCTAGGCGCATGACGCAGCTCCAAAAGAGTGACTAGCCTCAGGGTTTTTTAATTTATAGTGCCTGTGAACGCGCAATCGACCCCATTCAAATCGTCATCACGTAAAGACATCCAGGGGAAGACGTAAGCAGTGTCCGTATAGTCATAGCAATAACAGTGCCCTTTTAACTGACTCCAGAACAGTGGCCAAAATTTCTGAAATCTGACTCCATGTCAGGGAAATTGCTGTAGAATGGGCTCTGTTCCACTTAGAGACAAAATTTCAACTCCTATAAAAACTATAGACTGTTTTCTATCCAATAATAATAATAATATGCATATTGTACGATCAAGAACTTTGTGGGAAGCCGTTTCAAAAAATTACACGATTAGCATAAATAGCCACAACAGCGCCCCCATCCTCAACAGGTTTTAAGACATGTAGCTTGCTAGCTAAACAATCAACCATAATCCCAACTCATGACGTTACTACCCTGTATGAATCTGCAGGTAGCTAACCAACCAGGTTCAATGTTAGCTAGCTAACATTAGGCTATAACTAGCAAAGCAAATGGCTCTGAGATACGAATAATATGATCATACACATAACGTTAGCTAGCGAGCCAGCCAGCTAATGTTAGTTAGCTAGCTAACAGTACAATTTAATTTGAAATGAAAATTACTTTCTGTCAAAATTTATAAGGGGAGTCTCTGAAAATGCTTCTCCCTGTCACGGATGCCATGGTTGCCCTTAGTTTGAAGATGTAATCAGGAAACAGGTGTTTTCTCCATCTCCTTAGCTATCATTCTCTAATTCCACTGATTTCAAAACTTGGTCTTCCAGAAAGTGGAGAGCAACACTTATACAGTTCTACTACACAATATTTTTTTTAAAGCTGTGTTAGACAGGATTACCTACAAATACTGACCAGCTCAAATAGACAGAAGTGTGCTGTATGGCAGACCAATCCGAACTCATCTCTCGGCATGTCCAGCCCACTCATTATCTCATCCAATCATTGCTAGCAGGAAGGTTGCCACTTTTTCTGTGGCTAAACCAACTAGGCTTGTAATTCAACAATTGTATTCGTATTTACAGATGGCATACAAGTTTGTTATTAATTAAGGCACATAAAGTTAACATGTTCCAGAAGGCATTTCTGTCAAGAAACGCATTTTTATTTAAAACAAAAAAAAGTTTACGTTCAAAATGGCTCTCCTGTGAAGTAGTGACCCGCGACATATGACTAGTTTCCTGAAATTAGTCACATATAGCAGGGTCTGTAAAACCATAACGTTTTTACAGCAGCAGACTATGATCAATAATGTGTAAAGCCGCACTGAAATCTAACAACTCCCACAATATTTTAATCATCAATTTCTCTCAGCCAATCATCAGTCATTTGTGTAAATGCTGTGCATGCTGAATGACCTTCCCTATAAGCATGCTGAAAGTCTGCTGTCAATTTGTTAACTGTAAAATAGCATTGTATCTGGTCAAACACCATTTTTTCCAAAAGTTTACAAAAGGTTGGTAACAGGCTGATTGGTCGGCTATTTGTGCCAGTAAAGGGGGCTTTACTATGCTTGGGTAGAGGAATTACTTTTGCTTCCCTCTAGACCTGAGATGCATACACTTTCTTGCAGGCTTAGATTGATGATATGGTAAATAGGAGCGGCAATATCGTCCACTATTATCCTCAGTAATTTAAGTGAGTTTCAGAGATAGTCAAAATATAAATGTCATCTGTTACTAGCAATTTTTAGCACTTTTCTGGGATGCTTATCAGAAGTAGACTTGACAATATTATTTATGTTTAAGTGAGCTGCATACAGTGGAATTCCTACTAGTGTACACCGCCTCAGCGCTAACAGTATAATTCTCGTTCATTGGCACATGATTACTGTATACAATAGCTGTAGGATCAGAGGCATTCAGGGGAGTTAGAGGGACATACATTAGGTTACTTACATTGTGACTGCAAACGCCCCTGGGATAATGTACATTTGCTGCAGCATTAAGACAACTCAGCGACACAATGGTAGGGATTATCTGAGCTGGGCTTGGGTCATTGATAAGTCATCGTCTCAACGCAGCCTTGAAATGCACGGAGAGTCCAGGAGCCAAGATGGATGGGATGGACTCCGTCATTCCCGTAGAGCATCTTCTGTTTTCATAAAGTGTCAAAGTTATCTATAACAGTTATTCCAACAGAGCCACAGTAATCTTTTAGCCAGGTATGTAATGCCATTAGCCTGCCGAATCTTTTATACCCGCGGCCCAACGAGCTAGAATCAAATAATTTTTCAGCTGTTCCAAGCTTACCTCCAAGCTTACCTAATGTCATTTGACCCCACAAGGACTACGAAAGCGGCAGATCCTGTCAGCTGTCGTAGAACGGTTGGAACCAGCCTTGTAATGTCCTGTACTCGTGCTACAGGATATCACAGGGTTTTTGCCACGGGACCAAGATGTTTTTTACCATAGAGCTGCCAATGACGACAGCTGGTGCATTGGCTGAGGTGGTCTGGCCGTTCTTTAGCCTTGAGTGGTTTCGCAACCCCCTCGAGGAACAAAGGGTGGTGGGGTCCGATGGACCCGAGCCAGCTATAGTATCCATCGTGGATGATGAATGGGCCGGAGTCTTAGACAGCCTCACGGTCTAATGAGGGGGACCTCAGAGAATCTGAACCCAAGGTAGAAGCCACCGGAGAGGGAGTCGCAGGTAGAGGAAGAAGGCTCAGGTACCTCTGGATCAGATCTCGAATTGGAAGCCCCCAGGTAAGAAGTCGCCAGAACCTCCATATTCAGGGCGGCGAAGCTGTTTCTAGTCTGTGTCCAGTCTGAGCTTACCTTCACCAAGGAGGCCCTCGTTGCCAGAGGTTGCTTTTTAGACTTCCAAGGCAAGTGACATATCTCCATGGCTGGTTGGTAGGATCGAGAACAGGAACATCCACCAAGACATATTCTTTTACAATGCAATTGTAATATTCAGTGGCCCTGATTCCTCCTCTCACTACACTCCTACACTAGACTAGAAATCTATGATTGGTTCAGAGTTGGTCCAAAAGGCCAATCAAGAGCTGCACTAAAAAAATATGTCGAAAAGGCATCAGCGTCGGTCCGTGCTTCCTGAGGTGTAGCCTACAGTGTTGTCTGAAATTGAATTTTATGAATGCCCATCTATGTGGTAAGCCGACCGTTTGTATAACACCAAAAAATGATGTACGGACAGGATCAAAAAAAGATGCCCAAAAGATGTTGGCTCTGCTTACGAATGTGTAGTCTACCATCTCAGCCTGCATATAACGTATGCGCTGGGAAGTAAGTTCAGGGCCAAGGCATAAAATTCTGACGAGCTAGCTTAGGCATCCTCGGTAGACTCGGCAACAGACGCTTGACCAGCCAACCAAGTCTTGAGAACCTTATGTACCGGCTGAGGCATGAAAGCCTGACGAGCCGGCTGAGGCATCCTCGGTTTCCCCGGCAGCGGCACTCAGACCCTATGTCACCGACCAAAACACAAAAAAATAAAAACACTTCCTGATGCTCCCTTTGGTGAGTCGTTATTCTGTAACGTATGCGCTGGGAGTTGGAAAGAACGTTTGGGGAGTGAATAATTTTATGAATAAACAAACATACTGTAATACAAAACAAGAATCACGAAGCAACGCACAGACATGAGACTGAAACAATAACGCCTGGGGAACGAACCAAAGGGAGTGACATATAGGGAAGGTAATCAGAAAGGTGATGGAGTCCAGGTGACTCTGAGGCGCTGGTGCACGTAAAGATGGTGATAGGTATGCTCAATAAATGAGCAGCCTGGTGACCTAGAGTGCCGGAGAGGGAGTATACATGACACTGCAATTTAATTTTATGAACGCTCATCCATGTGGTAGGCCCACCCTTTGTAAAACAGGCCATTGCATTGTTTATTAGTCCCGATTCCTGTGAGCAATCAATTTGGCTATTTAAGCTCTGAATATCAGCTACGCAACTTTCTCAGGAGTTATCCTGAGCCTATTTGAAATGTGTTTACACAGCGGGAAATGCAGATGTAGTCTATTTTTTGCTATGATCAGCTTGTCAAAAATGTGTGGATTTAAACTTGGAACCACTGATCTCGACAATGGGGTGAAACTCCTGGACAAGTTGTGATTGGCCAGTCCATATTGTCCATTTTACATTGACCTGTCCTGTTTTTAGGATATGTTGTTTGTTAACATGACAACTCGTTTTTTTATTTGATTGAGCACCTTTTAGGTTAGGCTATTTGATCGGAGAAACCTGCATGATGTAAAAAGTGTCTGTCTCATTATGTAACGATGTACGCTGAGAGTCGGGAAGCAAGTTCAGGGAGTGAATACATTTTATATATAAAATGAACAAAACAAGAAACACAAACAGTGCACCGACATGAAACAGTAACAATGACGACTGGAGAAGACAATCAAGGAGGTGATGGAGTCCAGGTGAGTGTCATTATACGCGTAACGCTTGTGACAGGTATGCACCATAATGAGCAGCCTGGTGACAGAGGCTGGAGCGGGAGTAACCCCTTCCTTACGCACGGCTCCAGCCGCAGGACGTCAACCAAGATGACGATTTCGGGGATCAGGAGCGGACCGGTCGCTTCTGCTGAGGCGCAGAAACCTGATGAACTGGCTGAGGCGTAAGAGCTGGTTGAGACCTCCCCAGTTGCCTCGGTCGAGGCACGGCAGCCTGTCGAGCCAGCTGAGGCACGGCAGGCTGTCGAGCCAGCTGAGGCACGGAAACCCGTTGGGCCAGCTGAGGCAGGGGAAACAACAAACCGGCTGAGGCCTCCCAGGTAGATTCGGTTCGGACACCCGGACCCGACATCACCTCCAACACCAAAACAAACAAATAAACACTCCCTGATGCTTCCCTTTGTTGAGTCGTCATTCTGTAACGATGTACACAGAGTCGGGAAGCAAGTTCAGGGAGTGAAAACATTTAATAAATGACCAAAACAAGAAACAGAAACAGCGCACCGATATGAAACAGAAACAATGATGTCTGGGGAAGAAATCAAAGGGAGTGACATATAAAGGGCAGGTAATCAAGGAGGTGATGGAGTCCAGGTAAGTGTCATTATGCACGTAACGCTTGTGACAGGTGTGTGCCATAACGAGCAGCCTTGTGACCTAGAGGCCAGAGAGGGAGCACACCTGACACATTACATTGTCATACATTTTATCTCCAGCCTGTAGGCTACAGAAAAGGCCATATACATGATTTATGTTAAGTGTATTTTTTTACAGAACATTGGTGGAGCACAGCAGGGATGCATCTCTCCAACAGCACCCTGGAGAGGGGGCTGAGAATGGACAAGCAAAATATTTTACGCCTTTGACAAGGTGGGCACTGCTTATCAAAGGGTGGCATCAGCGATCACCTAAAAAGCCCATATGCCACCTGTTGAGAGAAATTGTCATTGATTTTGGGCAGAATTAAGTGAGGTTTTATGTGTAGTTGTTGGAGGTGCGTCTTGGTCAGTTTAGCTAAAAAATGCCGCCCTCGTCAATCTGCCGCCATAGGTGGCCGTCCTGCCTAATGAGCAGGCCGACCGTGATGGAGACGTTGTCTTACCTATAGCCAACACATTTATATGTACATCGTGGCTCCCTCCATTGTTTAAAAAAAATGTGTGGTAAATTCCCTAATCCCTAATGAAAAACTGGATTAAAAAGGAGGGATTGTCCAGTGGAAGCATTGAGCAGGAGTTTGATGTCATTACATGTGTTCTGGAATCAGTTCTCAAAATCAGTGTATAGTCGACACTCTCTCCCAAACAGGTTTAGATTCCAGATGGTTCACTCCAAGTCTTATTGCTGCACTTTAGGATGATATTACTGCCCAGATAAACACATTCATTTCAAATCTCTGAAATTAAGACAAATGAATGTCAAATATTCAAAATCAGTCCCACTTTAAATCAAATGGCCTAAAACCAAAATACCTACACTTTAATGGCTATGTACATTCCTGTGTAAATACAATGTAAATACATACAATGCCTTCAGAAAGTGTTCATACCCCTTGACTAATTCCACATTTTGCTGTGTTACAGCTTAAATATAAATGGATTAAATATATGTTTTTCTAAACCATCTACACACAATACCCCATAATGACAAAGTGAAAACATGATTTTAGAAATTGTTGCAAATTTATTGAGAATTAAATACAGAAATATCTAATTTACATAAGTATTCACACCCCTGAGTCAATACTTTGTAGAAGCACCATTGGCTGTGATTACAGCTTTGAGTCTTGCTGGGTACGTCTCTATAAAAGTTAAGCGCACCTGGATTGTACCATATTTGTATCAAGGACACAAAATGTCAATATAATAAATTTAAAAAATCAGTTTGTAACAACAAAATGTGGAAAATGTAAAGCGGTGTGAATACTTTTTGAAGGCACTGTATGTTTTAGGCCTATGCATGTGAATTATTACTGGCCACGTCAAGCAGCATTGCCAAATTTATAATGCCTTCAGAAAGTATTCACACCCCTTGCCTTTTTCCACATTTTGTTGTGTTACAGCCTGAATTTAAAATGTATTCAATTGAGATTTTGTGTCACTGGTGTCGTGGCAGAATCAGATTTAGCAAGTAACATAGATAGATAAGATGTTATTTTCATCATATGCTTGTGAGATACTTGTCATTAGAATGGGGCCCTTTGGACTATAGGATTGGCAGTGCATTTTCCCCTTCTGTGATAGGGCTTAGTAACTTGGGGCCAGAGAGAGGAGAGGTCAGGCTTGTCTTCATAAGTCAATGTATCTGTTAAACCATGTGGTGCTATGTAGAATATCAGAAGGGGAGGAGGACAGAATGGAACATTGTTTTCTTATGAATGTGTCTGTAACTATAATCTTAAACCATGTGACGGGATGGCGTTATTAATGGGGAATCTCATATTAATCTCATACAATGTCTGTACGCCAGTCACTCCCTACTTTTCTCATAGGGGGAAGGAGTTTGGCAGTGTTTGTAACCATTGTATGTCCCCTCTGAGGTTGCCCTTATCTTGATCTGGTATATGACCTAAGAGGCTCACTGTCTTTTCTGAGCTTATCCAGGAGGGGTTGAATGTTGGATGGGAGTATCTAGAAATGACAATTGATATATGCCATTGGATGAGGTAAGGTTTTGGTAGACAGTGAAGTACCAAGCATGCGATTGAAACCTTGTCTTGGGAGATCAAACTGAACGATGATTTATAGCTGATGCTGTCTAGCGATAGGATACTCCTCTTTCGGGTAAAGGATTCTTTGTAAGTTGAGAGGGGTGTATCTTGGCTATAAATGAAACTAAGAATTGTTTTGTAAGTGTAACAGTATAACTTTAAACCGTCCCCTCACCCCGACACGGGCGCGAACCAGGGACCCTCTGCACACATCAACAACTGACACCCACGAAGCGTCGTTACCCATCGCTCCACAAAGGCCGCGGCCCTTGCAGAGCAAGGTACAACACTACTTCTAGGTTTCAGAGCAAGTGACGTAACTGATTGAAACGCTAGTAGCGCGTACCCGCTAACTAGCTAGCCATTTCACATCCGTTACACTCACCCACCCTTTCAACCTCCTCCTTTTCCGCAGCAACCAGTGATCCGGGTCAACAGCATCAATGTAACAGTATAACTTTAAACCGTCCCCTCGACCCGACACGGGCGCGAACCAGGGACCTTCTGCACACATCAACGGTCACCCACGAAGCATCGTTACCCATCACTCCGCAAAGGCCGCGGCCCTTGCAGAGCAAGGTGCAACACTACTTCTAGGTTTCAGAGCAAGTGACGTAACTGATTGAAACGCTAGTAGCGCGTACCCGCTAACTAGCTAGCCATTTCACATCCGTTACATAAGCACTCTCAGAGAATTCATTTATAGACACTGAATTGATCTGAGAGTCAAAAAAGGGCTTTGGCGAAGCTTATATATATATATTAAAGATGTACTTTATAAAATAACTCTGACTTGTGTGTGGTTGGGTCTCTCTCTCTCTCTTTATTGAGTAATACAGGAAATTACCACGACACGGGCCTACACACATATCCCATAACATCTAAATGGAATGATGTTTTTTGACATTTTTACAAATTAATTAAAAATGAAAAGCTGGAATGTTTTGAGTCAATAAATATGCAATCCCTTTTTTATGGTAACCCTAAATAAGTTCAGGAGTAAAAATTTGCTTAACAAGTTGCATTGACAATAATAGTGTCAATAATATTTTTGAATGACTACCTCATCTCTGTACCTCATACATACAATTATCTGTAAGATCCCTCAGTCAGGCAGTGAATTTCAAACACAGATTCAACCACAAAGACCAGGGTGGTTTTACAATTCCTCGCAAAGGGAACTTATTGGTAGATGGGTTAAAAAAGCAGACATGCCTTTGAGCATAGTGAAGTTATTAATTACACTTTGGATGGTGTATCAATACACCCAGTCACTACAAAGATGCAGGCGTCCTTCCTAACTCAGTTGCCGGAGAGGAAGGAAACCGCTCAGGGATTTCATCATGAGGCCAAATGGTGACTTTAAAACAGTGACTGAGTTCGATCCCGCTTTAAATGATGTGCAGCTTTTGAAGGCCTCATAAAGCTTTCATAAACACTACATAAATGTGTTACAAATCATCTATAACCGTATACCATGCTAAATAAAGGGTTCATAAATGTGGCATAACTGTGTGACATAACCACCAATGTAAAATGTGACATAACCAACTATGTCAAATATGACATAAACCTGTGCCTTATGAAGGGTGGCATAAGCACCGCTTAATAAAGGCCTTATAAATAATATTAAATTGAGGATTCATAAAGCAATTATAACCTGCCATGCATCTTGGTAGAGCTTTGCAACGGCAGGATGTTGGGTTCGATTCCTGGAACAACCCATATGTAAAAATGTATTCACGCATGAATGTAAATTGCTTTGGATTAAAGCTAAATTGTATATATTATATTATATTTCACTAAAACATTTCCAGGATGGCCAAACCGCTTTAGCTCTTCGGTGCATAGTCAATATTGGACCTTACCTCAACTTCCCCCAAAATACTGTGCTGCAGGATGACACACACCCAAGTGTAGTTGGCCCTACGTTGGTAGGGCCTTTTATAAATCTGTTTTTATTTTTTGCCTACTTCTGTTTTTTCCCAAAATTCAGTTTTCTTGGTTTTGATTTTACAGGTTTCGGATTTCCATTTTGTTTTTCTGGTTTACCCCACTTTTTCCCACTTTTTTTATATATTTTTTTTTCTGTGTTCACAACAATGCTTAAACCACATCTTTTGAGGTCTGGGGAAAATCTATTAAACTTTTTGAGTGTAGTTGCCCTTTATTTCAGTAAGCATGCCCTGCACTGTTGTTTGGTTAGCGGGTTTTTTCTGTAGTGCAGTAAGCGCACCTGTGATGTGATTCGGCCGCCAATGGAAAGGGTAGAGTAAAAGGCCAGCAACACTCCGTATTATTCAGAGCCCAATGAAATGTCACCATATATACATTCTACAGACCCTAGTGAGTGTTCTCTACAATACTTTTACTGCGGCACCCAGAATAGTTTTTGCTCTCAGCCAATATATTTTCTAAATACATTGATTCGCGTTGGGGGCATTTATTTGAACTTGGAACATGTTTTAAAACCCAAATGTAATGCAAATTTCACTTACATATGAACAAATATGAATCATTGTTAATGTTTAGATAGTCATTTTTATATACACTACATGACCAAAAGTATGTGAACACCTGTTCGTCAAACTTCTCATTCTAAAATTATGGGCATTAATATGGAGTTGGTCCCCCCTTTGCTGCTATAACAGCCTCCACTCTTCTGGGAAGGCTTTGCACTAGAAGCTGGAACATTGCTACAGGGACTTCCATTTAGCAACAAGAGTATTAGTGAGGTCGAGCACTGATGTTGGGCGATTAGGCGATGAATCAGATTCGCCGTTCCAATTCATCCCAAAGATGTTCGATGGGGTTGAGGTCAGGGCTCTGTGCAGGCCAGTCAAGTTCTTCCACACCGATCTTGACACACCATTTCTGTATGGACCTTTGTGCACGGGGGCATTGTCTTGCTGAAACAGGAAATGGCCTTCCCCAAACTGTTGCCACAAAGTTGGAAGTACATAATATTCTAAAATGTCATTATATGCTGTAGAGTTAAGATTGACCTTCACTGGAACTAAGAGTCCCATGAAAAACATCCCCAGACCATTATTCCTCCTCCACCAAACTTTACAGTTGGCACTATGCATTGGGCAGGTAGCGTTCTCCTGGCATCCGCCAAACACAGATTTGTCCGTCAGACTGCCAGATAGTAAAGCATGATTCATCACTCCATAGAATGTGTTTCCACTGCTCCAGAGTCCAATGGCGGCAAGCTTTACACCACTCAAGCCAAAGCTTGGCATTGCGCCTGGTGATCTTAATCTTGTTTGCGGCTCCTCGGTCATGGAAACCCATTTTATGAAGAGGCAGTTTGGAACTCGGTAGTGACTGTTGCAACCGAAGACAGACTTCAGCAGCACTCAGCTATCCCGTTCTGTGTACTTGTGTGGGCTACCACTTCGGCTGAGCCATTGTTGGTCCATGACGTTTCCACTTCACAATAACAGCACTTCCAGGTCTAGCTGGGCAGAAATTTGACAAACTGACTTGTTGGAAAGGTGGTATTCTATGACGGTCCCACGTTGAAAGTCACTGAGCTCTTCAGTAAGGCCATTCTACAGTACTACCAATGCTTGTCTTTGGAGATTGCATGGCTGTGTGCTCGATTTTATAAGCCTGTCAGCAACAGGTGTGGCTGAAATAGCCTAATCCACTCATTTGAAGGGGTGTCCACATACACTACATATATACAAAAGTATCATGAATGGTTATTTACACTTTTCTATTATTACTTTTATTTTGAAAATGCCCAAAATACTGGAAGTACTTTTTCCAGTGTTGCTGACTAGACGCTGATCATGTGGTGAGTTTGCAAATCAAAAGCCCCACTTGTGCTGCCACTGGACAGCAATAAAACAAGTAAGTTAACATGTATTTATTGTAATTTAAATTAGTTTGTAGTGGTTAAGTATTGAGTTAGATTACATACTGTTGCTACCGCAATCGTTATTTCAAACAATTTCAGTGACTTCACAGCAATTGTTAGCTAGCCGAAATGTAGCTACCTAAGTTAGTAGGCTCAGCTAAATACAAATCCATTTAAATATAGCCATGTCTCATAGTCACGTAATGAGATTTGTAAATGAAAGAGGAATATAATAATACAAATGTAATGAAGTTTCCCATCTTCCCATTTACATTTTCTCCCCATCATTACGCACTCCTGCCACCATCTTTATGCACACCTGCCTTCCCCCGTCACGCGCATCAGCAAATTATTGGACTCACCTGGACTCAATCACCTGTTTTATTTATCAGTTCCCCCAGCTCTGTTCCCCGCTGCTGCATTAATGTTCGTAGGTCGTTATGTTATCCGTTGCTGATGCTGTTCCTGTCCTGTTTAGTACCTGTGCTATATTAAATGTTGACTCCCCGTATCTGATTCTCATCTCCAGCATCAATTCTTATAGAATGCAGCAGCCATCAAGCGAAGCATCAGGGAGTGCTGGCTTTCCGGTTGGTGGTGAAGTCGGGTCCGGGGCTGCCACTGATGGAGCCAGGGGTGCCTAAGCCAGCTGGTCGGGCTTCCACGCCCTAACTGGCTCGAGAGGTGTTCTTGTCCCGGTTGGCTCGGCAGGCGCCCATCCCACGTCAGGCCTCAGCCGGATCGCCAGGGTTTTACGCCAGCTGGCTTGCCAGGCATCTACGCTTCAGCCGGCTCATCAGGCTCCCATGATTCAGCAGGATCCTCAGGCTGTCATGCCTCAACCGGGTCGTCAAGCTCCAACGCCTCTGTCAGTTTCAGCAAATTTTTGGACTCACCTGGACTCAATCACCTGTTTTATTACCTGCCCTATATTTGTCAGTTCTCAAGCTCTGTTCCCCGCTGCTGCATTAATGTTCATATGTCGTTATGTTATCCGGTGCTGACGCTGTTCCTGTCCTGTTTAATGTCTGTGCTATATTAAATGTTGACTCCCCGTACCTGCTTCTCATCTCCAGCGTCGGTTCTTACAGGCGCAGCACAGAAATGGCCTTATCCAGACAAAGGCACTTCCTAACAGGCCTGCTACATTTCTTTGATACTTTTAAGGTTGTGTCGTGTCTTTGGCATCATTAAAACTGAATAATTTTTTATCAAATAACTCTCTGTATTTATTATTACACGATTAAACTGATTAATCATGTAACTGTAATTAACTAGGAAGTCGGGGCACCAAGGAAAATATTCAGATTACAAAGTTATAATTTTCCTAATATAACTTTCAGATATTTTAATATCTGATCAATTAGTCTTCGAATTAATGAATTATTATTTACCTCACGTTAGTCTCATTCCAAACGTCGTAAATTGTTGGTTATCTGCACGAAAATCAGTCTTCACTATGAGTCATCCATACATCAATTGTCTTAAATCCTTTATTTACTAACTAAGTAATTCACAGAAATGCATAACAAACAGTAGATATGGTTACAAGGAAATGATAGGGGAATGTACCCTAGTGGGCTAAACCGGCATCGCGGCTTGGTGGACAAAAGGGAAGAGGGGGTCGACTGAGATGAGACACTACAAAGTTGATAATTATAACAATTGAAATGCTAATCCTTTGCACATGAACACTCACTCAGTCAGGAATAATTGCAATCAATATACACTGCTCAAAAAAATAAAGGGAACACTAAAATAACACATCCTAGATCTGAATGAATGAAACATTCTTATTAAATACTTTTTTCTTTACATAGTTGAATGTGCTGACTACAAAATCACACAAAAATGATCAATAGAAATCAAATTTATCAACCCATGGAGGTCTGGATTTGGAGTCACACTCAAAATTAAAGTGGAAAACCACACTACAGGCTGATCCAACTTTGATGTAATGTCCTTAAAACAAGTCAAAATGAGGCTCAGTAGTGTGTGTGGCCTCCACGTGCCTGTATGACCTCCCTACAACGCCTGGGCATGCTCCTGATGAGGTGGCGGATGGTCTCCTGAGGGATCTCCTCCCAGACCTGGACTAAAGCATCCGCCAACTCCTGGACAGTCTGTGGTGCAACGTGGCGTTGATGGATGGAGCGAGACATGTTATCCCAGATGTGCTCAATTGGATTCAGGTCTGGGGAACGGGCGGGCCAGTCCATAGCATCAATGCCTTCCTCTTGCAGGAACTGCTGACACACTCCAGCCACATGAGGTCTAGCATTGTCTTGCATTAGAAAGAACCCAGGGCCAACCGCACCAGCATATGGTCTCACAAGGGGTCTGAGGATCTCATCTCGGTACCTAATGGCAGTCAGGCTACCTCTGGCGAGCACATGGAGGGCTGTGCGGCCCCCCAAAGAAATGACACCCCACACCATGACTGACCCACCGCCAAACCGGTCATGCTGGAGGATGTTGCAGGCAGCAGAACATTCTCCACGGCGTCTCCAGACTCTGTCACGTCTGTCACATGTGCGTGTGAACCTGCTTTCATCTGTCAAGAACACAGGGCGCCAGTGGCAAATTTGCCAATCTTGGTGTTCTCTGGCAAATGCCAAACGTCCTGCACGGTGTTGGGCCGTAAGCACAACCCCCACCTGTGGACGTCGGGCCCTCATACCACCCTCATGGAGTCTGTTTCTGACCGTTTGAGCAGACACATGCACATTTGTGGCCTGCTGGAGGTCATTTTGCAGGGCTCTGGCAGTGCTCCTCCTAATCCTCCTTGCACAAAGGCGGAGGTAGCGGTCCAGCTGCTGGGTTGTTGCCCTCCTACGGCCTCCTCCACGTCTCCTGATGTACTGGCCTGTCTCCTGGTAGTGCCTCCATGCTCTGGACACTACGCTGACAGACACAGCAAACCATCTTGCCACAGCTCGCATTGATGTGCCATCCTGGATGAGCTACACTACCTGAGCCACTTGTGTGGGTTCTAGACTCCGTCTCATGCTACCACTAGAGTGAAAGCACCGCCAGCATTCAAATGTGACCAAAACATCAGCCAGGAACCATAGGAACTGAGAAGTGGTCTGTGGTCACCACCTGCAGAATCACTCCTTTATTGGGGGGGTCTTGCTAATTGCCTATAATTTCCACCTTTTGTCTATTCCATTTGCACAACAGCATGTGAAATTTATTGTCAATCAGTGTTGCTTCCTAAGTGGACAGTTTGATTTCACAGAAGTGTGATTGACTTGGAGTTACATTGTGTTGTTTAAGTGTTCCCTTTATTTTTTTGAGCAGTGTATATATTTACGCTCAGTGTGTCGTCGGGATCTCTGTTGAAAAGTTTGTTTCTGCTCTCTCGCTCTGCATTGGTTAGAATGGATAGTTCAGAGTAACATTCATTCATGTCGTTATAGAATAGATGTTTCGGCGGTTGTCGGTCTTCGCGTTCAATGATTCCGAATTCCTAGCTGCAGACTAGTAATTAGCATCAAAGATTTGTTCTTATTCGGTCGGTATCAACAGTCTAAGAGTTTAACCACATGGTATGGTTAAAAGATTCAGCAATCTACTCAAACCTTAGCTTATACTCAGGTTTATGGTCTCTCTTCAAACCTTAGCCCTCTCGTGGTAATCGAGGTAAGCTGGTCTGAAGTGGGAAAACCCAGGTGGGGGTTTTATTCGGAACATAGAAAAAGGCTGTCCCATGACGCCGGGTCCTGCCTGTGCTCAGGGGGCGTCCTCTGATTTAGTTAAACTCCAAAGGGAATTGGAGTTTCCTTCATTAACTTCTTATGGCTGCAGGGGCAGTATTGAGTAGCTTGGATGAAAGGTGCCCAGAGGTGCCCATAGTAAACTATCTGCTCCTCAGTCCCAGTTGCTAATATATGCATATTATTATTCGTATTTGATAGAAAACACTCAGAAGTTTTTAAAACTGTTTGAATGATGTCTGTGAGTATAACAGAACTCATATGGCAGGCAAAAACCTGGGAAAAAAATCTAAAAAGGAAGTGGGAATTCTGAGGCTGGTCGATTTTCAACCAAGACCCTATTGAATTCACAGTGAGATATGGATGAGTTTGCACTTCCTACGGCTTCCACTAGATGTCACCAGTCTGTAGAACCTTGTCTGATGCCTTTACTGTGAAGTGGGGCCGAAGAAGACAGAAATTAGTCAGGTCTATCATGACCTGACCATGCTCTGACCATGCGCATTCACATGAGAGGGAGCTATGTTCCATCGCACATCTGAAGTCAATGTAATTCTCCGGTTGGAACGTTATTCAAGATTTATGTTAAAAACATTCTTAAGATTGATTCAATACATCGTTTGACATGTTTCTACTGACTGTTACAGGACTTTTGGACATTTCGTCTGCTTTTAGTGAACGCACTTCCTGACGTTGGATTTGTTTACCAAACACGCTAACAAAAATAGCTATTTGGACATAAATGATGGACATTACCGAACAAAACAAACATTTCATGTGGAAGTGGGAGTCCTGGGAGTGCATTCTGACGAAAATCAGCAAAGGTAAGTGAAGATTTATAATGCTTTTTAGGAGTTTTGTTGACTGCACAATTTGGCGGGTAACTGTATGGCTTGCGTTTGTGGCTGAACGCTGTTTTCAGATTATTGAATATTGTGCTTTTGCCGTAAAGCTTTTTGAAATCTGACACAGCGGTTGCTTTAAAACTTCTTGCGACTACAGGGGGTGCTGTTTTCTCATTAGCATAATTGCATTACAGATTAAACGGCTTCCTACTAAATTCTTGCTCGTACAATATGCATATTATTACTATTATTGGATAGAAAACAGTCTCCAGTTTCTATAGGCGTTGGAATTTTGTCTCTGAGTGGAACAGAACAAATTCTAGAGCAATTTCCCTGACATGGAGTCAGATTTCACACATTTTGGCCCCTGATCTGGAGTCAGTTTAAAGGCCACTGTTATTGCTATGAGGATACGGACACTGCTTACGTCTTCCCCTGGATGTCAGTACGTGATGACGCTTTGAATGGTATCGATTGCGCAATCAGGGGCTGCATAAAAGAGCAAATACCGGAAGTAGCATCCCTTTGCTGCCTGCCTCTTGCGCACGGAGGACGTCGGACTCGCCTCCTTCCAAGCGTTTGTTTAGCCAGTAATATTTCTCCGGTCATGTTTTTACTCGTTAGAGGTGTTAAAAACATCATAAGGTAGTTAATTTAAACCGTTTTATAGCAATTTATATCCGTTTAGTGCGATTTTGACCCATTTATTTCTGACGCACTTTGAACAGCTGGGCACGTTTCCAGTTCATGCCGAACGCAGTGGGCATTTCCACATGGCAAGAGGACAGCTTTCGACCAAAAGACGATTAGACCCAAGAAAGGATTCTTTGCCCAAGATTCTGATGGAAGAACAGCTCACAGTAAGAACAATTTATGATGATAAATCGTGTTTCTGTCGATAAATGTTAAACGTTTATGTCGCCATCTTGTTTGCTATAGCTTCGCTTGGCGCAACCTGTATTGAAAAGTAAGGATAATTAAAAAAATGTAAATCAGCGATTGCATTAAGAACTAATTTGTCTTTCGATTCCTGTCAACCCTGTATTTTTTAGTCAAGTATATGATTAGCTTTCAATTAAACTAGATCACTCTGATAGATGACGTCAGACATATTGAGGCTTGATTTCCTAGTATTTTTATTGTGTAACCACGGTTTTGTATGGCTAAATATGCACCTTTTCGAACAAACTGTATATGTATGTTGTAAAATGATGTTACAGGAGTGTCATCGGAAGAATTCTGAGAAGGTTAGTGAAAAAATTAATATATTTTGGCGGTGATTACGTTATAGCGCTCTTTGGCTGGAATCGATGCTCTGGTAACGTTTGCACATGTGGTATGCTAACTTATCGATTTATTGTGTTTTCGCTGAAAAACGCTTAGAAAATCTGAAATATGGTCTGAAATCACAAGAACTGGGTCTTTCCATTGCTATGCTTTGTCTATTTTTATGAAATGTTTTATGATGAGTAAATTGGTCATACACGTTGCTCTATCTAGTAATTCTAGTCGATTTGTGATGGTCGGTGCAATTGTAAACTGTGATTTCTACCTGAAATATGCACTTTTTTCTAACAACACCTATCCTATACCATAAATATGTTATCAGACTGTCATCTGAAGAGGTTTTTTATAGGTTATTGGCTATCAATATCTTAGTTTAGCCGAATTGGTGATAGCACCTGAAGGAGTAAGAAACTGATGGAGTTAGAAAAGTGGTGTATTTTGCTAACGTGTTTAGCTAATAGATTTACATATTGTGTCTTCCCTGTAAAACATTTTAAAAATCTGAAATGGTGGCTTTATTCACAAGATCTGTATCTTTCATCTGGTGTCTTGGACTTGTGATTTAATGATATTTAGATGCTACTATCTACTTGTGAAGCTATGCTAGCTATGCTAATCAGTGTGTGGGGGGGGTGGGGGGTGATCCCGGACCCGGGGTAGAGGCTCGTGAAAGGTTAAGAACAAGTGTATCTTTAATTATATGTAAAACATGTATCTTTCATCAAAGTTTACGGTGAGTATTTATGTTATTTAGGTAGGCTGATATTAAGGTAGGCTGTTCTCACTGTTTGTTGGTGGGTGATTGTTGCTGTGTCTGTGTTTGTTGCACCACACGGTACTGTCTCGTCTCGTTCTTTCCCATTGTTTTTTATGTTCACAAGTTCAGGTCTGTTTAACGTTGTTTGTTGTTTTGTAGTTTATTCAAGTGTTCTTCGTGTTTTGTCTTCATTTAATAAATCATTATGTCTACATACCTCGCTGCGTGTTGGTCCGATCCATGCTCCTCCTCGTCTGAGGAGGAGAACGAATATGACAGCCGTTACAGAATCACCCACCAACAAACAGTGAGAACAGCCTACCTTAATATGGTTCTCAATCAGAGGAAACGTCAAACACCTGCCTCTAATTGAGAACCATATCAGGCAACACATTTAACCCAACATAGAAACACATAACATAGAATGCCCACCCCAACTCACGCCCTGACCAACTAAACACATACAAAAACAAGGAAAACAGGTCAGGAACGTGACAATTATCGAACAAAACAAACATTTATTGTGGAACTGGGATTCCTGGGAGTGCATTCTGATGAAGAACATCACGGGTAAGTGAATATTTATAATGCCATTTCTGACTTCTGTTGACTCCAACATGGCGGATATCTCTTTGGGTTGATTTGTCGTCTGAGCGCAGTACTCAGATTATTGCATGGTTTGCTTTTTCCGTAAAGCTTTTTTGAAATCTGACACAGCGATTGCATTAAGGAGAAGTGGATCTAAAATTCCATGTATAACACTTGTCTTTTCATCAACATTTATGATTACTATTTCTGTAAATTGATGTGGCTCTCTGCAAAATCACCGGATGTTTTGGAACTACTGAACATAACGCGCCAATGTAAACTCAGATTTTTGGATATAAATATGAACTTTACCGAACAAAACATACATGTATTGTGTAACATGAAGTCCTATGAGTGTCATTTGATGAAGATCATCAAAGGTTAGTGATTAATTTTATCTATATTTCTGCTTTTTGTGACTCCTCTCTTTGGCTGGAAAAATGGCTGTATTTTTCTGTGACTTGGCTCTGACCTAACATAATCGTTTAGTTTGCTTTCGTCGTAAAGCCTTTTTGAAAATCAGACACTGTGGCTGGATTTACAACAAGTGTATCTTTAAAATGGTGTAAAATACATGTATGTTTGAGGAATTTTAATTATGGGATTTCGGTTGTTTTGAATTTGGCGCCCTGCAGTTTCACTGGCTGTTGACGAGGTGAGACGCTACCGTCCCACATACCCTACATGCAACCTGTTACAATGGTGCCAATATTTTGTGGCTGATCTTTCAGTGGTTGAGTGGGTGAATGTGTCAAAGACCTGACTGGGCCCAGCACCGCGAGGTATGGCTTGTTTTTGTTGTGTACGTATTTGTGTACTGAGGAGCATGTAACTTGGTTCCAAAAGAAAGACACTTTTAATTTCTTTAGGCTCGGGGCTATTATCAAGGTAAGTGTTTCTTGGTCTAACATCATCCCCAGGCTATTGCAATCATAGCACATATAAGCCTTGGATATCAATCATTCAAACCTGGCCTTAGTTGGAGTGACCATAGAATTCTATAGGAGTGAACTTACTGAGTAAAATATTTGTTATCTTCACTACTTAGCACAGTCAAAAAGTCATAATTATTGCTAAACCCTGCCCATTTCCACAATGTATCTTCTTAAAATGTGATTTTAAACCTAACCCTAACTAATGAAGGTCAAGATTTATGCGCATTTGGCCGGAACTGTCTGGGAACAAGATTATGTGTTATGGGACTAAGATGACATCAGCACGTCACCCTTTGTAGGTTGGAACATAAAGCATTTCGCTACACCCACAATAACATCTGTGGGGGATAATGGGGAAGATGGGCGACACCTAGAGGGGGGTGGAGACAAGCACAAGGACAGGTGAAACAGATCAGGGAGTGACAGCTAGTGACTGCAAGTGCCAGATTGCCTTGCGACAGGAAGTAAGAAAAACGAGATCCCGCCAGTTATGTACAAGTGACAAGAGATTATCCTGGCTTTCGCTAGCAACTTTCTTTTATTGTTTTGTAAAATCTAAAGTGGTAAAAATGTAACGTGAAAAAGTATTATTACTAAAAATAAGTTTAATCTTACAACCAATGTCCTGAGTCATTACTTTGAAGATAGTTATTCTATATTTTTGGTGCTGAAACTCGGGAGTATGAGCTGCAACGAAGATCAGAGGGATGACTGACTGAAATTTTGGCATCAAGCAGAAAGAATGAGATGAAAGCGGAGTACCATCCGAGTTGCCACAATACAGAACTGGATTGAACTGGGAAAAAACCAGTCATATCCGGATACCGATCACTTGAGTACATTGTTGGAATTGCTGTCAGCTAAGGAGGACAGCTTGTTTGAACTTGATCATGGAATTGAACAGTTAACTCTCTAGGACATATTGGAGGTGGATATTGCATGCACAGAGGATTACAAAGAACGCGTTATCATGCTGAACAGCCATGCACAACGGGTGATAAAGAAAAAACAGGACCTCAATCCACTACCAGCACGGGTGAGTGATGCTAGCTCAAACAGATCAGAGACAATCAGTAAGGCTACCAAAGTTGATTCATGAGAAATTCGATGGAGATGTCAATATGTGGCAGGAGTTTTGGAGCCAGTATGAGACTACTATTCACAACAAAGATTTACTGTGCAATAAAGAGAAGTTTACCTACCTGAAAACGTATCTCACTGGAACAGCTGCAAATGCAGTAGCAGGACTGATGTTAACAGTCTGCTCAATAGCAGATTTGGAAGGAAACATCTTGTCATTAGTGTTCACATGTCAAAGCTGCCGAATCCCACTCCTGTGAAGAAATCCTCTGACATAAATGTATTAAGGCAGCTATATGAAATTCAGATTTGAAGCTTGGACTCACTGGGTGTAGTGTCAGAAACCTACGGAAGCGGAGGGATCACGTGACCCCTGAACGAGATGGCCGCATGAACTAAGAGCTCCGCATAAGTAGTTTCCAATTCCTAATCTTACCTCCACTTCAAGTTTTTAACTCCTTTAGCTTTAGTCAAAAAGTCATGGCGGCTACAAAGGCGACATTACAGGTGACATTTTTACCCGGACTCGAGCATTAGCGACGGAAAAAGCCTCCAAGAAGCAGCTAGCTTCAGAAAAAGCTAGCGCTATTAGCCAGGAGCAAGAGGACCCGTTCCCCCCCCCGAGGCCCAACGAATGCCAACCTCGCACTCTGTCGAAGACATCCTTTCTGAGTTGAGATCCCAACGTACAGAACTCAACATTAAATTGGATGCCATTAACTCTCAGCTCAGTGCGATAGGGGGCAAGGTGACAATCCTGGAAAATGCTTTGCCTGATATCAACAACAAGATAACCATAAACGCGGGGCGCCTGGACGAGGCAGAGGGGCGAATCCTATCCATGGAAAACTTATTGACAGACACCATGGAAACAATAGCATATGCTAAAAGGGAAATAGAGCATCTGGAAGAGAAAACAGAGGACCTGGAAAACAGGGGGCGAAGGAATAATTGTGTTCTATTAAATCTGGGCGAAAAAGAAGGGGGAAACATGCCACTGATCCGCTACCTGCAAGACAAACTTCCCTGACAGGCTCCACCTGTCCACGGACAGGCCCATAGAACTCGAGAGAGCTCACCGAGCACTGAGGCCCCCACCAGCAGCCAGACAACCACCGCGCCCAATCACCATACGTTTCCTGAGATTCACCGACAAGGAACGAGTCGTACAGGCGGCGAAAACCAACACCATTACAGTGGGAAACGCCAAACTCACTTTACACCAGGACCTGTCAGCTGGAATACGCCGAAAGCGCTGAGAGTTTGACGAGGTGAAGAAATACTCCATTGACCGAGGCATCTTTAGGGGATTCAAATACCCAAACGAGCTCAGGATTCTTCACCAAGGAGCTTCAAAACTCCCAAAGAGGCAAAACGTTTTTTGAAAGACAATCCCGGTCAATGAGAAATGGACCAATGACTAAATGCGATTACTGTTATTACTAAAGGAGGTAAGACAACATATAGCCGATATCCAAAGACCCACCCGCCCCGCTAAATGTCATTATAGCCGTCTAATCTATATTTATTTTCCTTTAGCTGAGAGGGATAGGCTCTATAGCCTAACCTAGGCCTACTAACGTTTCAGCCTACTTTTATTTCCCTTTTTTTGTTGCTATTATTACTTGTGGTTCCCTATGTCCCTTGGGGGAGGTATATGTAGGCTGGGCTATTGATTTTATTTTCTCCCTCTTTTAACGTTGTCATTTACTCAATGCGGGGCGGAGAGGAGAGGATGAGGCATTTCTTTGGTGGGGAGGGGGAGACGTTGTGCGTTGCTAACTGTTCCCGTTTTTCTTTCTTTTTCGGAACACAGAATTGAGACTGAGTGGGGGGTGTAATAGATCCATCGGGATATGTCGAGTTGTTTGGGAACTCGGCTGGGGTGTTCAGAGATTGTTATTTTATGTACAGCATTTATTTTCCTTTTATGTGAACGCAGCTGTAACTACTATCCACCTTTACCCAGAGATGACTTGCACTAAAGTTCGATTACTGTTCGATGTTGATGACTAGTACCTTAAATCTATTGACATGGAACTGCCATGGTCTAGGTCATGCAATAAAACGGAAAAAGATACTATGTGCTCTAAAAAAGGAAAAAGCAGACATCGCGTAATTCCAAGAGTAATAATCAAACAGTAGAGGTACAGCCATACTTATCCATAAGAATGTTCCATTCATAATTGACAAAACATATCTGATCCGGAGGGGAGATTTATTTTGATAACTGGGTCACTGTATGGACAACCAATTACTATCTTAAACATATACGCCCCTAACACAGATACTCCTGCTTTCATGTAAAAAATTATAACCCTGTTCAATGAGCATTGTGTTTCCTTTGGCGTGGTGGCCGGAGATTTTAATTGTACCCTTAACCCAACCCTAGACAAATAATCTCAAGTCCCCACCACAAATCCCAGATCTGCAAAGATGTTGAACTCTCTTACTAAAGAGATGGGACTGATAGATATCTGGAGAGAGACCAATAGCTCATCTATGGACTATACATACTACTCTAATGTCCATAACACCTACTCCCGTATAGATTACATTTTTATCCCAAAGAGTTTCATAAATTCCGCCACGTGTACAATCGGACCCATAGCACTTTCAGATCATGCCTTTGTCCACCTCCACTTTGACCTCTGCAAAACCATCCCGAGGTCAAAGAGCTGGAAATTCAACACCTCCATGTTATCAAACGAAGCGTTCCATACATTGGTAACTACATGGATAGACAACTACACACAAGACAACAAAGATTCTCCTGTTTCTCCGGCCACAATGTGGGACGCTGCCAAAGCCACACTAAGAGGTCATCTAATTGCATATGCTTCCTCTAAGAAAAAAGCAATGGAAGCACACAGGCTAGATCTTGAGAGGGAGCTGGAATGCTGTGAAAAAGTACATAAACAATCCCCAGACAGCACCTCCTGGAGTCAACTTAAAGCAGCCAAAGCCAAACTGAATTTGGACTATACTCGGTAGAATAAAAAAAACGTTTCTTTACTAAACAGAAATACCATGAGTATAGCAATAGGCCGAGTAGATTGTTTGCTTATCAATTTAAAAAAGAGCAGTCAGAGTGTACAATCATGGCTATTCGGACGAGGTCACATATGACCCAAAAAAGATCAATTTAACTTTTCATGATTTTTACTGAAAACTACAGTATATACCTCTGAGAGAAAACACACGGAGGCAGAACTCCACTCCTTCCTAGAGGGAATCTCGCTACCTAAACTATCAGAGACAGACCAAGAAGATCTCAACTCCCCCTTCACTCCTGAGGAGATCCTGGAGGCAATTACCTCCATGCCACCTAACAAGTCCCCAGGCCCAGATGGATTCCCCAGAGAGTTCTAAAAAGCTTTTTGGCCCCAGCTTAGCCCTATTTTCATGCCAATGCTGGAGGATTTTTGCAAAAATGGAGTTCTCCCAGACTCAATGCACACAGCTCACATTGGAGTGTTGCTCAAAAAAGACAAGGACCCTCTATCCTGCTCGTCCTTCCGGTCCATAAGCTTGTTGGATTTTGACTACAAAATAATTACCAAATTGCTCGCCAAAAGACTAAATACTCTTCTTCCCAAAATAATAAAAGCGGACCAAACTGAATTTATTAGAGACAGATACTCTTCTGATAACATTCGCCGTCTTTTAGATATTATTGATCAAGTAAACGCACAGAAGACCACTGTCCTGCTGGCTTCACTGGATGCTGAGAAGGCGTTCGACAGGATGGAGTGGAGCTTTCTGTTCTCAGTCTTATAAAAGTTCAATATGGGCCCAAACTTTATTAAATGGATCAAATCACTATACTCTCATCCAAATGCCATGGTGACTACTAACGGACTGAACTCTGACAGATTCCCCTTGGGACGGGGCACAAGACAAGGGTGCTCGCTGTCCCCCCTACTCTACTTGTTGGGGGCGGAGCCTCTGGCAGAGTTGATAAGGAGCAATCCAAGTATTATGGGTGTTTCTGCAGGCGGCCTGCAGCACAAGATTTCGCTTTACGCGAATGATGTCTTGCTCTACATATCCAACCCTGAGAAATCCCTCCCTCCCATTTTAGACACAATTGCTCAGTATGGCACGTTTTCAGGTTATAAGATCAATTTTAACAAATCCACTGTCTGCCCTCTCAATATTACACCAGCTCTATGAAGACACTATGTCCATTCCAATGGAAGACACAGGGGTTTCAATACCTTGGGATCTTCATAACACCAGATCTGAATAGCCTTTTCAAGGAAAATTATCTTCCACTCCTGGACCGAATCAAGAACGATCTCCAAACCTGGATCTCCCTCCCAATTAGCTTAGTAGGAAGAATTAATGTAATCCGTATGAACATCCTCCCTAGACTGAACTATTTATTTCAGATGCTCCCATGCTATCTTCCAGCTTCCTTTTTCAAAACAACTAACCAAAGCATCACCAAATTTATATGGGGCAATAAAAAACCTAGGATCAAGTTCTCCACTCTATCGAAACCTGAATCTAAGGGTGGTCTTGCTCTTCCCTCCCTTCAATTGTACTACTGGTCTGCCCAAATCCGCAACATGCTAACATGGATCACAAACAGACAAGAGTCAACGTGGATTCAGATAGAAGCCTAATCCTGTGGTTCACTGCCACTAAGCTCAATTATATTCATTAATAACTTTAGTGAAGTGGGCAACATAGCCAAAACCTTTGTGATTTACAGCACCCTACTAGCGTGGAGGGAGTGTAAGAAATACCTGGGCATTTCCTCCCAAATATGTTCTCACTCGCCTATAGTAGGCAACCCAGTCTTGCCAAAAGCCCTGAGGGATGCCAACTTTAATCTTTGGCATACTCTAGGAATCAGGACCTTTTCAGACCTATAAAACCACTACACTGAAATCCTTTCAAGAGCTCTGCAGGGAATTCAATGTGCCAAGATCCCTTTTTTTTTTTTTTATATCTTCAAATTAGACATGTCATTTCCTCATTTACTTCCAAGAGGAGGTTTAGAACTCAGTTGAATGAAGTTGAAAACCTTCTTGTCACAGCACAATCCATTAACCTTTTGTCAATAGGGGGAGCTGTTAGCATTATTTATTTTTTTACATTTCCAAATTAAACTGCCTCGTACTCAATTCTTGCTCGTACAATATGCATATTATTATTATTGGATAGAAAACAATCTCTAGTTTCTAAAACCGTTTGAATTATGTCTGTGGGTGAACCAGAACTCTTTCTACAGCGAAACTCATGACAGGACATGCGAAGCTCTGAAAAATAGTCTCTGATCTCGGATCAGTTTAAAACTCTGTGTGTGTCCGATGGCTTGACATGAACTGCACCCGCCTTCCCCTGGATGTCAGTAACCAATGAGAAGTGGAATGGTGTCTCTAGGTGTTTCTCAGAGTTTATAAAAGGGAATGGAGTGAGATGTCCCTTCTTTTCGACGCTCGCCAGGACGCAAGGGAGGACATCAGAATCGCATGCTCAAAAGCTCTCGTTATTGATCAAAGATATATCCGTCTGTGATTTAATTCGATATAGGTGTTAGAAACATCATAACGAAGTTATTTGAAACCGATTTATATCAGTTTATGCGAGTATATTGCTATTTTTCTGAATTTCCTTAGTATTGCATTTGAGGATTTGGGCATGTGTGTGCCGTGTAGCTATCGTTAGCTGCTAGTTCCGAAGTTGAGGAGGTCGTTTTACAACAAAGCAACGATTCTTTTGGACAAAGGACACATTGCCCAAGATACTGATGGAAGCTCGTCCAAAAGTAAGAGTTATTTATGATTTTATTCCGTATTTATGTGGAAAAATGTAAACGCAGTTGTCAGCCATTTTTTGCGGCACTAGTCTGGCTGTAACTCACAATGTATGTCTAGTAACGTAAATTTTTAAAATCTAAATCAGCGGTTGCATTAATAACCAATGCATCTTTCATTAGCTGTCCAACCTGTATTTTTTTTGTCAATCTAATCAATAAATAATCGTAAACTTAGGTGCCTTTCCAAGATGGGGCGGGCCAGAATGCATGCCATGTTTTGACAGATTACATTGCATAACCACGATTTGTGATGCTAAATATGCACATTTTCGAACAAACTCTATATGCATTGTGTAATATGATGTTACAGGACTGTCATCTGAAGAATTCTGAGAAGGTTAGTGAAAAAATTAATATATTTTGGTGGCGATAACGTTATCGCCCCTTTTGCCTTGATTCAATGCTGGTGTGATGTTAGCTCATGTGGTATGCTAATATAACGATATATTGTGTTTTCGCTGTAAAACACTTAGAAAATCTGAAATATTGTCTGGATTCACAAGATCTGTGTCTTTCGATTGCTGTAGGCTGTGTATTTTTCAGAAATGTTTTAGAATGAGTATTTTGGTAATTGACGTCGGTCTCTGTAATTATTCCGGCTGCTTCCAACGCTATTTCAGATTGCAGCTGCAATGTAGAACTGTGATTTATACCTGAAATATGCACATTTTTCTAAAAAAACATATCCTATACCATAAATATGTTATCAGACTGTCATCTTATGAAGTTGTTTCTTGGTTAGTGGCTATATATATCTTTATTTAGTCGAATTAGTGATAGCTACTGATGCAGGAAAAAAATGGTGGAGAAAAAAAGTTGTGTCTTTTGCTATCGTGGTTAGCTAATAGATTTACATATTGTGTCTTCCCTGTAAAACACTTAGAAAATCTGAAATATTGTCTGGATTCACAAGATCTTTGTCTTTCAATTGCTGTAGGCTGTGTATTTTCAGAAATGTTTTAGGATGAGTATTTTGGTAATTGACGTCGGTCTCTGTAATTATTCCGGCTGCTTCCAACGCTATTTCAGATTGCAGCTGCAATGTAGAACTGTGATTTATACCTGAAAAATGCACATTTTTCTAAAAAAACATATCCTATACCATAAATATGTTATCAGACTGTCATCTTATGAAGTTGTTTCTTGGTTAGTGGCTATATATATCTTTATTTAGTCGAATTAGTGATAGCTACTGATGGAGTAAAAAACTGGTGGAGTAAAAAAAGTGGTGTCTTTTGCCAACGTGGTTAGCTAATAGATTTACATATTGTGTCTTCCCTGTAAAACATTTTAAAAATCAGAAATGATGGCTGGATTCACAAGATCTGTATCTTTCATCTGGTGTCTTGGACTTGTGATTTAATGATATTTAGATGCTTGTATTTACTTGTGACGCTATGCTAGGCTATGCTAGTCAGCTTTTTTACTGTGGGGGGTGCTCCCGGATCCGGGATGAGTACCAAGTAAAAGTTTAAGAAGATAGATACACGGGGTCATATCAAACTGTACATCTAGTATTTTCTGTGCAGCAGTATGTATAGATTGCCAAAATCTGGCAATCTCTCTACAGCTCCAAAATACATGCATATAGGTTCCACTTTCAGAGGTACATTTTTTGCAGTTAGGAGAAATGTCTGTTTTCATTCTATTGAGTCTCAAGGGAGTGTAATACATATTTTTTTTTATTGTGATTAGATTCTTTCATTTTTACATTAGTAGAGGAGCAGTATACCCCTGTCGCAAACCTCCGCCCATAACTCATCACTGATAGTTAGACCAAGGTCCTTTCCCCAGATTATTTTCAAAGGAGTAAAGGAGGAGCCTCCTTTCTCAGAAAGGAGTCTATAGATATAAGATATTTTGCCTTTAACGCCCAGCAGGACTTTGTTCTTGATCCTGACAGAGAAAATTTGCTTATGACTATTACACACTTTTCTAAGAAATGTATTCTTCTATTGTGGGCCTCTAATACCTCTCCTACATTTAAAATGTGGATTGACCAGATTGTTGACTTTCTCCCTCTTGAAAAGCTCACTTATGACCTCCGCAAGAGACAGCCCAAGTTTGATAGACTCTGGTCTCCACTACTCAACTATATTTCAAATTGGACAGAGTGAATGGGGTGATTAGGGAAATGAGCAGATACAGTACATGTTGTGTAAGGTGCTGTAAAATGTAAAAACTAATTATTTGCTCGTCATCTCAGCTAAGGCTGGAAATATCTAATAAGAACCTTGATAGTGCTACTGCAAGTTTTATATATATATTTATTTATTATTATTATTATTTTATTTTTTTATTATTATTTTTTTTTTTTTATACAGTATATATATATATATATTTATTTATTTTAATTCTAAAGTCTGTCACATCTGTGAAGTAAACCAAAATGTTTTTATATGTTGGTATCAGTATTTTGTCTCCCCCATACCCCAACTTCTTATCTTGCCAAATTTTTAAGGAGTTTTGTTTACACTCCTCCTTGATGGTATATCTTTTTTGTTGGTTGATTGTCCAATTACTTTTGAGCCCCTAAAATTGGGGGGGGGGGGACATATAAAAAGTGCTGCAATTCCTACACTGTTCACCTGATTTGGATGTAAATACCCTAAAATTACAGCTGAAAGTCTGTTTCCTTTCAAATCCATTGTGAGTGCGTTCAGAGCCAAAATGATAATAACTCGGTCAATGTACAAATATTTATGGACCTGACTGTATGCACGCAACCACTCATTTACACTACTGATTACACTACACACACCATTGTTAATTGTATATAGTTTAATTTAGTTAATAAATATATTTTTGTTATTCCTTGATCGCTGCGTTGTCTCCCTTTTTGTTACGGGCTACGAGCCGGTTCGTGACACTCTATACATCCCACTTTTCATGTGTCTAGGATCAAACCTCTGTCTAACAGCCCTTTGTCTCCTGTTTCCAGGCCCACGCATCTTCCCCATCTCATCGACGGCAATCTGGCGTACCAGGTGAGGCGCCTCCTGAGTGTTCGACCTCAGGGATTCCAGTACCTGGTTGACTGGTAAGGTTATGGCCCAGAGGAGAGGTGCTGGGTCCCCGCTAAGAACATCCTGGACCCAGCCCTCATCACTGAGTTCTGCTGCCGGCACCGCGGTCAACCAGATATGTGCCCAGGTAGGACGCCAGGTGGCGCCCCTAGAGGGGGTAGGGGTACGGTCACACCCTGATCTGTTTCACCTGTCATGTGCTTGTCTCCACCCCCCACCAGGTGTCTCCCATTTCCCCCCATTATACTGTGTGTACTTATACCGGCATTTTCTGTTGGTCTGCTGCCAGTTTGTCTTGTCAAGTCTTACCAGTGTGTTCTCCCGTTTTCCAGTATCTCTAGTTTCTGTTTTCTTGTCCTCCCTGTTCTGACCATTCTGCCTGCCTGCCGTTCTGTCCCTGTTTGACGCTGTCTTCGATTACCAACCTCTGCCTGCCCTCGAGTCCAGTCGTCAGGTCACTGTACAGCTTACAGCAAACAGCACAGACATCACTGAACCCATCTCTCAGAGTGATCGCCTGGATAAAGATATTCATAGCTGACTACCATGAACTGACTGCTGAATACTGAATACTGGATCAAGGTAACAGAAAACAGAGTTTTAGTCAGAAGATCAAACTACTGAAGGCAGGAAAAAGACTAAACGATGACTGTAAAATCAGAGAACTGAAACTGTTCCTGGATGAACACAAACTACTCAGATTAGGAGGAAGACTGCAACAGTCCAACTTCACATTCAGAGAGCAGCACCCATGGGTTCTGCACAACAAGTACAGATACTCAGAAATGCTAATACAGTACCATCATGAAAAATGTGATGCATTCTGGAGTAAGAGACACTCTAGTACAAATCAGAGAGCGATACTGGATCTTGCATGGTAGGCAGCTAGTCAAGAGCACAGTGGCAAGATGTATAGTCTGCAAGAGATTCAAGGCAAGGGGCGGACAGCAGGTCAATGCGCCTTCACCAAAAGACAGAACTGAATCACCACCATTCGATGTCACAGGTGTGGATTTTGCAGGACCACTCTACGTGAAAGAAAATGGTTCTGTGAAGAAGTCATAAGTTGTGCTGTTCACTAGTGCTGTAACCAGAGCATTGCAGTTGGAACTAGCCTCAGATCAGTTAACATAGATATTCCTGTTAGCTCTGAAAAGATTAATCTCAACGAGAGCATTATACAATGTAATCTATTCGGACAATGCAAAAACATTCAAGAGAGCTGATCAGGACTTGAAAGAGCTGTGGAAGGCAATCAAAGAGCCCCAACTTTTGCCGTTCTTCTCGGAAAGGGGCATCACCTGGAGGTTCATTGCCGAGCGAGCAGCCTGGTGGGGCAGATTCTGGGAAAGACTCGTCAGGTCAGTGAAAACATGCCTGAGAAAGGTTCTCGGGAGAGCTTCGTTAAACTTTGAAGAGATGTGCACAGTCCTGACTGAGGGTGAAGCTATCCTAAATTCTAGGCCTCTGACCTTCGTGCACAATGAAGTGGATAAACCACAACCCCTGACACCAGCACGCTTCCTAGTGGGTAAAAGACTAACCTCTTTGCCGCCCAAGCCATTTCCGGCTGACGCTCAGCACCCAACGCTCAACAGCGAGGAAATTAAACTCAGATGGAAGTACAGGCAGAGACTTGTGACCAGCTTCTGGAACAGCTGGCGAAGAGACTACTTGCTGGATCTAAAGTCAGCACACTGCTGTGACACACCACAGCCCACACCCAGACAAACTTGGAAACTAGGAAGATTTAGGAACTGTTTCCAGGCCGAGGTGGCCTGATTAGGTAATGTTCAGTTCGTACTGCCTCAAGGACTTTGTTGAGAAGGCCTATTCAGTTGATATACTCGGTAACCCATTGTAACGTTAATGGGTTACAGAGTTAATGTTTACAGTTAATTCATTAGAATTCATGTGATGGAGATTGAGAGAACTATGTACATATTTCTCTTGTTTTGGTTAGTATTGGATTACGCTATTGATTGCAAGTACCAGAATGCCGTGTGACAGGAAGTTGAGAAAAACGAGAACGCGCCAGTTACATACAATTGACAAATGATTATCCTGGCTTTCGCTATCAACTTTCTTTTATTGTTTTGTAGAATCTAAAGTGGTGGCTGTATCATGTTATGGATATGCTTGTCATCAGAAAAGTTTTTTTAGGATAAAAATAAATGGAATAGACCTAAGCGCAGGCAAGATCCACAGGAAAACCTGGTTCAGTCTGCTTTCCAACAGACACTGGGAGACAAATGTACTTTTTAGCAGGACAATAGCCTAAAACACAAGGCCAAATATACACTGGAGTTGCTTACCAAGACGACATTGAATGTTCCTGAGTGGCCTAGTTACAGTTTGGACTTAAATTGGCTTGGCAATCTATGGCAAGACTTGAAAATGGAGGTCTAGCCATGATCAACAACCAACTTGATAGCTCTTGAAGAATTTTTTTTAATAATCATGTGCAAATGGTGACAATCCAGGTGTGCAAAGCTCATAGAGACTTACCCCGTAATGTCTCACAGCTGTAAATCGCTGCCAAAGATGGTGAGAAAATGAATCTGTTTAATCAATTTTGTATTCAGGCTGTAACACAACAAAATGTAGAATAAGTCAAGGAGCGTGAATCATTTCTGAAGGCACTGTACATGTCGTCTCCTTTCATTTGAATGTCTTTCAGTCTCACACCTGAACATGAATGTGTGGAATAATTACTACAAACAAAGCTTTGATGTTCATTGTCTGAGCTCTCTGATGTCCATTCACCTGAGACTGAACCAGACTGAGACAAAGAGAGAACCGAAAGTTGTGCTTTTCCTTTGTTTCCTCTTTGACTTCATGCAATCCAGTGATATTTTACATAACTGTAACCCTTCCTATAAGACTGATAGCTACACACACACACACACACACACACACATGCACACACAAATATTTTGAGTGTGATAAATACATCATTCCTTGAATTGCCAGGAGAGGGGGCTATATATATTAATTGTGACATTCATGATTTCTTGTTTCTAGTTTTTGATTGTGTACTTGTTTGTCATTTTTACTGCACCGTTAGGAGCTAGTACAAGCATTTCGCTGCACGCGCTATAACATCTGCTAAACTATTTACACGACCAATACATTTTGATTTATAACTGTGACAGCTACGGTTTGTAGTTTGCATGGTGCACACACCCAGTTGCAAAGAACTAAGACTTTTTGGAACATGGATCATGACACCATCTCAAACTATGACATTGTTGGTTCATTTAAAGTTTGCATGTGAGTATTGTACTGGCAACTGAGTGAAATATATTTCTCCAAAGTGACTATTTACTGTACATAGATTGCAATGTATTGCTTGTATACAGTGTCTTACTGTGATATGAATGATCATTTACTGTTTTGCCTTAGTCAGAAGTGGTGAGGTTCGTGTGTGTGTGCACGTGTGTGTGAATGAACATGATGACACCATCACAAACTATGACATTGTTGGTTCAGTTGAAGTTTGCATGTGAGTATTGCACATACGCCCACAGAACTGTTGATATGCTTTGAAATACATATTTTATTTTCTACATCAGTTTAATTTAGTAAATACTTTCTTAACTTTTCTTAACTGCATTGTTGGTTAAGGTCTTGTAAGTAAGCATTTCACTGTAAGGTTTACACCTGTTGTATTCGACCCATGTGACAAATACAATTTGATTTTATTTGATATATTGACACTACAGTAACATTCATGGTGAGTTTTTTTCATGGCACTACACATACAGTAAAATGTGAATTATATGACAGCTACTGTATAATAGCTATACATGCTGTTACTGATACCAAAGGACTATGATATTATTCAACCTATTATTTCTAATTGACCTCCATTTGCAGTATGGTCTCTACTCACAGATGTCAGATCTTACTTTGATCGGCCTGTTGCAGGATAACTTTCCTGCAAAATTTGACATTTTAGACTTGATTTTCCCTTACGAAAAATGTATCAACCCCTACAAAAACCTGATTAATTATAATCCACATAATAATTCCCATTTCCTGTTGCTGCAGGATTATTTTCCAGGTTTAGAAAACTGGCTCAAATTAAGATCCTACATCTGTAATTGGGTTTTTTCCCACTTTTATATGAATGACTGGATATTTGTTGAGATGAGCTCCCATCAAATATCATCAAGGATAATTGTATTTGCATGCTGTACAGATACGCTATCTGGGGCGGAAGCTAGCCTAGTGGTTAGAGCCTGATAACGTCAGTAACCGAAATGTTGCTAGATTGAATCCCCGAGCTGACAAGGTAAAAATCTGTCATTCTGCCCCTGAACAAGGCAGTTAACACCCCTGTTCCTAGGCCGTCATTGTAAATAAGACTTTTTTCTTAACTGACTTGCCTAGTTAAATAAAAAACATGCTATCTTACCGTGTGTGTGGGTGTGTGTGTGTGTAGTGCTGCTGTAAACCACAGAGCACAGGAAATCAGTATATCAAACATACCGTTGTCTCTCTCCTTCTCTCTCTCTGACTGACGTGTTCTTCCACACTCTATCTTGTGTCAGTTAATAGTTAACGGCGACAGAGCAGAGTTGTCGTGGCACCACGACCTCGACACCTGGCACGTTCTGAGCTCCCTCCAACCTGGGCACCCCGGATCAGCTGACTCACCATGGGAAACTATATATGTGGTACACTGAGGTGAGCACACCCTGAGGAACATGCACACACACACACCAAACACGCACACATTTGGTTTGTTCTTGTTAGTGTGTTCTGCTTCTTTCAAAACTGTCTTGCAGTAGTTGATCTATTTTGAAAAAGTGGCTGTAAGTGTGCATGACTTTCTTGTTGGTCTCAGAGAGATGATGGCCTGTAGCTGACAGGGCATATGGCCTCTGTCTGAATACATATACAAGCATGTGTACAGAGCTTCCTGTTGCAGCAATAGTGTTGAGTAGGGCCTGTCTAGCAGCATCTTCCAGGAAGTTATTTTTAACAATAACTTTGCAGTGAATACTCATTAAAACTCTTTAATAGCAATATGTTGTCATTTGAAGTGCACACATTGTAACAGCTCTCTCCCATTTCTGTTGGATGACCAATTCAATTTACACTCTTCTCTGTTGTTAGAGTGTGAGTAGTGAATTACATGTATAAACTTTGTCCTCTGTTTCCTTTTTTCAGGAAGAAGAAAAATAAAGATGGTAATACTTCTATTTCTTTTATAAAAGTATGTCACATTTTCTTGTTATGCTTTAAAGTATTTGTTAAAATTAAATAAAAACATGGCTACGTGTATGGTTCTCTTCAGGAGATGACAGTGATGATCATAGCAGCCCAGACACAGAAAAGAAGGTATGAAGTACAAACAATATTTGGTATGTCCAAACACATGGATGATATGACACTGAGTTGAGTACAGGGTTAGGGTCAATTTCATTTAAATTCAAGAAGTACAGTGAAATTCCAATTATTTTCAATGCTTTTCAATAATACATGCATGTGTGTGTGTGTGTATAATTCTGTCTCTCGCTGGATCACAGTTAGAAAATAACTTTTTGGGGCTCTTCAAACAAGTAGCGAAAGTTGTAAGGGATATGGATGATTAATAATAAGTATGTTAGATAAAGTTCACAGCATGTTTGTTTTGCTTGTCAGGTGAGAGGTGGATTCTGAAGTATAAAAGGCTGTATTCATGGTTCAAAAAGTGTGCACAGAAGTAGATCATAGTCAAAACCGCTGTCTGATATACACAGATAATGTGTGTCTGTGTGCTACATATTCAACAAGTACAGAAGCTTCCTTATGAGTCTAAAATTCTCCAATTCACCTGTGATACATTCTCACTAGATCAGCGGTCATGGGGGAGAGGAATTATATATTTTTTTAAAGTATATTCTATTTTAGCCAACAAGTTTTTCCTGATCAGGTCACATGGTCAGGGATAATTCCTGGCCCTTATCATAAAGGAAAAGATACAAGGAAAGGAAGCTTATTTAGGACAATTACAACATAACATTTGTTTCACCCCATTGTTTCCATTTTGTGACAGGAAGAGGATGTGACATACGCCACCATTGACCATAGCAACATCAAGACAACAGGAGTCATCGTAGATTCTTACGCTAACGACTGTGACTACGCCATTGTTAAACTTCCAACTTGCCCCGCCCACCAGTTGTTAATTAAAGAAGACTGTGCAGATGACTATGTCCTCATGGGCTGACCTCGTGTGTGTGTGTGTGTGTGTGTGTGTGTGTGTGTGTGTGTGTGTGTGTGTGTGTGTGTGTGTGTGTGTGTGTGTGTGTGTGTGTGTGTGTGTGTGTGTGTGTGTGTGTGTGTGTGTGTGTGTGTGTGTGTGTGTGTGTGAGGGGGACGTTTTGAAGGGGGACAATGTAGATGCAAGGTGGACACAGGCCTGGGGCAAGCTGGACAGCACCTTTCTGAACCAAAGGACCCTAGATATGACTATGATAGCGCCCACAAATGGAGCTTTTCTTGATGCAGTGTGGTTGCAGGAATTATGTGCTTCTATAGTTGTGTTTAATTATGTTTTACAGTCACATTATGCTTATGTTAATGTATATGTTTTTTTTCCTAAGAGAAACGGATGCTTTAGTTCAGACTTTCTATGTGGTTTATTTGGCCTCTTGACAGAGGGAACAATGCAAAAAAATGCTATAGCTATCATACTGACCCTTGAGATACAACTACCAACCACACCACACACACACCCTGGGCTCGTGCCTAAGATAATGTTTAGTACCGCAAAAGAGAGAGATGAGATGTTTATGGTTTGTGATAGAAATACGTGTTTGAATTTTAATGCGAAATATTTTCTTTGCACAAATCTATTTGAATGAGATACAGTAAGGAGAGAGCGGGATTGGAGATACTGTTGTTTTGTGAACCGGTCTTAGTTGTTTCTCAATCACCAGGATCTGTCCGATCGTAAATTGTATCCTATCAATGATGGATGCAAAGATGGATTAAATCAACATTGTTAGAACATGCCACTTTTGTATCCTTACGTTTATAACATCAATGGCAACAATCAACGGCAGACAATTTTCTGCAACTTCAAGATTGAATCAATTAATATTTTGGGGCTTCTTTAAAACTAAAGAGTGGAAGACAAGAGTTACTGTCAAAGACTTAAATGGCCAATAATGTGGAGCCTTAGCAGGTAAAAAATAGAACCTCTGTCAAAATAGATCAATTTAGCTTCCTCTTTAGTCAGCATTATTCACAAATCACATAATAGCCTACAGCTTAAGTATGTTAACCAAAACAAGTTTCAATTCAAGGTCCATGCTCATCAAAATGGATCATATGGACTGATAATCAGCAGGTGATTGTTTCAAATCCTAGGTGAGCCACACTATAGATTCAACCTGTATGTTGCTTTGTCACTCTGTATCACTAGGCCTACTTATACTGGACTTCCTTTACTAGTCTCCTACACTACTCCCTTGATCTGTCATTTTTTTTCTTCTATTTCACCTTTATTTAACCAGGTAGGCAAGTTGAGAACAAGTTCTCATTTACAATTGTGACCTGGCCAAGTTAAAGCAAAGCAGTTCGACACATACAACAACACAGAGTTACACATGGAGTAAAACAAACATACAGTCAATAATACAGTAGAAAAATAAGTCTATATACAATGTGAGCAAATGAGGTGAGATAAGGGAGGTAGAGGCAAAAAAAAAGGCCATGGTGACGAAGTAAATACAATATAGCAAGTAAAACATTGGAATGGTAGATTTGCAGTGGAAGAATGTGCAAAGTAGAGATTTAAATAATGGGGTACAAAATAAATAAATACAGTAGGGATAGAGGTAGTTGTTTGGGCTAAATTATAGATGGGCTATGTACAGATGCAGTAATATGCGAGCTGCTCTGACAGCTGGTGCTTAAAACTTCTTATCAGTACGGAGGCGCTGTTTTCACTTTGGAAAAAATCGTGCCCAAATGAAACGGCCTCGTACTCTGTTCTAGATCATACAATATGCATATTATTATTACTATTGGATAGAAAACACTCTCAAGTTTCTAAAACTGTTTGAATTATATCTGTGAGTAAAATAGAACTCATTTGGCAGCAAACTTCCATACAGGAAGTGAAAAATCTGAAAACGAGGCTCTGTTTCAGGGCCTGCCTATTCAACTAGATTTTATTTATCGATATGTATGCACTTCATACGCCTTCCACTAGATGTCAACAGGCAGTGGAAGGTGGAATGGGGTGTCTAGCTTGATCTGAGGCCGAATAAGAGCTTTTGGAGTGACAGGTCCGGTATTTTCTTTGTCTTCCACGGCGCGCGAGGGACCTCGACATTGTCTTCTGAAAAGCGTTCGGTATACACGGCGAATATCTCCGGCTCTGATTTTATTTGATACATATGATAAAAACATCATAAAGTAGGTTTTTTCAACCGAGTTTTATCAGATTATTCAACGTTTATTGGGACTTTTGGAGTTTTCCGTTCTTTGCGCCAAGAGAGGATGGGAATGTTAGCAACCTTGGCTAGCATTGTGGCGCGAATTCGACAGAAGAAATGGACATTCTAAAACCAAACAACGATTTATTCTGGGAATAGGACTCCGTGTACAACATTCTGATGGAAGCTCAGCAAAAGTAAGAAAACATTTATGATGTTATTTCGTATTTCTGTGTAATATGTTGATGCCTATTCTCCGCCGTGTTGGTGAGCGCTGTCTCACAATAACCCAAGCTGTATGTTGTGGTAAAGTTATTTTAAAAAATTTAACACAGCGGTTGCATTAAGAACCAGTGTATCTTTCATTTGCCATACAACAAGTATTTTTATGTAAAGTTTATGATGAGTTCTTTGGTCAGATTAGGTGAGTGTCCAAAATATCTCCGGACATTCTGGGGAAATGTTGCTACGTATTCACAATGTATAACCACGATTTGCAGCTCTAAATATGCACATTTTCGAACAAAACATAAAAGTATTGTATAACATGATGTTATAAGACTGTCATCTGATGAAGTTGTCCAAAGGTTAGTGATTCATTTTATATATATTGCTGGTTTTTGCGAAAGCTACCTTTTGCGGTGAATAAATGCTTTTGTGTGTTTGGCTATTGTGGTAAACTAATATAAATCTATATTGTGTTTTCGCTGTAAAACACTTAAAAAATCGGAAATATTGGCTGGATTCACAAGATGTTTATCTTTCATTTGCTGTACACCATGTAGTTTTCATAAATGTTTTATGATGAGTATTTATGTATTTCACGTTGCTCTCTGTAATTATTCTGGCTGCTTTGGTGCTATTTTTGATGGTGGCTGCAATCTAAAACTATGATTTATACCTCAAATATGCACATTTTCGAACAAAACATAAATGTATTGTATAACATGTTATAAGACTGTCATCTGATGAAGTTGTTTCTTGGTTAGTGACTAATTGTATCTCTATTTTGTCGGTTTTGTGAAAGCTACCTATGCGGTGGAAACATGGTGAAAATATGCGGTTTTGTGTTTGGCTATTGTGGTTAGCTAATAGAAATACATATTGTGTTTTCGCTGTAAAACATTTTAAAAATCGGAAATGATGGCTGGATTCACAAGATGTTTATCTTTCATTTGCTGTATTGGACTTGTGATTTCATGATATTTATATGCTATTATTTACTTGTGGCGCAAGGCTATGCTAGTCAGCTTTTCTGATGAGGAGGATCCCGGATCCGGGAGGGTGATGAAGTAGAGGTTAAAGCTAGTGAGGGAGATAAGTGTTTCCAGTTTCAGAGATTTTTGTAGTTCGTTCCAGTCATTGGCAGCAGAGAACTGGAAGGAGAGGCGGCCAAAGGAAGAATTGGTTTTGGGGGTGACCAGAGAGATATACCTGCTGGAGCGCGTGCTACAGGTGGGTGCTGCTATGGTGACCAGTGAGCTGAGATAAGGGGGGACTTTACCTAGCAGGGTCTTGTAGATGGAGCCAGTGGGTTTGGCGACAAGTATGTGAGAGCGTACAGGTCGCAGTGGTGGGTAGTATATGGGGCTTTGGTGACAAAACGGATGGCACTGTGATAGACTGCATCCAATTTATTGAGTAGGGTATTGGAAGCTATTTTGGAAATGACATCTCCGAAGTCGAGGATCGGTGGATGGTCAGTTTTACAAGGGTATGTTGGGCAGCATGAGTGAAGGATGCTTTGTTGCGAAATAGGGAGCCAATTCTAGATTTACCTTTGGATTGGAGATGTTTGATGTGAGTCTGGAAGGAGAGTTTACAGTCTAACCAGACACCTAGGTATTTGTAGTTGTCCACATATTCTAAGTCAGAACCGGCCAGAGTAGTGATGTTGGACGGGCGGGCAGGTGCAGGCAGCGAACGGTTGAAGAGCATGCATTTAGTTTTACTTGTATTTAAGAGCAATTGGAGGCCACGGAAGGAGAGTTGTATGGCATTGAAGCTCGTCTGGAGGGATGTTAACACAGTGTCCAAAGAAGGGCCAGAAGTATACAGAATGGTGTCGTCTGCGTAGAGGTGGATCAGAAACTCACCAGCAGCAAGAGCGACATCATTGATGTATACAGAGAAGAGAGTCGGTCCAAGAATTGAACCCTGTGGCACCCCCATAGAGACTGCCAGAGGCCCGGACAACAAGCCCTCCGATTTGACACACTGAACTCTATCAGAGAAGTAGTTGGTGAACCAGGCGAGGCAATCATTTGAGAAACCAAGACTATCGAGTCTGCCGATGAGGATGTGGTGATTGACAGAGTCGAAAGCCTTGGCCAGGTCAATGAATACGGCTGCACAGTATTGTTTCTTATCGATGGCGGTTAAGATATCGTTTAGGACCTTGAGCGTGGCTGAGGTGCACCCATGACCAGCTCTGAAACCAGATTGCATAGCGGAGAAGGTATGGTGGGATTCGAAACGGTCGGTAATCTGTTTGTTGACTTGGCTTTTGAAGACCTTAGAAAGGCAGGGTAGGATAGATATAGGTTTGTAGCAGTTTGGGTCAAGAGTGTATCCCCCTTTGAAGAGGGGGATGACCGCAGCTGCTTTCCAATCTTTGAGAATCTCAGACAACACGAAAGAGAGGTTGAACAGGCTAGTAATAGGGGTTGCAACAATTTTGGCAGATCATTTTAGAAAGAAAGGGTCCAGATTGTCTAGCCCTGCTGATTTGTAGGGGTCCAGATTTTGCAGCTCTTTCAGAACATCAGCTGACTGGATTTGGGAGAAGGAGAAATGGGGAAGGCTTGGGCGAGTTACTGTGGGGGGTGCAGTGCTGTTGACCGGGGTAGGGGTAGCCAGGCGGAAATCATGGCCAGCCGTAGAAAAATGCTTATTGAAATTCTCAATTATAGTGGATTTATCGGTGGTAACAGTGTTTCCTATCCTCAGTGCAGTGGGCAGCTGGGAGGAGTCATAACTGGGTTTCTAACATCACTAAATTTGTGAAAGCAAGATGGAGGCAAGTTCACCATGAGTTTTCACATTATTGTATTCCCCTGTCCTTCTTTGAGATTTATGGTTAGGAAAGAGGTGAACTCATAGAAAACGTCTTCATGGAAAGGAGATCTAAGCTGCAGTCCAAGCACGTCATTTTTAACCCCTCAGCCCTTGTGCTAGCTACTTTCGCTTTGGGGAATCCGGATGCAGTTTGATTGCCATCTTAAGTGGAGGTTCAATTCACTAACGTTGCCCCCTCTGCCCTCGATTTAGCTTGAGGTAGCGAGGGAAGAACTTCGATCACTTGTGGGGTTGCTATGACCTTTTAATGATAACTGTAGTCACATGTTGTTATGTTGTGTTGATAACATGCTGTGTTGTCATGTGTTGCTGCCTTGCTATTGTTGTTGTCTCTATATGTAGTGTTGTGTTGTCTCTCTTGTTGTGATGTGTGTTTTGTCCTATATTAATATTGTATTTTTATTTTTTATTTTATCCCTGGCCCCCGTCCCCGCAGGAGGACTTTTGGTAGGCCGTCATTGTAAATAAGAATTTGTTCTTTTTATAGACTTGACGTTTTGTCAAAGTTTTTTTTAAATTGCGTTGTTTTAAAAGAGTGCAAGGTCGAATTGGGTTTGCACACATGCACACTTCAGTGCATGTGTGCAAACCCAATTCGACCTTGCACTCTTTTAAAACAACGCAATTTAAAAAAAAACTTTGACAAAACGTCAAGTCTATAAAACTTTTGGCACTGTGTTCATAACATATTCTAGTTTTAAGAACAGAAAAATGTTTCATCAATGAGAACATTTGCAGAATGTCGGTCCAGTTTCAGCTAGTTCCAACCTCCCACACAATCCGTGACTGGACTTTCTCTCACTCCCATATTTGATGATGAGAAAACTTTCTAGACAGATGTTTCAGCTTTATAGCCCCTGTGTTGTTTCTGGGGTACCCCATTCTGTCTGTGAGTATACTGTATCATGTCACATCCTATGAAATTGACCAATACAAACAAACATACAGTAGTGTAAAGTACTTAAGTAAAAATACTTTAAAGTACTGCTTAATTAAGTAGTTTTGGGGGGTATCTGTACTTTACTTTACTATTTATATTTTTGACAACCTTTACTTCACTAGATTCCTAAAGAAAATAATGCACTTTTTACTCCATACATTTTCCCTGACACCCTACTGCCTCTGATCTAGCGGAACTCGCTAAACAAAAATGCTTTGTTTGTAAATTAATGCCTGATTGTTGGAGTGTGCCCCTGGTTTGCATAATATAAGCAATTTGAAATTATTAATACTTTTACTTTTAATTTTGATACTTAAGTCTATTTAAAACCAAAAACTTTTAGACTTTTACTCAAGTAGTATTTTACTGGGTGGCTTTCACTTTTACTTGAGTCGTTTTCTATTAAGGTATCTTTAGTTTTACTCAAGTATGACATTTGAGTACTTTTTCCACCACTGCAAACACACGTTTTCCAACTCAAAAGCAATTGATTAAATTCAAAAGTTTAGTTGTTATCTTAGTTCTCAGAGTCAAACTTTTGTCTCATGAATGTAACCACAGAGAATGTTGTGTGTACTTCAAATCCTTTCCCCATTAACTCTGGATGTAGGTTTCAAATGTAAAGAATCTGTTTTTATTATATAATAAACTTGATATCTAAATTCAATCATAAATACACACTCAACAAAAACTCTGTAATTACACATCAGTATTATATAAATTGAGATTTTGATTAAACATCTCAATATTGCACTCTTCCCCATGATTTGCAGATGACAGGAGTGTGGGAACAGTCAAACGTGTGTTATGAGAGCAGTGGTATACAGTTGTGCTGACTACACAGCAAGTCATAGTTCTCGTTATGAAAATGCTAAACTGGAAAGAGCATCTCTCATCTGCCCACATCTCTTTGGTTGTAGAAAAGTCTGTTTTTGGCCATTTTCTCACGTCAGTCAGGAGTGATCAGATCTGTGAGGTTTTCCTTTTGTAACAGAAGCCCTGTGTCATGTCCTCCATCATTCCCCTGTTTACTGGATCAGTTTCTTCAACCTCAATGTTCTCAGAGTGGCGTGCAGAGGTGTGTGTGTGTGTTATGTGAACAGGTCTGCAGAGGAGTTGTAGATTAAATTGACACTTTGTGTATAGATGGCGTAGGGTTCTACTTCCTCCACATAGTCCTGTGACTGAGAGAGAAACATACTCATCACTATTTACAGTAAACTGCTATCTACGCAAAACATACAGGTATTAAGGTAATGTAGCGTAACACAATGTAGGATATAGCTCATACATACCGGAGGAGCCTCGGGACTGTGAATACACAGATAAAGCTCTTTATTATACAAGCAATAACATTGAACCAAATCATTTTTATCATAAAATATCAAAATCATTAGAATAATGAATATTCATACCTAATTCTGCAGGGGTGTTTTCGTGTGAAGTATAAACCCCCCAGAATAGCCATGATGAAGCTTATAGTTCCCATGGAGATTATGACTAATCGCCAGGGTATGACGACTCCTGACAGGGAGAGAAAATGATAAATAATCAGAATCAGAATACATTTCCCACTGGGCACACCACGTAATTTCAACATGGAAATTTGGGTAATATTTGGTTGAGATGTTGATCAATGAGATTTCAACGATTATTCACCTACTCAAAAAGACAGCGATTAGTTTGATGAATACCCAATGTGTTATCACTATGCTTTTAACCATCTAAAAGCACAACCAAATTCCAATGGAAAACAATACAGTGGGGCAAAAAAGTATTTAGTCAGCCACCAATTGTGCAAGTTCTCCCACTTAAAAAGATGAGAGAGGCCTGTAATTTTCATCATAGGTACACTTCAACTATGACAGACAAAATGAGAAAATAAAATCCAGAAAATCACATTGTAGGATTTTTTATGAATTTATTTGCAAATGATGGTGGAAAATAAGTATTTGGTCAATAACAAAAGTTTATCTCAATACTTTGTTATATACCCTTTGTTGGCAATGACAGACGTCAAACGTTTTCTGTAAGTCTTCACAAGGTTTTCACACAGTGTTGCTGGTATTTTGGCCCATTCCTCCATGCAGATCTCCTCTAGAGCAGTGATGTTTTGGGGCTGTTGCTGGGCAACACGGACTTTCAACTCCCTCCAAAGATTTTCTATGGGGTTGAGATCTGGAGACTGGCTAGGCCACTCCAGGACCTTGAAATGCTTCTTACGAAGCCACTCCTTCGTTGCCCGGGCGGTGTGTTTGGGATCATTGTCATGCTGAAAGACCCAGCCATGTTTCATCTTCAATGCCCTTGCTGATGGAAGGAGGTTTTCACTCAAAATCTCACGATACATGGCCCCATTCATTCTTTCCTTTACACGGATGAGTCGTCCTGGTCCCTTTGCAGAAAAACAGCCCCAAAGCATGATGTTTCCACCCCCATGCTTCACAGTAGGTATGGTGTTCTTTGGATGCAACTCAGCATTCTTTGTCCTCCAAACACAACGAGTTGAGTTTTTACCAAAAAATATATTTTTGGGTTTCATCTGACATTCTCCCAATCTTCTTCTGGATCATCCAAATGCTCTCTAGCAAACTTCAGACGGGCCTGGACATGTACTGGCTTAAGCAGGGGGACACGTCTGGCACTGCAGGATTTGAGTCACTGGCGGCGTAGTGTGTTACTGATGGTAGGCTTTGTTACTTTGGTCCCAGCTCTCTGCAGGTCATTCACTAGGTCCCCCCGTGTGGTTCTGGGATTTTTGCTCACCGTTCTTGTGATCATTTTGACCCCACGGGGTGAGATCTTGCGTGGAGCCCCAGATCGAGGGAGATTAGCAGTGGTCTTGTATGTCTTCCATTTCCTAATAATTGCTCCCACAGTTGATTTCTTCAAACCAAGCTGCTTACCTATTGCAGATTCAGTCTTCCCAGCCTGGTGCAGGTCTACAATTTTGTTTCTGGTGTCCTTTGACAGCTCTTTGGTCTTGGCCATAGTGGAGTTTGGAGTGTGACTGTTTGAGGTTGTGGACAGGGGGCTTTTATACTGGTAACAAGTTCAAACAGGTGCCATTAATACAGGTAACGAGTGGAGGACAGAGGAGCATCTTAAAGAAGAAGTTACAGGTCTGTGAGAGCCAGAAATCTTGCTTGTTTGTAGGTGACCAAATACTTATTTTCCACCATAATTTGCAAATAAATTCATAAAAAATCCTACAATGTGATTTTCTGGATTTTCCTTTCTCATTTTGTCTGTCATAGTTGAAGTGTACCTATGATGAAAATTACAGGCCTCTCTCATCTTTTTAAGTGGGAGAACTTGCACAATTGGTGGCTGACTAAATACTTTTTTGCCCCACTGTATCTGATTTTTGGTTTCGTTGTCATCTAAATGTGTTATCACTGCGCTTTCAACCATTTAAATGGGAATACAATGTCAGATATTTTGTATTTATACAAAAGTACACAGTGCAAGTGATTATTGCTGTGTGAGATTCTGCCCAGATTATTATAGCAATTGTGAAGATCTCCACAGACCTGTGATCTTTGCATGCTATCTCGATCATGCACGCTTTCTATGATTACGTAAGAATATATTTATAGTTAGGCTACAGTAGGCAATGGATGTACTACTCATTTTAAGGTTGAATAAATACTGTTAGGCCTACATTAGTTTGTAAGACAGCCTTAACTGTATGCTATGTATTTACTGTATAGTTATATTGAATAGTGTTTGATTGCCAACGCAACCAGGGGAGGGCTTCCATTTTATGGGCTCTTCACCAACCTTGCTATTTTGTTTGTTTTTTCGCATTGTTTGTAACATATTTGGTACATAATGTTGCTGCTACCGTCTCTTATGACCGAAAATAGCTTCTGGATATCAGAACAGCGATTACTCACCTTGAACTGGACGAATAATTAAATTAAAAAGTCGCATCTCTAGGGTAGGTGCGACGCTAGAGTCCCACCTGGCCAACATCCGGTGAAATTGCAGAGTGCCAAATTCAAAATACAGAAATACTCATAATAAACATTCATAAAATATACAAGTGTTATACATCGGCTTAAAGATGAACTTCCTGTTAATCCAGCCGCTGTGTCAGATTTCAAAAAGGCTTTACGGCGAAAGCATACCATGCGATTATCTGAGGACAGCGCCCTGCTTACAAAAGCATACAAACATTTTCCAGCCAAGTAGATTAGTCACAAAAGTTTGAAATATCAATCAAATTAACCACTTACCTTTGATGATCTTCATATGTTTGCACTCACAAGACTCCATGTTACACAATGAATGTTTGTTTGTTCGGTAAAGTACCTCTTTATATCCAAAACAACTCAGTTCTGTTGGTGCGTTTTGTTCAGTAATCCACTGGCTCAATGGCGGTCACAACAGGCAGACGAATAGATCCAAATAGTACTGGTAAAGTTCGTCGAAACATGTCTAACAATGTTTTTTATTAATCATCAGGGTGTCTATTGTCTTTATAATCAATAATATTTTAACTGGACAATGGCGTATTCAATACAAAGGAAAAATAACGGGGGGCGTGCTCCCGGTCGCACGCCCCCGGTCGTGCGCTCAAAAAGCTCTTGTTCATTCAAGCGACCACTCAGAAAATGGTCTCATTCTTACTCATTTTTCAGAATAAAAGCCTGAAACAATGTCTAAAGACTCTTGACATCTAGTGGAAGACATAGGAACTGCAATCTAGGTCCCATCCATTTATATGGTGGATAGGCTTTCAATGGAAAAACACTAAATTCAAAAGAATGCCACTTCCTGGATGGATTCTCCTCAGGTTTTCGCCTGCCATATCAGTTCTGTTATACTCAGACATTATTTTAACAGTTTTGGAAACTTTAGAGTGTTTTCTATCCAATACTACCATGCATATCCTATCTCAGTTTACTTTGGGCACGCTTTTCATCCGGGCGTCTAAACACTGCCCCCTACCCTAGAAAGGTTAATGAGGCGGACGGGAGAGATTTACTCCAGACACCCGAACAGGCCCTCACCCCCGTCATTCTCAGGAGAAAGAGACGGAGGTTTCGCAGAAAGAGATCGGGGTGCCTTGTGGACGATGATGATTGTGGACTACAGGAAAAGGAGGACCGAGCACGCTCCCATTGTCATCGACGGGGCTGTAGTGGAGCAGGTTGAAAGCTTCAAGTTCCTTGGCATCCACATCACCAACAAACTAACATGGTCCAAGCACACCAAGACAGTTGTGAAGAGGGCATGACAAAACCTCAAGAGACTGAAAAGTTTTGGCATGGGTCCTCAGATCTTCAAAAGGTTCTACAACTGCACCATCGAGAGCATCCTGACTGGTTTCATCACTGCCTGGTATGGCACCTGCTCAGTCTCCGAACTTAAGGCACTACAGATGGTAGAGAGCACAGCCCAGTACATAGTCATTTAGCTCAGTTACCTTCACTTTCTTGGGAACAGGAACAATGGTGGCCCTCTTGATTTCCAACAACAACGAGACGGCCTACAGGGAGGAGGTGAGGGCCCTCGGAGTGTGGTGTCAGGAAAATAACCTCACACTCAATGTCAACAAAACAAAGGAGATGATCATGGACTTCAGGAAACAGCAGAAGGAGCAGCCCCCTATCCACATCGACGGGACAGTAGTGGAGAAGGTGGAAAGTTCCTCGGCATACACATCACTGACAAACTGAAATGGTCCACCCACACAGACAGCGTGGTGAAGAAGGCGCAGCAGCGCCTCTTCAACCCCAGGAGGCTGAAGAAATTCGGCTTGTCACCAAAAACACTTACAAACTTTTACAGATGCACAATCGAGAGCATCCTGTCGGGTTGTATCATTGCCTGGTACGGCAACTGCTCCGCCCACAACCGTAAGGCTCTCCAGAGGGTAGTGAGGTCTGCACAACGCATCACCGGGGGCAAACTACCGGCCCTCCAGGACACCTACACCACCCGATGTCACAGGAAGGCCAAAAAGATCATCAAGGACAACTACCACCCGAGCCACTGCCTGTTCACCACACTATCATCCAGAAGGCGAGGTCAGTACAGGTGCATCAAAGCGGGGACCGAGAGACTGAAAAACAGCTTCTATCTCAAGGCCATCAGACTGTTAAACAGCCATCACTAACATTGAGTGGCTGCTGTCAACATACTGACTCATCTCTAGCCACTTTAATAATGAAAAAATGTATGTAATAAATGTATCACTAGCCACTTTAAACAATGTCACTTTACATAATGTTTTCAAACCCTACATTACTCATCTCATATGTATATACTGTACTCTATCATCTACTGCATCTTGCCTATGCCGTTCAGCCATCACTCATTCATATATTTTTATGTACATATTCTTATTCATTCCTTTACACTTGTGTGTATAAGGTAGTTGTTGTGAAATTGTTAGGTTAGATTACCTGTTCGATATTACTGCATGGTCGGAACTAGAAGCACAAGCATTTTGCTACACTCACATTAACATATGCTAACCATGTGTATGTGACAAATAACATTTGATTTGATTTGATTTGATTTGGGACCAAGCTTTCTGCCATCCAGGACCTCTATACCAGGCGGTGTCAGAGGAAGGCCCTAAAAATTGTCAAAGACTCCAGTCACCCTAGTCATAGACTGTTCTCTCTGCTATTTGCATTGCCACCCTCTTTTACGCTGCTACTCTCTGTTATTATCTATGCATAGTAATTTTAATAACTCTACCTACATGTACATACTACCTCAATTACCTCGACTTACCGGTGCCCCCCGCACATTGACTCTGTACCGGTACCCCCAATACAGTATGTAGCCTCGCTATTGTTATTTTACTGCTGCTCTTTAATTATTTGTAACTTTTTTTTTTTTCTTGTGGGGGGTGGTATTTTTCTTAAAACTGCATTGTTGGTTAAGGGCTTGTAAATAAGCATGTCACTGTAAGGTCTACACCTGTTGTATTCGGCGCATGTGACAAATAACATTTGATTTGATTTAAAGAAAATCTAAAGAATGGATAGTTTCATCTGAGCAACTGGCTTAATTCTATTCTTTAACTATTATTTTTGGTTTATTTGGGGACGTAAATCCAACATATAATTTGTTAACCTGTCAACAATTTAATAGGCTATTTACTGTATTGCAAAAGTGAATTGTGTTTGGTTGTCAACGCAACATTTGAGGGGTATTCAGACCCCTTGACTTTTTTATACATTTTGTTAGGTTACAGCCTTATTCTACAATTGATTAACTTGTTTTTCCTCTCATACATCTACTGTACACCCAATACACCATAAAGACAAAGCAAAAATGTAATTTTTTTGCTAATTTCTAAAATTAAAAAAAATGACATATTCAGTACTTTGTTGAAGCTCCTTTGGCAACGATTACAGCCTCAAGTCTTCTTACGTATGACGCTACAAAATTGGCACACCTGTAATTGGGGAGTTTTTCCCATTCTTCTCTGCAGATCCTCTCAAGCTCTGTCAAGTTGGATGGGAGGTGTTGCTGCATAGCTATTTTCAGATCTTTCCATAGATATTCGATCGGGTTCAAGTTCGGGCTCTGGCTGGGCCACTCAAGGACATTCAGAGACTTGTCCCATAGCCATTCCTGCTTTGTCTTGGCTGTGTGCTTAGGGTCTTTGTCCTGTTGGAAGGTGAAACTTCGCCCTAGTCTGAGGTCCTGAGCGCTCTGGAGCAGATTTTCATTAAGGATCTCTCTCTGTGCTTTGCTCTGTTCATCTTTGCCTCGATCTTGACTAGTCTCCCAGTCTCTGCCACTGACAAACATCCCCACAGCATGATGCTGCCACCACCATGCTTCACCGTAGGGATAGTGCCAGGTTTCCTCCAGAAGTGACTCTTGGCATTCAGGCCAAAGAGTTCAATCTTGCTTTCATCAGACGAGATAATCTTGTTTCTCATGGTCTGAGAGTCTTTAGGTGCCTTTTGGCAAACTCCAAGCGGGCTGTCATGTGCCTTTAACTGAGAAGTGGCTTCTGTCTGGCCACTCTACCATAAAGGCCTGATTGGTTGAGTGCTGCAGAGATGGTTGTCCTTCTGGAAAGTTCTCTCATCTCCACAAAGGAACTCTAGAGCTCTGTCAGAGTGACCATTGGGATCTTGTTCACCTAAGGCCCTCCCTCCCCCGATTGCTCAGTTTGGCCGAGCGGCCAGCTCTAGGAAGTCTTAGTGGTTCCAAACATCTTCCATTTAAGAATGATGGAGGCCACTGTCTTCTTGGGGACTTTCAATGCTTCAGAAATGTTTTGGTACCCTTCCCCAGATCTGTGCCTCGACACGATCCTTTCTTGGAGGTCTACGGGCAATTCTTTGACCTCATGGCTTGGTTTTTGTCTGACATTCACTGTCAACTGTGAAACCTCATATAGACAGGTGTGTGCCTTTCCAAATTATGTCCAAACAATTGAATTTACCACAGGTGGACTCCAATCAAGTAGTAGAAACATCTCAAGGATGATCAATGGAGACAGGATTCGCCTGAGCTCAATTTCGAGTCTCATAGCAAAAGGTCTGAATACTTTTTATTTTTAATACATTTCTGTTTTAGCAACATCATTATGGGGTATTGCAGAGGATTTTCTTTTATTTAATCTATTTTAGGAAAAGTCTGTAACGTAACAAAATGTGGAAAAAGTCAAGGGGTCTGAATACTTACCAAAGGCAGTGTATATTTTGTGCCACTGACTTAGGGCTCTATTCAATCCGCATTGTGGAAGTTCAGCTTTACAGCGCGATTGAAATTTAGAGGCAATGTTCCCACTTTAGCTGAGATTGCAAAGGAAGCACTGCATATGTTGGCTCAATCGGAAATTACATAAAAAATTATAGTGCAGAGTGGATAACGCTTCAGCTTTACAAATTGAATAATGCCCAAGGTCTGTCTTTAATTCCAGTAGGTCTACAAAGGTATAATTGATATGTTGGGTCCATGTCTCCATCTCAAACAGGAATCGAAGTTAAAGAAAAGGACTAAATCTAATCAAACTTTATTTAAAGTGCATTTAAAGTTTAATTTGATATAGTCAAATTCTTTAACTTTGATTTTTGGTTGAGATGGAGACGTGAATCCAACACATTAATGATTCAATTTGAAATCAAACCAAGATTGAAACCCTAGGCCTATATGTATTGTCTATTTTTTGTTTAACGCTGGGTTGCATTGAAACAATAGCTGTTGATGACTTTGCAAATGCTATACAATATATACAGTGGGGAGAACAAGTATTTGATACACTGCCGATTTTGCCGATTTTCCTACTTACAAAGCATGTAGAGGTCTGTAATTTTTATCATAGGTACACTTCAACTGTGAGAGACGGAACCTAAAACAAAAATCCCGAAAATCACATTGTATGATTATTTTTAAGTAATTAATTAGCATTTTATTGCATGACATAAGTATTTGATACATCAGAAAAGCAGAACTTAATATTTGGTACAGAATCCTTTGTTTGCAATTACAGAGATCATACGTTTCCTGTAGTTCTTGACCAGGTTTGCACACACTGCAGCAGGGATTTTGGCCCACTCCTCCATACAGACCTTCTCCAGATCCTTCAGGTTTCGGGGCTGTCTCTGGGCAATACGGACTTTCAGCTCCCTCCAAAGATTTTCTATTGGGTTCAGGTCTGGAGACTGGCTAGGCCACTCCAGGACCTTGAGATACTTCTTACGGAGCCACTCCTTAGTTGCCCTGGCTGTGTGTTTCGGGTCGTTGTCATGCTGGAAGACCCAGCCACGACCCATCATCAATGCTCTTACTGAGGGAAGGAGGTTGTTGGCTAAGATCTCGCAATACATGGCCCCATCCATCCTCCCCTCAATACGGTGCAGTCGTCCTGTCCCCTTTGCAGAAAAGCATCCCCAAAGAATGATGTTTCCACCTCCATGCTTCACGGTTGGGATGGTGTTCTTGGGGTTGTACTCATCCTTCTTCTTCCTCCAAACACGGCGAGTGGAGTTTAGACCAAAAAGCTCTAGTTTTGAATCATCAGACCACATGACCTTCTCCCATTCCTCCTCTGGATCATCCAGATGGTCATTGGCAAACTTCAGACGGGCCTGGACATGCGCCTGCTTGAGCAGGGGGACCTTGTGTGCGCTGCAGGATTTTAATCCATGACGGCGTAGTGTGTTACTAATGGTTTTCTTTGAGACTGTGGTCCCAGCTCTCTTCAGGTCATTGACCAGGTCCTGCCGTGTAGTTCTGGGCTGATCCCTCACCTTCCTCATGATCATTGATGCCCCACGAGGTGAGATCTTGCATGGAGCCCCAGACCGAGGGTGATTGACCATCATCTTGAACTTCTTCTATTTTCTTCTATTTTCTAATAATTGCGCCAACAGTTGTTGCCTTCTCACCAAGCTGCTTGCCTATTGTCCTGTAGCCCATCCCAGCCTTGTGCAGGTCTACAATTTTATCCCTGATGTCCTTACACAGCTCTCTGGTCTTGGCCATTGTGGAGAGGTTGGAGTCTGTTTGATTGAGTGTGTGGACAGGTGTCTTTTATACAGGTAACGAGTTCAAACAGGTGCAGTTAATACAGGTAATGAGTGGAGAACAGGAGGGCTTCTTAAAGAAAAACTAACAGGTCTGTGAGAGCCGGAATTCTTACTGGTTGGTAGGTGATCAAATACTTATGTCATGCAATAAAATGCAAATGAATTACTTAAAAATCATACAATGTGATTTTCTGGATTTTTGTTTTAGATTCCGTCTCTCACAGTTGAAGTGTACCTATGATAAAAATTACAGACCTCTACATGCTTTGTAAGTAGGAAAACCTGCAAAATCGGCAGTGTATCAAATACTTGTTCTCCCCACTGTATATGCCTAAATCTATTTTTTTATGATACAGTGTATAACGTATAAAGTATGGTTACATTTCATTTGCTCTGTCACGCCTATCCTTTGGAATGACTGATATCAACAATGAAAATATTTAGTTATGAAGAGATCTCCTTATAATCATTCTCACAGTAGCACATTGGTAGTAGTCAATGGCAAATATCAAAGCTTAAGCAAGCCTGGGTTTGGTTAAAACCCTGGATGGGAGACAAAATTAATAGATGTTAGATGGATCAACTCTGCAGTAGGTGCTGCCCAGCCTTTAGTTTTTTTTCTGATAGTGGACATAACGTTGAAGATCTGACATTGTTTCAAAGGTACATATTCAACATATTTTAATACAAGGTTTGTTTATGCTGAAAATTGGTTACAATGATGACTAGAGCACTTGGGGATTCTATGGTTGAAATTCCACCCTCAAAACAAGTTGATTACTTTTTTCAAATCCAATGTATTTTCCATGTAGATTCCACGTCACAATACGTTGACAAATGACTCTGAAACAACGTTGATTCAACCAGCTTGTGCCCAGTGGGTTACCATCATCCCATCCTATTTCATTTACACTCAATCTAGTAAACTCTGTCAATAGACTCTGAAAGATTTTATTGACTAAAAAAGCTACGATGTTCACTCCTATTCTAAAAGAGTGAGATATTAGTCATACAGTGTCCTTCTAAATACAGTGTCCTTCTAAATTCTAAACAGTCAGTCTATACCTGGTGTCACCATATGCACCTCCTCCCAGGAGGGATGTATGACAGCACAAGTCAGGTTGCCCATAGCAATCCCCTCGGGCAGGACCAATCGACTCTCTACTGTGTTGAAGCCATCTAGGTTCAATGTGGTGGTTGAAGTAGAGTTCCATGTTTCACTCCAGCAGATGGAGGCAGCTGGTTTCCCCCCTTCAGCCAAACACACAGCCACCTGCCTACTGCCCTCCCACTCTAGCCAGGCAGAAACACTGGGAGGGGCTGCACACAGGGGGAAGAGGGGGGAAATAGGCATATTGAGAACAACACATGTATTTTGTATTTTGCAATATAGAGAAATGAAAGCACACAGAAGTCATGCTAAACATTACAGATCTATGAAGGTTTCTTACCTATTAGTGATACATCAATGTTTGAGGCGTAGCTTCCTGCTTTGTACACCGACTCACACTGGTAGATTCCCTCATCTCTCTTTGAGAACTCTGGAATCTGTAGGTAGGATTCACCCCTGGATGTGTTGAGCATGGCTTTTCCATCATTGCATGTGTTCAGATTTTGGTTATCATTACTAGATGATATTTGACACGTTATTCCATCCAGTTTTATTTTCCAGATGGTGTAGATCATCTCACTCCAAGTCTTATTGCTGCACTTTAAGATGGCATTATTCCCCAGGTGGAAATGTTCACTCCTGGCAGCTAAAGAAATACTATTAAAATAACTACTTCAAAGAATTGTACTTATTTAAATAAAAATGACTTTTGGATAAATGGACGGTGAATGAATAAATGGTTTCATATTAAATGCATGTGTGATACAGTTGTATGAGTATTATTATAGGCCTACGTATATGTATCATTATCTTTTTACAATACATACAATATATAGAGGAGCTTGATGTGGCTATGTCGGATATTCAGACCTATCTCTGAGTCATGCAGACTATCAGGCCTCATTCCAAGGAACAGGAAACTTTTTTGAATCATTTCCTCTTTCTCCTCTCCTGAAACATAAAGCCCTATCTCTCTCTGACCAAAAAATGTGGCAACATGCTAGTGGCGATTAAACAGGTTTGGTAAAAAAAAAAAAATGTTTTACCAATGACTCTGTGTTGTAGGCCTAGAGGCACAGCGAAGGTGAGGAAAGGGGAAGTGTGAGAGATCACAGAAATGTTGTGGTTATATCCTGAGAGAATGATCAAAGTGCATGTTAGTGGCAGATCATGTTAGCAAAATGTTAAGCATTCAACATCATCAGTTAAACATGATTTCATCAAGTGTAAGTTCAATCAATAGAAAAGCATGTCTTAGTTGATCAGCAAAACAGTCTAGAGGAAGAAAAGTGGCTTGTTGGTCATCTGAAAGCCAATGTCTTATAAAATGTGTCTTACAAAAAAGTGATAGTTGAACAGTTGGAGGTTTATAGTCATTATTAGAAAGTTCAGTTTGTTAGTTAAGTGTTTTACTTTTAAAAAATTGCAGCACATAAAACTTTCCGCTCTTAAAACACCTCCCAATGTTATACATAAGATGTGATATCATGGGAGGATGACTGCTAGGTTACTGAAGTTTCTGAAGTGGGATGTTTTCTGGGTCACACACTGCTCTTTCATTCTTGTTGATGTTTACTTTAGACAAGTATATAACTTCTGTGGTGGTTACAGAAACCCACAGGACCCCCATACACTGCCTGATTAGTAATGTCACTTTCCTCAAATCAATCTCCTCTCAAATACAGGGGAAAATATGTTAGGTAATCTGTAAACCATGCCACACCAACACACACAAGTCTCTAGCGTGTGATACGCTGCATGTTCCTTCCCGTGGTAGAAAAAAATGGAACCTTTTGTTTAAAACATCTTTATATAATCACCCAAATCTGTTCCACTGACTTTGTCTTCAGTTTGACCACAACAGAGTAGTCAGAACAGAACTCTCGATACACATGCCATAGAAATCTAGAGCCCTTGGGGATTCTACCAGCAGCCGACAGAGTTTACAATTTAGAACGGGGGACTCCTTAGTCAGAGCAGTAGGAAAATATAAAACATCTATTTTGATCAGTATTTTTTGGTCATAAAATAAATATTTTGACTGTATGATATAATCATATCTATTTTAGGGTATCTATGGATAAATGCTTTGAATGTTGTATGAATAATTTAACCCTTTACACCAGTGGTCACTAACTGATCTCCAAAGCATTCCTAGTCGATCACCAAACATTTTTGTAAAAAACCCAAAGCAACTAATTGACTTCCGATTTATGTTTTTTTTTTTATTGCACTGTTGGCGGTAGGTGAAGAGTATATTAAGTGCACCTACAGGCCTACCACTGGCCAATCAGATAGCTCAGATCACCGTGTCTGCACAGTTACCTTGAGCCATAGATTGTAAAAAGAAGCATTGGATGCACAGCAAAGTTGATACTGTGAGATTTAAAAACGATTAAAACCATGACTAGAGAGAGACTGCTGTTTTTATGAGTAAGTTCCTGTTTACGTTGTTATTGTTATTCCTGTTTACGTTGTCAACAATTTAAGCCATAGCATGCATGTTCTCCCTACTTCACTCACGCTACAACCAGCACTGCAGCTGCAATGAAGGAGTACAGTATAACAAAGTGTTCTAATAAGCTTGCATTGTTATTATTAGCAGCTTGTGTTTGTTTGATATCAAGCAATATTTCACTTTCTCTGGTCATATGAGTAACAACATGAATTGGTGCATGATTCAGAAATAATGCAATGTGACTTGATTTTTGACATCAGTTTGAAGACTGTATGCCTTTTATCTCAGCGGAGGGAGAGCAGAGGGACGGTGAGTCGGGTGACAGGCAGCCTCACTGCTGCTCCCTCCCTCCCCTCAGACTGACCATTAGATTCAGGCCATTAGTTCAGTAAAAAATATATACAGTATATTTACAATAATACAACAAATAATATATTACCAGAGTGATCATATGCCTAACATTTTTTTATATAATTTCAAAATGGTCTGAGAAGAACAACATTGGCAGGTCATTTCAAGCATAGCCAATATGCAGTGGTAATATATTGGGCCTATAGCCTACTGCACAAACCTTGTTGATACAGAACTGTATTTATTTAGTTAATGTTGAATAGGCTTACGTTTATTAAGTCATGTTTTTTTTAAACAGAGCGGTTTGCATTTTGATTCAGAAAGTGATCTTGACTCAGAAAAGGTTGGTGACCACTGCTTTACACAGTTCTCAAAATTAACCAAAACCAACCGGATAAACAAAATGAAGTGATGAGATCAAAATGAAGTGATGAGATTCTCAAACCTGTTTCTAAGCTCCAGGTTGCAGAAACAGCCAGGAGAGAGATGACTCCTATAATCCATGTCTTTCCCATCTCTCTGGTTGTTCTATATGGCTCCTGACAATACTCCTGTACTCCTCAAGACACTGCTGCTCGTTCCACCTGTCCCCCCCCTAAAAACAAAATCGTAAACTCCCCCCTTGGACACTATACCGTTATCCCTGAACCCTAAAACTGGCTGTATTATTGTTCCATTCTGTTTCCTCTTGTCTCAATGTGTTATAACTGTACTGTTTAAACTCTCTCAATGCTCTCTTCTCTTTCCTGCAAACTCTAAGTCTTAGTTGATATCTGCTCTCTGTTTCTGTCCTGATATACTCATTTGACTCCTTTACTGATGTTACTGTAACAAGCCCCTAAATAAACTAAATAATCCCTCCCTCTCTCTTCCCCTACTTCCTCTGTACAGCTCTCTCGCTCTCATTCTCCCACACACGGTGACGGTTGTTGACTCAGACGCATGTTTCCTCTCCCGCCTGTCACATGACCACAGAGTGCCACACAGCCTTTAAAGTCTCTGAAACAGCAATAACTGCAGGTGCCCTGCCAAAACTCTTTAAAACACTGGTTATCATACTTCTTACTGTCATTCTGTTCCAAGTCACGGATTTTAATTTGTCCAATAAACTAATCCAATCTGTTACTGAAATGGTTGTTCCAGTTTAAATGGTTTAGATAGTGTCCTTTCTTATTCTTCCCAACCCGGCAGTCATTCTGAATGCAGGTGAGTAAATATTCCAAATGTTGCATATTCCCATGCTGGTTGGATTCCAATAGTAATTACACATCACTTTGCAAGCCATCATAATGTGACTTGCAGGCCTGAAAACCATCAGTTTCATGCCACTGTATTAGGATAAAACTAGGCCCTCAAAGTAATACCTTTTTAAAACCTGTATTGTGTTTAAGAATTGAATTTGAATGATAGCCTATTTGCTGAGGAACTCACTCGATGAAGGCCACAGGACTAAAAATGGATGAATGTAACAACCATGTCTCTGCCACTAAGAAATACAGTCATGGGTGGTAACTCTACAATTTACTCGAAAGGTAAGGCAATGTGGGAAATAAGCAGTGTGTTAATGTAACATTGAAAAGTATGGATTAGTATGGACACTGGACTAGCGTTCAGTGTTGATTTAACACTGGATAATGTGCTGTGCGGGTGGCATAATAGCCAACAGGTCTTTGAGGTCCTTACATTACTTTAAGTCAAAATGTTCCTAGTTTCATGTTGATACATAATTATTGGTACGGCTTTATAATTACTAATCGGCTCAGAGTGAGCACTCATTACCAGCTAATAGATGTTTAGATGGTCTGTATTATGTGCTATACGTGTTTGTGTTGAACAAACCCTCTCCATATGACTGTAATGATCTCGCTCTGCAGAGATGCCATCACACTCAACAGGGAAGATGTTGATGACTCCTTCATCACATTGAGCTTTTCAAATGGGAGATTAACTGACATGAACAAACATTTAGCACATTCAGGGTGTGGTCGAACAAATACCCCCAAACAGATATGATGTAGTCTAGCAGAACAACAACCTTTTACCCCTTGCAATCCTGTTGACATCAGTTACATTTTTCTGAACCACAGAGGAGAGAGATGAGGAGGATGTGGGGAGAAGGGGGCATTGGTTTTGTCTGTGCCACTTATCTGTATGTTCTTTGGAAACTTAATTATGTGCAAGCTAGCAAAAAAGGACAATAAAAAAGCTGATGGATGAATTAATCTAAAGTTGATCAAAAGCTGAACACTATGGCCACTCTCGAATACTATATTGTATGTGAACTAATGTTCAACAATGCCTTGTGTTCTAACTAAGGATGGCTATAGGTAGGATTAAAGTTGGATATCAATAATATGCCTTGTGGCACTGTGTTCAAAACGGATACTTAATGTAAAACTGTTTTATAAATAAATACACGGACATGATTTAAGATTCAGTACATTACAGTAATATAGTGCATATCGATCAGATGTCACAGATGTCAAAGCAGCAGAGCTGCCAACTCTCACGCTTTGGCGGTGAGACACGCATTAGACCATCTTCTCACGCTCACACGCCACACCGCTTATACCTCAAGCATTGAAAAGTACTGTTTTTATTTGTCTAATTAGTCCATTGTATAGTCAGTGTTAACTTTTCAACTGTGCTCCAAATCGTTTTGAAATCGGAGCATCTGCGCCTGCAATTTAACATCACGAGCGGAACCTCTGTCATTGTCATGTCTTGCCAAAGCACTGTGAATCGCGGCACATTGAAGCATATGATTGGGCTAGTTGTGTAAGAGATCAAGGGGATTGAATGCGCGTTTTAAATAAACGCTCCTCAAGAAGAGTGGAGCTGAATGGAGAGAGAACATTCTCTGCTGAGTTTATTAAACCGTAAAAACAGCAGCACTGTAGCGCTGTCTTATGTACAAGGATGTCAACAAATTTAGGTTGCTGTAACTCCCGTCCGTATTGCAGAATGCAGCCTTTGACAGCATAAAGTTCGATGTAATCCACAAATGCATTAGTTTCATCGTTTGGTGATTGGCATTTAGTCTGTGACAACTCAAAGGCAGCAGATGTTTAAGCAGGGATGTTTGGTAGGGTAAACTGATTTTTAACAATGAAAATAATTTTGCCAAAGAGATTGTAAACCAAAAAGTGTAAACTTGATTCTAGAGGGGGGACAATACATCGAAAATTAATTTGGGTAGTGTCCAGGGGCAGATTTATGTAATCTTGTCTTCAGGAGATTTTATTATCTATTTACTTTAATTAGTCTGATCAGTGGAACAATATTCATTATTACCAATGGGTGTTAAAATACAGGGTAATTGCTGTGCTTGTCAGCAAGAACACTACTGTTATTCCCCATGCTTAATGTATTATTCCACTTCTTCCCAATTTTTCCAGTGTAATCACATAGTTGAAGTCTGATATGCCTACTTGGGTCTTTGAAAATGAATTATATGAGGTTATGTATTTTTGCAGCCATTCATTGACAGTTATGCATTGGATAGGAAATGCTCCAGCCCTCAAATACAAGTTTTGACATTTTAGCTTTGTACACATGCTAGGCAGAGATGGTAAGTGGACTCACATCACATAAATGCATCCTAATTTGTCTATGTAGAGTAAGTTGATGGTAAGGACTTGTAGGCATAAACCACCTGAATGTTGATTAATTAGATGTTTCTTGATGGTTGGGTGATTTGAGAAATTAATTGTTATAACAAAAACATTTCAAACACCCAGCACTTGGGAAACATAGATCAGGGGTGGCCAACACTCCCGGAGAGGAAACAGGATTTTCTTCCAGCCATATTTTAAAGAGATAGTTTACCCAAATTACAAAATACAAAATGTTTGTGTCCTTACCTTATAAGCAGTCTATGGACTGCAATCTATGATTTGGCTACCCACTGCCATACACCATTAGTATTAGTATTTCCTGTGCGGAGCCTTGGTGTAGTGGTAACATGTGTCACATACAACTTTCCACCTGAGAACAGGGATCAAACTCTGCTTCCAACCTTTCCACTGTTTCTCCCATTTGCCTGTTTCCCCATTTCATTACTGTCTGAATAAAGTGTCAAACCACCTAAAAAATATTAGCATACTTAAAATGTAATCCCCCCCAAAATCTAAAAGTAACAAAGTCATTGAATTTTGAGTGTTCATTTAACGTTCAAAGCATCAGGAATACAGTTGGGCCCAGCTTCCCGACAGCGATGGAACTTAGGGCTTTCGAGTGTTTTAACGATGCATCTTTCTTACAACGGCCGAAGATGTAACATGTGTTTCCCAAAACACCACGCAGAGAAAATATTTGTTAAGTGCGTCATTCAGGCATGTGTCGATACTGATAGGATGGAAAGAAAGGAAACACTTCTCTCGGATCAGCGTTATCCCTTTCCATCTTACCTTAACATTATAATAATGCACTAAATCAAGATTTGTCACATAATTTCGCACGTTACACCTCTTGAAATATATAGAAGAAAAATGTACAGACAGTGACGTACAAATAGCTAAATAAAACTCAATTGAATTAACATTAAATATATTTCAATATCATTCATATATAGGTCTATGTAGCCTAAACTATTTATTTTGTAATACAGTAATCTTGGTTTCCATTTGAAGAGTCTTTATACCCTTCGCTTGTTATGCAAAGAAATGGAAAACTTTGTATTTGTAGTCACTGTCACATTTGTTCTGAAGGTAGCACCAGTCACAGAAAGACAGATAAACATCTTTATTTTGTTTTTAGCGGAGAGCTTCTGTGTATGAAGTGATACGGAAGGGCAAAAAAGCATCTAATGACGTACTTAGCTGTTCTATGAGTGGTCTGAGACAGTTGTTAAATAACAAGCATTTCAAGAGCAACTTTAGTAACAATGGTTTTGGGAAAAAGCTCTGAGATTTTAATGATATGGTTTTAATGATAAACGTAGCATTAAGATGCTTTTGGGAAACCGGGCCCTGACTTGTGGTTTACATTTACATTCCACCTTGGTCATAGGTCTAAGCCACGTCAAAATATGTCGAATTGCAGGAAAATAGCTCTAAAACACATTTTCCTGGGGGAGGAACCCCAGACCCCCCTCTAGGGGTTTTGCCAGGTAGCAATGAATATCACATAGCAAATCTCACTCCAAGCTTTCTTGAAAAGTTGGCAGCCCTGAATTTTGTTTTAAGCACTTCACAAAATGTCCCCTGCCTGTGTTTTTACTACATGAGAGCCACATTGTGAAGAGCTACTGCAACTAATAATCCAACTATTGTCTGTTTTTATCTTCCTGGTTTGCTTCAGTGGATTAAAATGAGTCTTGCTATGACAAGATTTGGTCATAGCTGTAGATCAGACGAGGGTGAGCTGGCAACCTAGAGGAAGTCATTTTTTGCCCACACAGCAAATCCTCCAGTATTAAAAATAAACAGAACACTGAGAGTGTTCAGTCTATGGACCCATATAGACACTGGAAGGAACATTGTTAATTTAACACAAGGCTTAGTGTAAAGCCTTATTCAAATATTTCCCAGAGTGCCTTGTGACTAAATTGTAGTTACCGCCTAAGACTGTAATTGTTAGTGACAGAGACATGGTTGTTGCATTTATCCATTGTTGGTCCTATGGACTTCACCAAGTGAGATCCTAAACAAATATGTTATCAAAATATATATGTTTAGGGCCTATTCACAAAATAGATGGCATCATGAGGATGGAAAATTATGTGGAAATACTGAAGCAACATCTCAAGACATCAGTCAGGAAGTTAAAGCTTGGTCACAAATGGGTCTTCCAAATGCATACTTCCAAAGTTGTGGCAAAATAGCTTAAGGACAACAAAGTCAAGGTATTGGAGTGGCCATCACAAAGCCCTGACCTCAATCCCATAGAAAATGTGTGGGCAGAACTGAAAAGGCGTGTGTGAGTAAGGAGGCCTACAAACCTGACTGAGTTACACCAGCTCTGTCAGGAGGAATGGGCAAAATTCATATGACTTATTGTGGGAAGCTTGTGGAACGCTACCCGAAATGCTTGACCCAAGTTAAACAATTTAAAGGTGATGCTACCAAATACTAATTGAGTGTATGTGAACTTCTGACCCACTGGGAATGTGATGAAAGAAATAAAACCTGAAATAAATCTTTCTCTCTACTAACTGACCTAAGACAGGGAATATTAACTGGGATTAAATGTCAGGAATTGTGAAAAATGTAGTTTAAATGTATTTGGCTAAGGTGTATGTAAACTTCCGACTTCAACTGTATGTTTGTGCATGTACATTGATTGATTAATTAATTAATCTTATGCTACTCAAATATAAATTACAAACATTTTCTAAACTGATCCAATATGTTACTTGGACTTATTGCACCGGTTACTGAAATGTTTTTTCCAGTTTAGATGCTTTAGGTAGTCACATAGCTAAGGCTACATTTACACAGCCAGCCCAATTCAGATCACATCTGAAAAAGATCTGAAGTGATTAGGCAAAAAAACAATTAGTGGGAAAAATATCAGAATTGGGCTGCCTGTGTAAATGCAGCAATAGTTTTCCCAACCCTGGCAGTCATTCTGAATACAGGATGTTGTTGATTCAAATTCCAAAGTTGGATATCCCCACACTGGCAGGATTTCAATAGGAATTACTAGCTTAATTACTGATTCTGTCATACTGACTCTGTCATACGCATTACATTTTTGTTGTCCTAGGCTACATGACTAAAATGCTAGTTCACTAGCCTAACTTGCTTTCATGGACAACGGCCAGCTAGTTAACATTAGCCAGCCAACTACATCTAGCTACATGTTGAACTTCCATCCTCTCAGGCCAAGGGCAAAATGTATGAATTTATGGCTGGATCAGAATCGCCATTATAATCATTGGCAGTACGGAGATTTAAGTAAAACCAGAAGTCCAAATCCCTATCTCCATCCATGGCTAATTTAGGAAAGGGACACTTCTAGCTAGCCACCGGAGGACACACAACGAGATGCAACAATTAATGTTTTCTGTCAGTGACGTTTGGTTTCTAATGTGAGGGGATTGGTGTGTTGCCAAATCCAAACTGGCTTCCCTTTAACCTTTTTTTGGTGCGCCAGGACCATTCAAATCAAATCAAATCAAATGTTATTAGTCACATACACATGGTTAGCAGATGTTAATGCGAGTGTAGCGAAATGCTTGTGCTTCTAGTTCCGACAATGCAGTAATAACAACAAGTAATCTAACCTAACAATTCCACAACTACTACCTTATACACACAAGTGTAAAGGGATAAAGAATATGTACATAAAGATATATGAATGAGTGATGGTACAGAACGGCATAGGCAAGATGCAGTAGATGGTATAGAGTACGGTATATACATATGAGATGAGTACTGTAGGGTATGTAAACATAAAGTGGCATAGTTTAAAGTGGCTAGTGGTACATGTATTACATAAAGATGGCAAGATGCAGTAGATGATATAGAGTACAGTATATACATATACATATGAGATGGGTAATGTAGGGTATGTAAACATTATATTAAGTGGCATTGTTTAAAGTGGCTAGTGGTACATTTTTACATAATTTCCATCAATTCCCATTTTTAAAGTGGCTGGAGTTGAGTCAGTATGTTGGCAGCGGCCGCTAAATGTTAGTGGTGGCTGTTTAACAGTCTGATGGCCTTGAGATAGAAGCTGTTTTTCAGTCTCTCGGTCCCTGCTTTGATGCACCTGTACTGACCTCGCCTTCTGGATGATAGCGGGGTGAACAGGCAGTGGCTTGGGTGGTTGTTGTCCTTGATGATCTTTATGGCCTTCCTGTGACATCGGGTGGTGTAGGTGTCCTGGAGGGCCGGTAGTTTGCCCCCGGTGATGCGTTCTGCAGACCTCACTACCCTCTGGAGAGCCTTACGGTTGTGGGCGGAGCAGTTGCCGTACCAGGCGGTGATACAGCCCGACAGGATGCTCTCGATTGTGCATCTGTAGAAGTTTGTGAGTGCTTTTGGTGACAAGCCGAATTTCTTCAGCCTCCTGAGGTTGAAGAGGCGCTGCTGCGCCTTCTTCACAACGCTGTCTGTGTGGGTGGACCAATTCAGTTTGTCCGTGATGTGTACACCGAGGAACTTAAAACTTTCCACCTTCTCCACTACTGACCCGTCGATGTGGATAGGGGGGTGCTCCCTCTGCTGTTTCCTGAAGTCCACAATCATCTCCTTTGTTTTGTTGACGTTGAGTGTGAGGTTATTTTCCTGACACCACACTCCGAGGGCCCTCACCTCCTCCCTGTAGGCCGTCTCGTCGTTGTTGGTAATCAAGCCTACCACTGTAGTGTCATCCGCAAACTTGATGATTGAGTTGGAGGCGTGCATGGCCACGCAGTCGTGGGTGAACAGGGAGTACAGGAGAGGGCTCAGAACGCACCCTTGTGGGGCCCCAGTGTTGAGGATCAGCGGGGTGGAGATGTTGTTACCTACCCTCACCACCTGGGGGCGGCCCGTCAGGAAGTCCAGGACCCAGTTGCACAGGGCGGGGTCGAGACCCAGGGTCTTGAGCTTGATGACGAGTTTGGAGGGTACTATGGTGTTAAATGCTGAGCTGTAATCGATGAACAGCATTCTCACATAGGTATTCCTCTTGTCCAGATGGGTTAGGGCAGTGTGCAGTGTGGTTGCGATTGCGTCGTCTGTGGACCTATTGGGTCGGTAAGCAAATTGGAGTGGGTCTAGGGTGTCCGGTAGGGTGGAGGTGATATGGTCCTTGACTAGTCTCTCAAAGCACTTCATGATGACGGAAGTGAGTGCTACGGGGCGGTAGTCGTTTAGCTCAGTTACCTTAGCTTTCTTGGGAACAGGAACTATCGTGGCTTTCTTGAAGCATGTGGGAACAGCAGACTGGGATAAGGATTGATTGAATATGTCCGTAAACACACCAGCCAGCTGGTCTGCGCATGCTCTGAGGACGCGGCTGGGAATGCCGTCTGGGCCCGCAGCCTTGCGAGGGTTAACACGTTTAAATGTTTTACTCACCTCGGCTGCAGTGAAGGAGAGCCCGCAGGTTTTGGTAGCGGGCCGTGTCAGTGGCACTGTATTGTCCTCAAAGCGGGCAAAAAAGTTATTTAGCCTGTCTGGGAGCAAGACATCCTGGTCCGTGACGGGGCTGGTTTTCTTTTTGTAATCCGTGATAGACTGTAGACCCTGCCACATACCTCTTGTGTCTGAGCTGTTGAATTGCGACTCTATTTTTTCTCTGTACTGGGACTTAGCCTGTTTGATTGCCTTGCGGAGAGAATAGCTACACTGTTTGTATTCGGTCATGTTTCCGGTCACCTTGCCCTGGTTAAAAGCAGTGGTTCGCGCTTTCAGTTTCACGCGAATGCTGCCGTCAATCCACGGTTTCTGGTTTGGGAATGTTTTAATCGTTGCTGTGGGTACGACATCATCAATGCACTTCCTAATGAACTCGCTCACCGAATCAGCATATTCGTCCATGTTGTTGTTGGACGCAATGCGGAACATATTCCAATCCGCGTGATCGAAGCAGTCTTGAAGCGTGGAATCAGATTGGTCGGACCAGCGTTGAACAGACCTGAGCGCGGGAGCTTGTTGTTTTAGTTTCCAGCTGAGCTAAGTTCAGTTTGGTGGCAACAATGTTATACTGTTTTAGACCAGACTGCATAGACATACAGAGACAGAGGGGTGCTGTTTCGTTCGCTTGAATGCTTGCTCCGATGAGATAAATTCAGAAACACAGAGAGACAAAAAATGATTTTGTATATTTTTTTCTTGCTCATTTTTTGAGGGAAGTCTGGCTTCCCTTGTCATCCACGAATACAAGCCACTACTGGCTCAGCGGCTCCAGAGACATGCGCCCAGCCTCTGACCACCATCTGTTATATGCGGTTATATGCGGGCAGGGAAATAGATCATGAGCATAGAGATGAAAATACGTTTAGAACTGATAATTGATTGCATGGTGCAATAGTAAATTAAATTAATTGATTATTGAATGTTATGGTGGACACAGCTTGGTAGAACCAAAACATATACTGCTTCTGCTCAACAAACTCAAACTCGATGTAACGGTTTTCTTCCTGGGATGAAGGAGAGGACCAAAACGCAGCGCGGCTAGTGTTCAACATGATTTAATAAAGAATATATTAGAACACTACAAACAACAAAACAAGACATGTGAAAACCGAAACAGTCCTATCTGGTGCAGAACACAAAGACAGAAGACAACCACCCACAATCCCCAACACAAAACAAGCCACCTATATATGATTCTCAATCAGGGACAACGATTGACAGCTGCCTCTGATTGAGAACCATATTAGGCTGAACACAGAAACAGACAAACTAGACACACAACATAGAATGCCCACCCAGCTCACGTCCTGACCAACACTAAAACAAGCAACACACATAAGAACTATGGTCAGGACGTGACACTCGAAAACGCAGTGTTTGGGGGGGCTGCAGTTCACGAACTACATTGTGTTTATCACCCTCACGGCAGTCAAGCAATGCATTCTACCAAAAGTCGTTCACAATCTAGTCAGGTTGCGGCCACAACTAGACCTCGTTTCAAATGTATCAATAAATAATCTTATTTGTATGCATAGCAATCAATACATATAGGCTTACGCTGTTTAAAGCACACATTTACAAGTCTCGATCTCAAGTGACAGCTCCAATAAGCCTCCTATGGTGAACGACGTGAACGAGAGGCTTGTAGAATCGTATATATTTAGAGTTTTCAGTTTCTTGTTCACCGTTAGAGGGTCCTGCCTGCTTTGTGCATTACTGACTCAAATTAACAAAAATGAGTGAAGATACATTATTTGGACTGAACGAGTCAATACCAACAGAGTCAGTAAAATGAGCCGAACTTCCCATCCCTAGCCTGATCCTCTCTGGTGATGTGAAATTCCTATTAGAATCTAGCCGAAGTTAGGCTATCCAACAGTTCATCTGCAACCTGCATTCAGAATGCGTGACATTGTGAGAAGATTTAGACTATCTAAGTCATTTAAACTGTAACAAACATTTAAGTAAGGGTTGCATGCTGGAAAATATGGTAATGATGGGAATAGTTTTGGTTCAAAGTGATGTGTATCAGTTTCAGGACCCTGTATTAGGGTAAAACTAGGCCCTTAAATAAGGCCTTATGACGTAGATATGGTATTGTGTGAAATATTGTTCTATTATTATTCATAACATATTCACTTAGAATCTCACTTGGTGAAGTCAATAGAACTGGAATTGGATGAATGCAATAAGAATGTCTCTGTCACTAACAGCTACACTCATGGGTGGAAACTGTACTGTTTACTCAAAAGGCAAGGCACTCTGGGAGATATTTGAATTCGATTTATATAACTCTTTTCTACCAACTGAGCACTTCATATAGTACGAGGAAAAAAACAATCACCTCGCCCACCTCCAACGTGCACCATCCACCTGGGTGATGCCCCTGGGTGATGCATAGCGACCATTTTTATGCCGCAACGCTCACCACCACAGTGATATGCCAATTAGAAATGAGGGGGATGATTAGGTGGCCTTGATGGAATGGGGCTAGGTTGGGAATTTAACCAGGACACCAGGGTTAACACCTCTACTCGTAAGATAAGTGCCATTTTTAAATGACCAGGGAGTCAGGACAACCATTTAACATCCAAAACTGCACTCTACACAGGGCAAGGGTGGTATGCTGCTGGCAATTGACTTGAGTAAAACTAATCACAAACGTTTTCCCATTTTTGAATTTACTACAAACACTTACATCAAACTTCCAAATTATATTTCTTGACAATAAGAAAACACATATCCTTTAGAATACATATTTACACATGTAGAAACCCGAGGCAGTGACAAGTCACTGGTTTATATTGCCCATCTTGAAATACCAGTAAAATACATTTAACATGTAATATCATTAGAAATAGGCCTAGAACAAATCTGAGGTTTATACAGTTCATCATAACAGGCCAGACCAACTAATCAATCAGTTCTTCAACGCAATGCTAACCTGTGGAGATCAGGGCCCGTATCCACAAAACATCAGAGTAGGAGTGCTGATCCAGGATCTGTCCACATAATCTTATTCACTATGATTTAAAAAAGGCAAAACTGATTCTAGATCAGCATTCCCACTCGGATATGCTTTGTGGATACGGACCTAGAGATCCACAGCTGTAGTTCTGAGGGGTAAAAGTAAATAAAAAGTCCCCTTACTATCGACACTTTATACTGACACAATGTTAAATAATTGATTCCCTGTGTTTGGTTATAGTATGTTGCCATTGCCCTGAAATTGAGAAGTCTCACGACCAGGTTTAAAAAGTAGCGGTGTGATCAAGGTGTGATGGAAAAGAGCTTCAGATAGTGGACAGTCTGTGTCCACTAAAATTGCTGGTGAATCCTCTGACATCTTCAAAGACTGCTGTTCTATAGTCTGTTTTATAGGCAGCTAAGTATTAGAATAAGGTGTGCTAGATTAGGGTTGGAGTGAAAATGTACAGGATGTTAGCTCTCCAGGAACAGGGTCGGAGAGCTCTGCGACTAAGCAGTGTGTTAGTTTAACACTGTTCCGGTGTGGGTCCACAGACTCAACACTTTCAGTGTTGATTTAACACTCTGTCTAACACACTTATAATTTTTTTTACACAAGAATTTGCTGTGCATAGTCTTAGTGATGTTGAAGGCTATTATCTGCAGTACAGTAGCTTGAAAATAAATTAGATAGGCATATCAAATCAAAACAATACAGGCATTATCCTTACACTGATATCACTACAATTCCATGTAATGTATTGTGTTATATGGTATATTGACTCCAGAGGATACTGGTGGGAGGAGCTATAGGAGGACTGGCTCATTGTAATGGCTGGAATGGAATTAATGGAACGGTATCAAACACATCGAACATATGGAAACCACATGTTGGGCTCCGTTCCATCGATTCCATTCCAGCCATTACATTGAACCCGTCCTCCTATAGCTCCTCCCCCAGCTTCCTCTGATTGACTCATGGCACACACACACACACACACACACACACACACACACACAGACACACACGTCATTCACTCACATAAACTGTTTGTCCGGTTGGTGTGTGTCCATGTGATTACAGAGATGACTCTCCTGACCTTGTGGTTTGATTTTGTGGTGTTAATGTTGTTGTGGCTGAACTGTTCAATGTAATTTGGCCTGTGGAAATGTTTCTGTAGTAGACCGCACACATACCCACCAACACATCAGACCATTACTATATAGTCCTAAGCCCTTTCCTTGGCTGTACTTTTGGTATCGTTTGATCCTCTATGCATACAGGCATTGACCAACTGAACCAGATGAAGATATTCATTTCATTAGAGTAAACTTGGCTGTCATTTTTGTTCTTGCTGACCACTTTTCAAACCAATGTCTTAGAATCAGCAGGTTTCAAACATCATTTTTCGTATGTATTGACGCTCAGTTCTCTTTTAGGGTTTCAAGTCTGTGTTGAGACTGGTCCTGTATAGATCAGTCTGGACCTAACAGTGCTGTAAACACATTCTCATTAACGATGATCACTGCTCGCATTCATTTGGGTACATGTGTGCATGCGTGTGTGTGGATGCTCTCTGCTCTTCTCTGATAGAGCTTGGCAGTTTCCTGTCAGTTAGGCAGAGTCACAGTCCATTCCCAGAACTGACACAGTGCCTTGAGTGGAGTCTGCCGTGACAATCACAAAAGCCATAGTGACAATACAACTGCATGGACATGGGGAGAGTCCCCAAGGAGCTAACATAAACGGTGGACTGAAATCAGCTATCACAAGCACCTATAACTTCTGAAAAAGAAAATAAGACGGAGCAAACTGTCAAAACGATGACTTCCGACCGCGGCCTTGTGGACAGGCTATGCTAATTCTACCCTGATGTCCCTGATTGCGATCACCGCTATGTGTTGTCATTTACAGTAATTGCATAGCGTTTGTTGGTAAAGTGTTAGTGGAAAAATGTGTGTGTGTGTGTGTCGGCTTGTATTACTATCCTCGTACCAGAAATTCCCAAAAGTCCCCACAAGGATAGTAAAATATTGAAAATGTTCCTTCGTGGGGACATTTCCCACACCCCCACAAGCTGTTTTAAGCTTAGGGGTTAGGTTTAGGCTTAGGGTTAGAATTAGGGTAAGAGTTGTAAGTAGAAATCAATTGTAGGTCCCCAGAAGGATAGTAGAACATATGGTGTGTCTTTGTGTGGGTGGGTGAGTAGGTGGTTGTGTGTGTTGTTCTTTTCAAACACATGAACCACAAAGGCCATATGTGGTGTTGCAGAGATGCATAAACCCTAATTAGTCATGTTTTCCATTTGGTTGCCACTCTGCCTCCTTTTTCTTTGCACTGACAGCTTTTCTTTCCTGATTACTTTAGCCAAACTGTGGGAAAGACAAAGGCATCACTGACCCAAATACACAAATACAACTTCTGACATCAGATGTACAGGAATGAAAGTTCGAAGAGAAGCCTATTCAATAATATAATATAATTTAAAAAATATATACAATTCCCCCGCATCTGATTTTAAATTAAGATGATTAACCAAGAGTGATGAAATGGTGGCCAAAACACAAGCCTGCAATTATGTGTAATACTGCCCCCAAGCAGGCAAAAATTATTAGCGTCTCGAGGAAGGGCAGTTTACAATCTCCATGGTTACGATGTGGCTCAGATCTTGAAGTTTGACAGCTGCCTACAGTAGCTAGCTACTTTGCTTGATAGCTTTCTATCTATCCTCTTACTATTTTTTTGTTTGTTGATGAAGTGGTTTTAAATCGGTGCAAAAATGAGTATATCAGTAACTCGAACATTTAATAAGCAAAATGAAACCAACAAAGGTTTTACACAACAGCGGGTACACGACTATCTATATGGTGAGTTAGCTAACGTTAGCTAGGTAAGTTAGCTGGTTTGCAATAATTATCTAGACAGTTTGCAACCGAACATGAACTGTTTTTGTTGTGGATGTTGCATTACAGACCCCGTATATACTGTGTCCGGGGAAATGGACCATGCAAGGGCCAGCTTCAAGGCACATGCATCCGTGGACCGGGTGGTAAGTTAATCAACGTTAGCTAGCTAGCATAGCAACCTTGACCTAAACCCTTACTTTCAAATGACCTTTCATGTGATTACAGATTCACAATCAATGCTTATCGCTCTCTTCATTCGTCAGTAATGTCACATGTGTCCATGACTCTAATGCAATACCTAATAGGACTTTTCCTGACCTCTGGTTCCCATGACAGTTTTTCATATCGTGCATAACTGCAAGGATTTATTTTGAGAAGAAATTCAATTCACACCTGGTGAAATAATGTTAATATTATTAACCCAATAATTTGACAGTAACCCTGTAACCCAAATACGGTCACCGTAACAGCCCTAACCCTGTGAAAGACCTCTCTCCATGTCCCCCTGCTCAGAGGAAGGTTCCAGAGTATGGGTCCATGTTCAGTCACCTACCTCACCACCCTCGTTACGCCTTGCGTCTGGACACCACTGACCCTGTGCCCACTTTTATTGACCGCCGCTGGCGAGGGTACACAGAGCAGCGCAGAGAGGCAGTTCAGCAGCTGGCAAGGTAACACACACACAGACACACACATGCTATCCCTACAGTAAATAAATCTTTGGATACTGAAGTAGATAGATTCAAGTTAAATTCATACACTATATATACAAATGTATGTGGACACCCCTTCATATTAGTGGATTCGGCTATTTCAGCCACACCCGTTGCTGACAGGTGTATAAAATTGAGCACACAGCCATGCAATCTCCATTGACAAACATTGGCAGTAGAATGGCCTTACTGAAGAGCTCAGTGACTTTTAACGTGGCACCGTCATAGGATGCCACCTTTCCAAAAAGTCTGTTCGTGAAATGTCTGCCCTGCTAGAGCTGCCCCGGTCAACTGTAAGTGTTGTTATTGTGAATTGTAAATGTGTAGGAACAACAACAGCTCAGCCGCGAAGTGGTAGGCCACACAAACTCACAGAATGGGACTGCCGAGTACTGAAGCGCGTAGCGCGTAAAATCGCCTCGGCTGCAACACTCACTACCGAGTTCCAAACTGCCTCTGGAAGCAACGTCAGCACAATAACTTTTCGTCGGGAGCTTCATGAAATAGGTTTCCATGGCCGAGCAGCCGCACACAAGCCTTAGGTCACCATACACAATGCCAAGCATCAGCTGGAGTGGTGTAAATCTTGCTGCCGTTGGACTATGGAGCAGTAGAAACGCATTCTCTGGAGTGATGAATCACGCTTCACCATCTGGCAGTCCAACAGACGAATCTGGGTTTGGCGGATGCCAGGAGAACGCTACCTGCCCCAATGCATAGTGGCAACTGTAAAGTTTGGTGGAGGACTAATAATCGTTGCGGGCTGTTTTTCATGGTTTGGGCTAGGCACCTTAGTTCCAGTGAAGGGAAACCTAAACACTGCAGCATACAATGATATTCTAGACAATTCTGTGCTTCCAACTTTGCGGCAACAGTTTGGGGAAGGCCCTTTCCTGTTTCAGCATGACAATGCCCCCGTGCAAAAAGCGTCGTCCATACAGAAATGGTTTGTTGAGATCGGTGTGGAAGAACTTGACTGGCCTGCACAGAGCTCTGACCTCAACCCCATCAAACACCTTTGGGATGAATTGGAATGCCGACTGCGAGCCAGGCCTAATCGCCCAACATCAGTACCCAACCTCACTAATGCTCTCGTGGCTGAATGAAAGCAAGTCACTGCAGCAATGTTCCAACAACTGTTATAGCAGCAAAGAAGGGATCAACTCCATATTAATGCCCATGATTTTTGAATTAGATGTTTAAGAGCAGGTGTCCACATACTTTTGGTAATGTACTGTATTTCATATACTTGATTTACTTGATTATTATGGCATATGTTTGTCTTTTTGTTCTTTGTTAGGGTCATTCCTGGTGCTCAGTTTCAGGTCAGAGGGCGCAAAGACAGCAGCGTTTCAGGCATTGATCGTTGGAAGTTTTTCAAGTGGTGAGAGAGAGCACATACCCGTAATGCGGCAGCAGGACATTGTGGGATCAAGGGTTAAATAATGAATGGTGTCAGAGAGGACACCAGGGCCTGAAGGAAGACTCAGGCATCAAGTCATGACAGCATCAGAGGTCATTTGTATCATGAGAGTCAAATCACACAACCGTCATTATCCTCACTGTAGCACCAGCGGCATGGTCACTGGATAGAATGTCAGCAGACCAACGTGTTATCTTTCTCTGTAAAAAATAGAACCAATTAAAACCAGTAGTTATGATTTTTGTATCAGTTCAGATGGATTTGACTGTTTGAGTGTGTAGTGTTGAAGCCTTATCCCATAATAAAGTAAAACATTGATTGTTTCTGATTATGTTTTTTGTATTCCTTTCCCTCCCTCAGCCCCCTGATCCCCTTTGCACAGCAGGTTCCCCCCGATGTGGTCTTTGCATTGCCCAAGTAAGTCATGCTGCCAAAGTCCCCTGAAAAATGCTGTAAACATATTAGGAACCCCTCTCTTCTCTATCACTCTCTCTCCCTTCCTCCCTCCACTCAGAGCTAACCCATACTCTACAGTGGAGGGGGGTAGTGAGCAGCTGCCCACTCCATTCCAGCGCACCATGGGAGTGCAGACTGACTACAGGGACAGTGAGGCCCAGACGGACCCCTACACCCCCGAATACGTGGTACGGCCCGGGACGGCCCCCCCAGAGCTGTTGACACTGGCCACACTGACATGGGGTACATACGAGCTTCAGAGACCCTACCGCTTCACCTCCTGTTGCACCTCTACAATACTTATACTGCAGGACAGGCCATTCTGACCCATCCTCACACATGTTCCAACACTACACAACTCCCTTTACCATAGCCTCATCACCTTGACTCCTCTGACCCTATCTCTCTCCCTCTACCCCCACAGGTCGTGGTCTTCCGGCGGGACTGGCGGAGGTGGAGATGATTGAGCGAACCAGGGTGAAGCGGGCATGGGAGGCCACCCTGCCCCCCATGGACGACCTGAGTCAACTGGACAAGAGGAAGAGGATGATGGATGAGATGGAGAGGAAGGAGTGGGCCTTCAGGGAGGACGAGATCCAGAAGTGAGGGAATGAGAGAATAAAGGAAGGAATGCACCACACAAGCAGCTTCAACTACTCTACCATCTTTTTTTTATTCTTTCCCTCCTGCCCTTGTCCACCCATCTCTGCTCTCCCTCCCCTTGCCCCACTGTCATTCTACCCCAGGCTGCAGGAGGCTCGCCTGGCCCTGCTGATGGGTCTACTGAGGCAGAGGGAGGAGGTTCAGCAAGAGGCCACGGTGGACAGGCTGGACCTCAAGTACTCCCAGCACCAGAGAGACAAGGAGAGCAAGCTGAGCAAGATACGCAATGACTACATCATCTGTAAGACAATGGGTGTTTCTCAATATGCGTTCTACCGTGCTCCACACTTTCGTGCTCCTAGTGCATTCTCCGACGACTTTCTTTTGAGTACGTTCTTGTGAGGATGAGAGTGTGGAGAATGTATAAAACATTACATTTAAGGAGCACACGCACTCCCCCTACTGTATTAACTCACGCTGCACCTCCCCATTCACTGAACCTTCTTCCAGCCACGACAATGGCAACAATAGACAAAGCAAGATATACACAGAGCAAACGTTTTACTTCGTAATTATCAGCTAGATATGTACATCGTAATAATCTAGCTAGCCAGCTAGTTAAACAGGCAAAAAGAACCTAAAACTAATGTTATGTGGGTAGCTACCAATTCTTCGTGGCTAGTTAGCTATCCAGTTAGCCCTATTGACTTAATATGGACTTGGGACTTACTCATTCACTTAACCGTCTTCCAGCTAGGACAATGGCAATGGAGACAAAACAAGATATACTCAAAGAGTAGTAGCTAGCCAGTTAGCCCTATTGACTTATTATGGGCTTGTAATCTACGGTACGTAGGCAGGTAAACATGCCAAAATTTACACAGCATGTATTTATTAACATATCAAGATAAAATATTGTAGTCAGGCAACATATGAGATGTGAATAGGCAACATTTCATTCTGAAGTTGAAGTGTATTTTCTCTCGCTTCAGCTCAAATAATGGCTACCAGTGTTTTCAATACATTTTGCGTAATTTTTTACGTGGTTGTGTCATATTTCTTTGTATACTTTCCTTTGAAGCCTGCATCGTTGCATGCTTAAAAATATGTACAAACGGAGTACGCATTCGACAAGTGCCCTCCCTGCTCCGTTTAGCATACTTTGATTTGGACTCATATTCCAACCCTCTCTTGGTCCAATTTGTGTGCCCGGAGGACGGTAGAATGCATTTTGAGGAACACCCAATGTCTGACTTTTGTCTAAGGCAATGATGCATAGAAATTCTGCGTATTTACATTTTGCATGTCATAAATCACTGTGATATACTCTGATAAGTGTTCAAACGCCTCTAACCTTCCCTTTAACTTTGATTTAATACGATGAGAACAGTAGGGCTTAAAGATTAACTGTCTCTCTATCGTTCTCCTTCTATTCCACTCTTTCTCCCTCTCTCCTTCCCCCTTTCTCTCTCTCTTTTCCCTCCCTCTCTCTCCTCTTTCAGCAATGAGGAAGCTGACGGCAAAAAGAAAGAATGTGGAGGGAAAGCTAAAGCGCCGTGACATCATCAAGGACTACTCCAACTACTCATCTCAGACGTACGCCCCTCTGTCCCGCATCGGCCTGTTCCCTGACCGCCACTCCCAATGCAACATGGTCAAGAGCCGCTACCTTGATACCTACAAAGGTTTGAGTGTGCTGATCTAGGATCAGTTTGATATTTCAAGATCATTATGAATAAGATTACATGGACATGGGGGACCTGATCTTAGGTCAGCACTCCTACTCTGAGAAAAATGAATACAGGCCCTGAATCTCAACGTGATGGTGTTTTAATAATGCCAGATCATCAAAATGGCTAAGATAGAAGGTAGTGAGCTCTCTTCCTATCTGTCAATCACAGGTCTGCTGGAGCTGGAGGCGGGACTTCCGGTCTCAGTGACAGAGCCATGTATCAAAGCCCCCGTACCCAAAGTCAGCAAGGGCTTCGTCAAACGCTCTGCACGCAGAGAGATGGAGCTCATGAAGACACACCAGGTCACAAACACAAACACACACACACACACACACACACACACACACACACACACACACACACACACACACACACACACACACACACACACACACTCAAAAGATGTATAATACTATTTTTGTCCCTCCATTTGCAGGCTCTGAAGGAGGAGAAGACTCGTGTGGAGGAGAAGAAGACACTGCGCTTCCTCTTTAAGACAGAGAAATCTGTTCCTCGACCACAGACCCCAGTGGTGGACGAGCCCCCTGAGGTACAGTACAGTCTGTCTCAACACACCGTCTGGAGATGTACACTATCCCCCCTCACTCACTATGTGGTCTGTAGCACATCTCTTCATTCTCTCTTCACCCTGTCATTCCGGTGTTTTTCCAGGGGGACGAGGAGAGAGAGTTGGCTGTCATCTACTTGCAGAAGCTGCTGAGGGGAAGAAGCATTCAGAACCAGGTGTGTTTTTATGAAGAGAATGATAAGCTCTATGATAAACCAACCTTTCTCTGTGTCTGTCTGATGTTATGGGATGCCATCTCTGTGCGCTGCTGTCTATCTGTATGTGTGTGTGTCAGATGTTTGAGGGGAAGGAGAAGCGTCTAGAGCTGATCCAGGAGCTGAGAACCACTCATGCCCTGCAGAGAGAGGAGCAGGAGCTCCAGAGAGCAGACACACAGCTCACACTGGCTCTGCAGAGACAGAGAGAGCAACACACACACAAGGTGAGAGAGAAAACACACACACAGACAGGTACAGACACCTCTTCCTCCCCCATCCCTCACTCTCCCATCTTTCTGTCCCAGGCATCCTTAGTGGAGGGTTACCATGCAGGTGTGGCAGGGGCGGAGCTTGTGGACATGCTGGACTTCCTATCGAAGGAGCTGATTCGCCTACAGGAGGAACGCAGGATCCATGCCTTCACCTTATTGGCCGAGAGAGACAGGCGCCTCCGAGAGGCCGAGGAGAGTGGGCGGAGACAGATGGAAGAGAGGAGACGTAGAGAGGAGGATGAGATCTTCAAACAGGTGTCTGTCTGTCTGCGTGTATGTGTGCATGTGTCTGCCTGCATGCGCACGCCCGTGTGTAATGTCTGTACTGTCCTGTAGGTGATGAGGGTTCATCAGGAGACAGTAGATCTGTACCTGGAGGACATCATCCTGGGGACTCTGGACCAGACAGCAGACCAACAGGCCAGACAGGAGATACGCAGAGTGGCAGAGGAGGTCAACAACATCGCCTACGCCATGGAGGAGACGTACGACACACACACACACACACACACACACACACCAGGGTTTCCGTTAGCCGGTAATAGCTGGCTTTTGGCCTATAAAAACATAGAAAAGCTGATAACTAAAATTGTCCCTAGCCAATTGTCCAGAAGAATAATAAAAAATACCATTGTGATATAATGCTTTTTAGCCTATTCATTGATGGAAATACCAGTCAATGTAAATACATTTGACTGGTCATACTTAGCGGTCTATAGGTCAATTTGCGTAATTTAGTGGAATTAAATTGGCGTGTATAGGCTACAGTATATTTGTTGTGTATCTTATTTATCATACGAATACAGCGTACACATACAGAGCCTTTGAGCTGAAAATCTGTCAGACAGCGCGAGAGCTGCTGTGTCAGCATCTCAAATGACAACGGAAGGCAAGCTTCATCAGCGCTTCACACACCACCTTGCAGTGAGCTATGCATTTTGGAAATGTACTTAATTGTTTGAAACATGAACATTTTAATAGATATTATGAGGCATGTCTTACCTTACCTTACCTAGCTTCAAAGTAGCCTGTTAGATCTCTCTTTCTACATTTCTAACGGATATTTTCGTCTCTGTCACATGAAACAACTCGCATGTGCGGTGCTCTTTAGACAACAGTGTTCTCCAGCTAATTGCATTATGGAATGAACATTCACACGTAGCCTACTGCTTTGTGCACATCGCTTATAATATGAAGAAATAATAGTTGATCAACATTTTAAGCTAAACATTCTGATCTGTTGCATTAGGCTCATTGCTTTTTATTGTAGTCTGTTTGAATAGGCTATTTCTTTCTCCACAAGCTGACCAATAGAATATGTAAACCTTTCTATTCTGGGGATATTAGATTGACAGGCTGGTGATTTTGCTGTTGGTTACTGGTCTTGTTGATGAGGAAAAGTAAATGTGGACAGTTATTCTAACATCTTCAAAGTGCACATCAGAATTCAGTAAGAAGGACGCACATCGTTGCATCCTCGACTTGCATGTTCTGTTAATATGAATTACTATAATCTAAATGTGATTTCTGTCATTCTGAGTGCTGTGGGTGGACACCCTAATCAGGTTATGCACCCACTGCATATGGGTCCGGCAGATTTCTCAATTGTCCGGCACCATATTTTCCTATCTGACACACACGCCATCTAACATACCATCCATACACACTGTATCTCTGTATCTTTGTATTGCACAATGTAAAAGCTGTCCCCGTGTGTGTGTGTGTGTGTGTGTGTGTGTGTGTGTGTGTGTGTGTGTGTGTGTGTGTGTGTGTGTGTGTGTGTGTGTGTGTGTGTGTGTGTGTGTGTGTGTGTGTGTGTGTGTGTGTGTGTGTGTGTGTGTGTGTGTGTAGTCGGAGCAGCCTGCAGTCAGAGGAGATCGTAGCAGAGCTGGTGTACAGCTTCCTGATCCCTGAGGTGCAGAAGATCAACGTCAGAGACAGAGGTAGGCCGTTTATTCCCAAAGCACCCAATACCATCACATGCTGATAATACATGATAGCGTAGTAACACAATAATAATTACATAATAATCCTTTAGTCTCTTCTGTCTTTCTCTCTATCTCTTCATCTACCTTTCTCTCTGTCTCTCCTTCCTTTCCTCTCTCTCTTTCTCTCTCTCTCCCTCCCCTTCCTTCCTCCAGTGCGTCAGAGCCAGCGCAGGCACCTCCAGGCGGCTCACCAGATCATCCACGGGGATGAAGAGAGCTCCGTGGCCCCTCCTCCTGGCTCCCCTGGGGCCCAGCGCCCCCCCTCGCCCTCGGACAGGGCCTCCAGCCAGCTCCTGGAGGAGATGCTAATCCATGTGGAGCAGGAGCTGGAGGGAGCAGGCAGGGGAGAGGAGGAACGCAGGGAGGTGGGAGAGGCACAGCAGAAAAGAACCAGCTGAGAATAGATTCATTTCTCAACAGTAGAGAAAACACTTAGTGTTTCTTCAAGCAATGCATCTCCAAAGAGTTCAGTGTCATGCTTTTGCTAAAATAAAACTGTATTTCATTATCATTGTGTTTGGCTTGTTCTTACGTGCTGTGCTTGATAAAGTGAGTTGATAAGAATTTTGAAAAAGCTGAGTCTAAGATATTTTTTCATGGGTCATTGGGTCAGAAGTTGACTAGATCAAATATATGTATTGTATGGGTCATGTTACTAAAGGCTCTTACTACAGGCTACTGTCTACGAAACATGTCGTCCCATGAGTATAGTGTGGGGGAGGCTGTGGTTGTCATAAACCCCACTTATTTCTACAATTTATCTCCTTAAAATGTGAAACCTAAACCTAACCTTACCCTTAAGCTTATGCCTAGCCGTAAATCAAGACCAAAAAACTGGAACTAACTCAGTTTTGTTTGTAGCCACATCTTGTTTGGACAGCATTGTGTCAAGTCACTCTGGTTCACACTGACCATGGCGTGTGCAGAAAGTAGCCCATCACTTTCTCCAACTGATCTGTCGATAGCACCTGCTAAATTCAGGGCATCAATGTTGTTGAGAAAAGTAGCAGAAATGTTGTAGTTCTTGATGGCTAAAGTTAGGTAGAAAGGACTATCAACACATACTGAGCAGCTCACGTTATAGACAGAAGCACACTATATGGGAGACCAATCCAAACTCATTTACTGGCATGTCCAGCCCAACCATTATCTCAGCCAATCATGGCTAGTGGGAAGGTTCCTGTTTAATGATCCCCTCCCCTTCCAACAGGCAATCTGTTTACGTCTCCATGACTGCGTTTACACAGGCAGCCTCAATTCTGATATTTTGCCCAATTATTGGCATAAGATTTGATCTGATCGGTCAAAAGACCAATTAGTGGCAAACGATCAGAATTGGGCTGCCCCTCATGAGGTTATAGATGGCTCTGATGAGGACAACAGCCTCCTGGTTACCGTTGCCACTGGCAATAAAAACAACACATTTAGAATCAAGGCAGATAAAATAGCAGTAGTGGGCTAGGTGCTAAATACATTTTATATTGGGACTAGCACTATAAAAAATACATTCTGTAGAAGTGGGTTTTAAGGCCCGTTTTAAAAGTTCAGAGTGAGCTCTCAGATGGTCAGGGAGAGCATTCAATAGGTGAGTGGCAAGGAGCACAAGGCTCGGTCCTCCATATTCGGAAGGCTTATTTTGGGGTCTTGAAGCAGTAGAGAGTGGCTTGAGCGGAGAGTGCTAGGTTGCTTGCTGATTGAGATGAGGTTGCTGATGTAGATGGAGCTCAATCCATTCAAGGCTTTAAATACAAGCAGGAGGATTTTGTAGCCGATCTTGTAGCCAGTTGAGTTGGGCCAGGATCGGGGTGATGTGGTCTGACTTCTTGGTCCTGGCCAGGAACCTGACAGCACTGTTCTGGATAAGTTGGAGCCTATATGGTGCTGTGGCTGGGAGGCCATCAAACAGTGCATTGCCATAGCCGATCTGAGAGAAGATGAAGGCATGGATGAGTTTCGAAATTGTGTAGAAATGATAATAGACCTACATTCATTCACTGTGAGTGCAGTCTACGTGAACGTAGAAACGTTGACTTTAAATGTCAATCACGCTATAGCGCAGATTGAATCTAGCCCATAGTGAGGGTTATTAGATTGATGTAGTTTCTTTATCACATCACATGACTGTAGATCATTAATACCCTGTCTCTTGCATGTCTCTCTTTTTTACCCCATTCCCACACTTTCTCTTTCTTGTCTATGATTTCCATTTTCTCCATCACCTTACACACCCCATCCTCTCAATTCTCTGTACCGCTTCCCTCTGAACCCTTTTTCTCTTTCTTTCTCCCCCCCACACTCCGTCTCCCCCTCTCTCACCCTCCTCACTCCCACCCCTTTCTAAATCTCCCTCTTCCTCTCCTCCCCCTTCTCTCCCTCCCTCTCTTGCTCTCTTCCTCCCCTCGTCCCCCTTTCTCTGTAGTAGTTGGGTTTCAGCGCCACCTGCTGGACCTTCTAATGCGGTTCCACTACACCCTGAGGAACCTACAGCTGCAGGAGTGTTCTCATCTCCCTCTTCTCTCCAGGAAACATTAGGCCACACACACACACTCATTACTATGCTCTGACTTTGCTTCGTTCTTCCTGCTTTCAATACATTTAAGTACATCCAAACTAGTGAAGAAAGACAGTGAACTTAGTTTAAATTATAAAGGACTTTCAGAGACAGTAGTAGTTTGCTCCCTAAATGCTTATGTGGTTGAAAATGCTGTGTCCTGATTGGCAGATCGCCTGGGTGTGATCGGTCACAATGTGATTGACTGACTGCAGGAGAAGCTGGCTATCGTGCTGAAGGTCCACGTCGACTCTAAGAGGCCCAAGCCTGAGAAACAGTGAGTCTCATTTGAAATATTGGATTTCATTGAGACATGAGACAGAGTCATGTGTCGTAAAGTATTCCGTTGGATAATGCGCCTCCCCACTGGGCACACACTGGTTGAATCAACGTTGTTTCCACTTCATTTCAATAAAATGATGTTGAACCAAGATGGTATAGGCGTTGAATTGACGTCTGTGACCAGTGGGTAGTGATGCTATGTCTTCATAGTGACCTCCTGTCCCCCTAGCCTGCTGTACCCTAACATTCTGGTGTGTCTGACAGATATGAGGACTGTGAATGAGGAGTATACCAAACAGGTCCTGCAGATTCTGGACATCCAGCCAGACAACTCATTTGACCCACTCATCCTGCAGGTGGTCAGCAAGGACCCCTGAGACAGCCGCACACAGACAGGTTTCAACAAGGACACCAAAATCACTTTGACAGCTAGCTAAATCATCCATCTTCAGACTGATATAGGATGGATGCCCAAAAAATGTAACAGGGATCAACAGAGACATCTAAACCATGGATCCAAAGATCTGTAAAACTGCCTATGTGGCAAGAATTAAGCTTTTATTTAATTAAAATATATGACTGTTTGTGAAAATGCTCGAAAAAAAGAGCTATGCGTTTCATATTCATTGTGTGCATGCTTGTATGTTTTTTTCTATTTTTCTATTAGCCGTAATTCAATTACCGGTAGGCATCTTGCCAATTCAAAAAAAAATTCAAAGACTCAGACTTGTTTTTAAAGCACTAATCCAAAATCCTTTTATACAGGAATGCACAAAGGACATTGTTCAGTACATGATGTGTATTCAAAGGGATTTATCTGTGCCCTATTGTTCCTACAGAATTTAAGGAGTGATTTTGTTTACTGTGAAAAACACTAATTGGCTGCTGTAATCTCGTTCCTTAATAAATCTGGTCAAGTGCCTCCTTAAAGATGAGATCCGCGATAGGCGAAACATCGCCACTGGCCGCCCCAGTGGCACTAGTATTTTTGTTTTGAAGAAATGAGCATCCAGCATCATAGTAATAAAAATATATAACATGGGGGAAAAAAACATTGTTGTTTGAAGTAACGTCTTTGTTGTTGTAATATTGCGAAATGGACGTGGCAGTTTCACCACTATGGATTCCAGCGTTAAATGTGAGATAAAATCATCAATCTAATCCAGGGGTAGGCAACGCTGGTCCTGGAGTGCTGCATACACTTCATGTTTTTGATTTAACCAACGTGGAAGACCAGGTGTGTTGAATTTAGGGTATAGCCACACAGAGATTTTACTCTGTCTGAAATTTACTGATTGTGACAATTTTTCAATGAAAGTCATCCGTTAGTGGATGATTGACAACCCAGATGAGTGTCTGTCAAAAAACACACAAGATGTCTGGAAAACAGTTGAGATGAGTAGAACTTTTGACCGACAAAAATGCAAAATGCGTTTGAATGTCTGTGTGGCCTTAGCCTTAGCTCTTTTGTTGGAAAGCTGTTATATGTAAAACACATGTGACCAAAAATGAATTCTATATTTAAAGTGTCATATCAACCTGAAGTGCTCTATTGTATCTAACCCTCAAATAAAGAGCAAGTTTGACTATCACAGAAGTGTAGAATGTGTGGCTGGATCAAGTGGATGGGAAGTCATGTATTGGGCTGTTGGTCATTATAGCCTGCTGTTCTACTGAACATACTTGGTTCTACACCAGACATCACAACAGGGCATTGCCACTGGATCAAACAACACACACACACACACAGAGTGAGAGAACAAACGGACAGAGGCAAAGACTAGTTCATTTCCAGGCTATCCTACTCTTTATTTAATGCAAATGACAGTACCAGGGAACTATTCCTCAGGGCACGCAAGGGAAAGTATTTACAGGGGTGGACATTTAGCATACCTTCACAGAATAAAAACAAACATTTCAAAATGAAATAAAAATGTCAGTCACAAACAGAGGCATTCAAGTAGTACTAGTAGTAGTATTGTTATACAGGGTTTTTATCTTTTATTATTTTTTCTTTAAATCCAGATAGCATATTCTTCTGCCACGAGAGTGTGCGCGAAGCCATAGTCTGTATATTTTATAGTCCACTATCCTTGTTCTTTTTTTGGTAACTGTTTGAAACGGTTTTGATGTGATTTGACATGGTTCACTCTGGTTGAACTGGAGTTGGGGGAGTGGTCACAGACCTGGTGATGGGATAGATAGCAACATGTCAATGAAAGCAAATATTACAGCAAGCGGGACAGGATTGGTGTGAGGCATGACAAACCCCTTGGGTGATACTGAATATCCCTCAGATGGAGGGAGGGAGGGAAGGAGGTAAAGAAAAGAGAATGTACAGCATTTCCTCTGAGAATGGCTTGTCACAAAATCAATATCATCAATTGGCTTAATGGCTTTGATACCAGAAGCAACATTTTGACTGAATACATACTGTACTCTAATGTATGTGTATATGACACTGTTGACCTAAAAGGCAATCCCCATACCCCTACTTAAACACTGGATACAGTGTGCGTGTGTGTGTAAAATATTTGTGCATCCTAGTGAAATCATAAAAAAAAACATTGAACTCAAGCAAACTTTGCTTCAAATCAGGTCAATAATCTCAAACAATATATGTATGTTTTTACAGATTTGTCATAACCTTAACATAGAGAAAACAGAGGATGAAGAAGACATGTTGACACCAAGGAGAATGTGTACATACAGAGAAAGAGAAAAATGCTAAAGTTGATCTAACATTGGTACAACGCTAGACTGAAACTGAGCTCTGAGAGGGGGGCAGCAAGTCATTCAACGGCACCTAAGAGGGATGCAAGGTTATGTTGTGGAAGGGGGTAGGAGGTGAGGGGGCAAAGCGAAGGTGTATGAAAGCAAAGGCACTCCAAACTATAGATACACTATACATGACTAGTTATTGTTACAATACACTTGTTATCTACTGTACTGTACAGGTAAAGGTTGAACTATATGGCTGCATATAGCATCATCATCATCTACAATCTCCAACATATTGCCCTGATCTTTTCTTATTTTCATTTATTTTCTCCCCCATATCTTTGTTTTTGCTCATAAACAGTACATGGGTCTGCATATACACACATACTACGATCACAACATAAAATACAACATACATAAGTCAGGATTTGGTGAGGAGCATATGAACTGTACATATACACATTGTGTAGTTGTGTTTTCATATATGTCTGGGTAAGTAAGACGCTCGACTCAGAGCCTGTACCAGTGAGGTGGTTGTGTGGTCCAGGTGGAGAGATACAGAGAAAGAGAAGAACGCTAGACTAACGTTAAATTAACGTTGGACCAACAGATTAATATTAGACAAACACTGAGTCAGTGGTCACAATAAGAGAGAGCCAGGAGTGACAGAGGCCTAGATAAGAACACTTCTCGCAATCTAGCCAGAAACCATGTCTGAAATTCCAAATCAAGTGCCTAGTGGGTAGACGCTAGCTGTTGATTTGGAATTTGGCACATGAGTTGAAGAAAAAGTATGCATGACTTTAAAATGTCTTCATCTAAAGACAGAGCAGGTGTGGGGGAGACATCCCCTAGACACTGACAGCACTACTACACAGTGACATGATCAATGGAGAGAGAAAGTTCAGTAATAGAACAATATGTAGTCCGGTCTACAGCCTTAACATACAAATGATGACACACAGGGAAATAGTAAAGTGACTGCTGAAAAAAAGGCTTTTCCAGCCATAGAGATCACACCACCTTGCCTCTTCATGTCTTTAGGCAGCAGCAAATATTGCCCCTGCTCTGTGAGCCAACAACTTACCGTTATGGATTCTGAACCATTGAAGTTTCATATATCTATATATATTTTTGTACATAATGCAACATAATATATAAACTGTGTGTATATATATATATATATATATATAACACAAGCACACAGAACCAGAGACATGTCACACATATCAATCTAAATGATCCCACCCAACCCGAGCCCAGAGAATATAAAACAAAAATAAAAACATAATAGAACTGTTCGCTAACCGTTTAAAAATAACCCAGAGCAAACCTCTGACATCCGTGTCCACATATATCAGGACCTTCATGCATGGGGTGTCTTTGTAAGAATGTTAAGTGTGTGTGTGTGTGTGTGTGTGTGTGTGTGTGTGTGTGTGTGTGTGTGTGTCTTATGCCTAATTAGCAGAAGTGTGGAGGTCAATGCAGCGGTAAAAGGTGAAAGGTCACTCTAGGCACTCCTAACCTTACTCAAGCCATGCACTACAGGAAGAGGAGCTAGGGTAGACATCCCAAGCAGGGGGTCAGAGGTAAGGGGTCAGAGGGGAAGTGATGAGAACATGAAGGGGTGGGGTATGGAGAGGGCATGAGGAAGGGACTGATCCCTCATGTGAATGTGTGTGTGTGTGTGGGGGGGGGGGGGCTTCATTGTGGACAGGGAAGAGGAGGGTGTGGGGTCAGCTAACTACTTTGATACGTAGGATTGTCCTCTTGGAAACATTAGCAGGCTAGTATTGTGTATATAGGGTACGTTTATATATGAATACTCTTATATTTCATCAGCCTCCCCCTGTCCCCCACCACTCCTTCCTTCTAACAGACAATAAAGATGTCCACAGTGGAGTAGGTTGCAGAAATCAAACACCTAGATGTTGTTGTTGTAGTTGTCATCTGCTTTAAACCCTGCCATGTCATCATCCCTCCACTGGCATCACCCCTGGCTGGGGCGGGGGGGTTCAGGAGGTGGAGTTGGAGGCGGAGGCCGAGGCAGTAATGGTGTTAGGGCTGCGATCTGTGCTGTTACCATCTAGGGAAGAGGACAGGAGAGACAAAGATTGTTCACTAATTTACACATCCATTCATATGTTTATCAATGATAAAACAGGTGTTTTAATAAGACATTTTCCTGAGAGAGAGAAAATAAAGGGAAGATGGAGAGGGATGGAGGAATGTGGGTCTGACCTGTGGTGGCGGTGGCGTTGGTTGGGGTGGAGGCGGCGGCCTGAGTGCGGGCGTGGGCGGGGATTAGGATGTTGGCCAGCGAGGGATTACTGGACAGCTCTGTGAGAGAGACAGGATACACCAGATCACAGCAGATTACACCCACCACAGGTAAACACATCAAAACACACCTCAAGCACAGGTGACACACACACACAGATGACAGCAGGTAGCATTAGTACAGAGACATCATTATACATAAAGGAGAAGTAACTGTCTTTCAGTCAACTCAAACACTGAAATAAGTCTCTCTGTACTACCAATGAAACTGGGATGAAAGAAAGGTAAAAGAACAGACAGAGTGCAGTACCCTGCGTGGTGAAGTTGAAGAGGGAGGGTTTTTCTCGCCCGTTGGGCAGCTTGACGTTGGGGTCCCTCAGCTCGTCGAAGAAGGAGTGTGCACACGCCTCCAGGGGGGTGAAGCGCGAGGTGGGCGTGTACTCCAGCAGCCGAGAACACAGGGCGATGGCCTCCGGCGGCGTACGGGGCCGGAACACCTAGCAGCCAATCACACGCAAGGACAAGAGTCAAGGAGCTAAATCACAAAGACTAGACTGGAATCAGTTAACCAATCAATTGAAAGCTAGTATCATGCACACAAAGATGTATGTTGTCATGATAGCAGGTGTGAGAGGGGTGTAAAGACTATGGATTTCGGTTATCAATTTATCCGTTTCTGCTTATTGATATGAAATGGAGAATGTCATTATTACTTCCTATGTTACAGATATTATCTTAACAGACTGAGGTCATCACAAAGGTGAGGGTGGTATACATAAATATAGTATAAACTTAACTATTGGGGTTAGTACGCTTGGATACATTATATTAAAATAGTTTGTCCATAAATTGCCCTTTATATTTTTTCAGTTCAAGTGTAAAGGGCCCAGCCCTACATCGGCAGGGTAGGAGACTCTAGATCAGCACAGAGACAGCTTCTACCCCGAAGCCATAAGACTCCTGAACGTCTAATCAAATGGCTACCTAGACTATTTCCGTTGCCCCCCTCTTCTACATTGCTGCTACTCTCTGTTATTATCTATGCATAGTCACTTTAATAACTCTGCCTACATGTACATATTACCTCAATTACCTCGACACCAGTGCCCCCGCACATTGACTGTGTACCCCATGTATATAGCCCCGCTTTTGTTATTTTACTGCTGCTCTTTAATTATTTGTTATTTTTATTTCTTACTTTTTTTAGGTACTTTCTTAAAACTGCATTCATGCTTAAGGGCTTGTAAGTAAGCATTTCACTGTAAGGTCTACACCTGTTGTATTCGGCACATGTGACTAATACAATTTGATTTGAGACTGGGTGGCTATGGGGCTGCAGTACTACAGAACAACCACAAGGTGGAGTCTGGAACGCCACCATGAGGACCTGCTCTACAACACTGCCTGCTTATTGGCTAAAGGGGTTATCCAATGCTGGAGCAATGGGCAGGGCTGGGCCCTGTTCAAATACTGGACAATGTCCTTTTCCCTAACTCCCTTCGTTGAATTTATCACTGACCTGACCAGGGCCCATTTTCCCAATAGTGATGGAACTTAGGCTTACAAGTGTTTTAACCTCTAACGAGTCTCCCTCCCGGATCCGGGATCCTCCTCATCAAAAAAGCTGACTAGCATAGCCTAGCCTAACGGGACAGGGATATTATATAATATAATTTCATGAAATCACAAGTCCAATACAGCAAATGAAAGATAAACATCTTGTGAATCCAGCCATCATTTCCGATTTTTAAAATGTTTTACAGCGAAAACACAATATGTATTTATATTAGCTCACCACAATAGCCAAACACACAACGCCATGTTTTCACCATGTTTCCACCGCATAGGTAGCTTTCACAAAACCCACAAATAGAGATAAAATTCATCACTAACCTTGAACAACTTCATCAGATGACAGTCTTATAACATCATGTTATACAATACATTTATGTTTTGTTCGAAAATGTGCATATTTGAGGTATAAATCGTAGTTTTACATTGCAGCCACCATCACAAATAGCACCAAAACAGCCAGAATAATTACAGAGAGCAACATGAAATACATAAATACTCATCATAAAACATTTATGAAAAATACATGGTGTACAGCAAATGAAAGATAAACATCTTGTGAATCGAGCCAATATTTCCGATTTTTTAAGTGTTTTACAGCGAAAACACAATATATATTTCTATTAGCTCACCACAATAGCCAAACACACAACGCCATGTATTCACCGTAAAGATAGCTTTCACAAAACCGACAAATAGAGATAAAATTAATCACTAACCTTTGGACAACTTCATCAGATGAGTCTTATAAATGTTATACAATACATTTATGTTTTGTTCGAAAATGTGCATATTTAGAGCTACAAATCCTGGTTTTACATTGTGAATACGTAGCCATAATGCACAAAATTCTCCGGAGATATTTTGGACAGTCACCTAATCTAACCAAAGAACTCATCATAAACTTTACTAAAAAATACATGTTGTACAGCAAATGAAAGATACACTGGTTCTTAATGCAACCGCTGTGTTAGATAAAAAAAAATAACTTTAGTACAACATACAGCATGCAGTATTGAGACAGCGCTCACATATTCTCCGCCTTGTTGGAGCCAACATTTACCACAAAAATACGAACATCATAAATATTCTCTTACCTTTGTTGATCTTCCATCAGAATGTTGTGCAAGGAGTCCTAGTTCCAGAATAAATCGTTGTTTGGTTTTAGAATGTCCATTTCTTCTGTCGAATTAGCAACTTTGGCTAGCCATGTGGAGCTCACGTGTCCAATAAATGTTTGCGCATGGAACGAAAAATTCCAAAAGTCCCAATAAACGTTGAATAAACTGGTCAAACTCGGTTGAAAAATCCTACTTTATGATGTTTTTCTCATATGTATCCAATAAAATCAGAGCCGGAGCATTTCGTCGTGTAAACCGAACGCATTTCAGAAGACAATGTTAGGTTCCCTTGTGCGCAGCTGACTACTGACAAAAGAGCGGACCTGTCACTCCAAAAGCTCTCATTCGGCCTCACATCAAGCTAGACACCCCATTCAACCTTCTACTGCCTGTTGACATCTAGTGGAAGGCGTATGAAGTGCATACAGATCCATAAATATAAGCCAGTTGAATAGGCAGGCCCTGACACAGAGCCTCATTTTCAGAATTTTCACTTCCTGTATGGAAGTTTGCTGCCAAATGAGTTCTGTTTTACTCACAGATATAATTCAAACAGTTTTAGAAACTTCAGAGTGTTTTCTATCCAATAGTAATAATAATATGCACATTGTATGATCTAGAACAGAGTACGAGGCCGTTTAATTTGGGCACGATTTTTTCCCAAAGTGAAAACAGCGCCCCCTATTCACAAGAAGTTTTAACGATGCATCTTTCCTACAACAGATGAAGATGTAACATGCGTTTCCCAAAACACCACGCATAGAGAACCATCGCTAAGTACATTGTTGGAGCATGTATCGATACTGTAGGATCGAAAGAAAGGGGGCGCTGCGCTCGGATCAGCTTTTTACATTTAAATCATTCCTTAACATTATAAATATTTCACAATACTGATGACGAATCAGCTCATAGAGAGATATTAAAACCTACGGCTGCAAATCGAAGACAGCTTATTCTAATGCTTACCCAATAGAAATGCACCAATTCGGCACATCATTGCACACCTTAGGCTACACATCATGAAATATATTAAGATAAATTACAGACCGTAACCTAGAAATAGCAATCAATTGAGCATGAAATGTACATTATTTCAATATGATTGAAATAGGGCTATAGCCTACTGTTTATATTTGAATGCAGTCATTCATCTGAAGCATCTTTTTATACGTTGCTTGTTTGTATCAATTGTAAAGACACTGGTAACTTTGTATTTGTAATCAACTTTGTTCTGCAGTTATGGTGGCCGCAGAGAGACGATAAACCATGTGATTCTATGTTTAGCAGAGATCTTCTGTGTATAAAGTGATGCGGGAGGGCAAAAAGCATCTAACAACGCACTTAGCTGTTCTACGAGTGATTTGAGGCAGGCGTTAGATTACGAGCGTTTTCAAGTGCAACGTTAATAACGATGGTTTTGGTAAACAGCTCTGAGATTTAACGATGCTCCTACGAAGGTTCTAACGATGAACTTAGCATTAAGATTCTTTTGGGAAACCGGGCCCTGATGACTTCATGTGCCCTTGCAGATTAGAAAGAACCTGATGGTTGTAAGCAATTAGGTAGAAACCCCAGCTAGCCTACTGGATAGATGGAGTTGTTACCATATTGCTTACACCTATCCAGTCCTTACAGATCTAGGTGGGGCCCATCATGAAGTTCCTAGGTGAATTGATTTTCATAATTGGGGGATACAGATTAAATGAGATGGCAGAGATGAATGCCTGGCAGGCTGACGAGGCGAGCACAGAGAAATGATGCTAGGGGAGGGGGTGGATTGTAGAGTAGTAAAATAGTTCCTGTACCTGTTGACTCACCTTAGTCCATGCGTGTGCCTTAATCTGAGGGAACTTGAACTCAGTGTAGTTGGGGTTCATCTCTCGGATCTGCTCCCGTGTAGGTGTCCCCAGAACCTACAGCACAGAGACAGCAGACGAGAAGAGGGTGAGGGGGAGACAGGGGGAAGAAGAGACAAGGGAGGGAGAGAAGATGACAGAGAGCGTGAGCCGTGAAGAGAGGGTCAATTGCGAACAACAGGGAAAGAGAGAGAGAGCGAGAGACAACTTTCATTCGATGAAAGAGAGAATTGGGTGGCAAACACCAGAACTGACAGGCAGGTATCAGTACCTTGATGATCTCCACCAGCTGATCCACTCCACTGTCGCCGGGGAAGATTGGTTGCCCTAGCAACAGCTCTGCTAGCACACAACCAGCTGACCACACATCTGTAGAGGGGGCGGAGCATAAACAGGAAGATGTTGTGATTTGCATACTTCCTCTAGAGATAGCCTATCCATGCTAGGGTGTATATTAATTTAAATTGGGGTTTAGCAGTTAGCCTACCTATGCTAGAGGTGTAGTCGGTGGCACCAAAGATAAGCTCGGGGGCTCTGTAGTAGCGAGAGCAGATGTAGGACACGTTGGGCTCTCCGCGTACCAGCTGCTTAGCACTGTGGACACAACATCACCACCACACACTGTCAGTCACTCTTCATCATCATAGTCATCAATATCATCACCATGTTCAACATCCTCGTCATCAGTCATATCATCATCATCATTATCAATAACATCACTGTCATAATCATCATCAAAACCAATCAAAGCTAATGAGAACTGCAGATTCTTTCACATAGTTTAAACTGACCTGCCAAAGTCACAGAGTTTGAGCACGGCCGTCTCGGGGTCCAGCAGCAGGTTCTGGGGTTTGATGTCCCGATGGCAGATCCCAAACGAGTGGATGTAGGCCAGACTCCTGAACAACTGGTACATATATAACTACAACACACACACACAGGAGAACATGCACACATTAGAAATGGAGAGCAGAGGACAAGGACACACTTGATGGAAACAGTGTGCGCGCACACACACACACACACACACACACACACACACACACACACACACACACACACACACACACACACACACACACACACACACACACACACACACACACACACACACACACACACACACACACACACACACAAACCTTGACATAGACCATGGGTAGGGTCTGTTTGGCTCGGCTGTAGTGTCTGGCCACTCTGTAGACCGTCTCAGGAACATAGTCCAGTACCAGGTTCAGATACACCTCATCCTTCTGTTACACAGAAACAGAGAGGGAGGGGGGTTAGGCAACACACACGCACAATGTAACTATTGTTTGACTATCAGTGACTCTTTCTCGCTCACTGCCGCAGACAGTGATGTTATTTCCTGCCGAGGGCACCAGGGGGCTGGGCGCTGCACCCCACCCCTATAGCAAGCCTACCACTCAATCCCTCTTCCTCGGATCTGATTGGTGGAGGTCAACAGTCTGCCGTGAGGTCACATGCCAGCCGTTCCTCCTCTCTGAGCTCAGACATCATCCATACTGCCCTTGAAGGTGCCCAAAGGAGGACGGAGCGAAGCGGCAGGTCTATGAGTACCATGTAACCCAACTCAACTTTTCCTTTCTACTTCACTCATCTTCCGCTCCTCTACTACTTTCTCCCTCTCTCTCTCACCTACTAGACTCCTCTCCCTGTTCCATCTGTTAGCAGAGCCAGTCAGCAAACTAACCAGAGGAGACAGATTGTAGCGTGAGAAGCTAGCTGGCTGTTCATGTGAGCTAGTGTTATCATGGAGTCTGAAGAGACTGCCAATCTGACACAATTCTGTCTACTAGAATAGATCTGTCTGGACTGACCCTTTTCTCTTTCTCACACATACCGTAGACACACATACAGTCGCACACACACACACACACATACAGTCGCACACACACACACACACACACACACACACACACACACACACACACACACACACACACACACACACACACACACACACACACACACACACACACACACACACACACACACACACACACACACACACACCAAGACATGGCATCCAGTCTGACAATAAATGTTTTTTACAGGTTAAGATGGTGCTCACACCTCAACATAATTTATTGATAACAGTAGGATTTACAGAGTGAAAGAGATAGCACAGAGAGAGCCCAGAGAGAGAGAGAGAGTTAAAGAGATAGCACAGAGAGAGCCCAGAGAGAAAGAGAGAGAGTTAAAGAGATAGCACAGAGAGAGCCCAGAGAGAAAGAGAGAGTGAAAGAGATAGCACAGAGAGAGCCCAGAGAGAGAAAGAGTGAAAGAGATAGCACAGAGAGAGCCCAGAGAGAAAGAGATAGAGTGAAAGCGATAGCACAGAGAGAGCCCAGAGAGAAAGAGTGAAAGAGATAGCACAGAGAGAGCCCAGAGAGAAAGAGATAGCACAGAGAGAGCCCAGAGAAAGAGAGAGTGAAAGCGATAGCACAGAGAGAGCCCAGAGAAAGAGTGAAAGAGATATCACAGAGAGAGCCCAGAGAGAAAGAGATAGCACAGAGAGAGCCCAGAGAAAGAGTGAAAGAGATATCACAGAGAGAGCCCAGAGAAAGAGAGAGAGTGAAAGAGATAGCACAGAGAGAGCCCAGAGAAAGAGTGAAAGAGATATCACAGAGAGAGCCCAGAGAGAGAGAGGGAGCACTAGCACTCATTTCAGAATAATTCACACTACAAGTCTGTACATATTCAACTAGGAAGACTAGAGCGCTGTTAAAAAGCATGAGCCTGGCATCCTGTCAAAGACATATAAAGATATTAGCACTGCCATCTGGTTTGGGCTTAGTGGGACTATAATTTGTTTTCAACAGGACAATGACCCAACACACCTCCAGGCTGTGTAAGGGCTATTTGACCAAGGGTGATGGAGTGCTGCATCAGATGACCTGGCCTCCACAATCCCCTGACCTCAACCAAATTGAGATGGTGTGGTGGGATGAATCGGATTGCAGAGCGAGGGAAAAGCAGCCAACAAGTGCTCAGCATATGTGGGAACTCCTGGTTGAGAGAATGCTGGTTGAGAGAATGCCAAGGTTGTGCAAAGCTGTCATCAATTGTAAGTCGCTCTGGATAAGAGCGTCTGCTAAATGACTTAAATGTAAATGTAAATCAAGGCAAAAGTGGCTACTATGAAGAATCTCAAATATTGTAATGGTGTGACGGTGAGTAGGAAGCAGGTGCAGGGGAAACGTTTTAATATAACAACAAAACCAAGACCACGACACTAACATAAGGCAGTACCCCGATACACAAGAACAATACCAACTGGTGAGTGAGGAAATTATTACGGTAATGGAGTCCCGGTGTGAATCATAATGACTAACAGGTGCGCGTAATGATGAGGAGCAGACGTGACAAATATAAAGTATATTTTGATGTGTGTAACACTTTTTTGGTTACTACATGATTCAATGTGTTATTTCATCGTTTTGATGTCTTCACTATTATTCTACAATGTAGAAAATAGTAAAATAAATAAAAACCCTTGAATGAGTAGGGGTTCTAAAACTTTTGACTGGTAGTGTAGATGAACAAACAAGCTGTGAGTGTGTCAAGGCTTGGCCCCTCACTGGTCAATCAGAACGTGGCTAAATATGTGGTTGCTTCAAGTTGTGTATTTACAGTCTTTTATGTACTGCCTTGGAATCAACTCCGATGTTAGTCCATTATAGTTTGTTAAACAGCTTACAGACACAAAATAACTAAATGTAGACCTATCCCATCTTTGCTAATGTTAACATGAACCTGTTTGCAGTCCACATTGAAGCCATGAAATTACTTAGAACAATGTGGACATATGTACATAGCATTAACACTGATGTAGTGGCTAGGCCTACTGTAAATTGCATTATGGCTGAGCATGGACATCCCAAACGTTGTCAATAAGCAAGATTCAATTCATTATTGATAAGGCCTAAAAAGAGAGTGAATAATTCTGATCAGGCTATATGTCTAAATACACGTACATGCACCATAATTGCTTCCCGTGGGCATATCATATTAAAACAACGCAGACTATGGAGGGTTTTACACACATCCAAACTTTTCACAGTAGCTGGACAAAGAACCAATATAAAGATAAAGGGAGAATGTCTACTCACCCTTATACTGCTCTCAAATAGAATGTTTTATAGGCATATTGGAACCATCTACAGATCGCATCCACACTGTCATTGCATGCGCAACACAGCCGTTCTCACCATAAAACCAGTGAATTATTCTACTAAGTATTTCCAACAACAATAAATACATGTAAAATGTAATGATATCATAAAATCGCCGGAATAAAATAAAAAACATGAGGCATTGCTGTTGAATCAACCTCCGTTATAGTAGGCCTAGTGTAAGAGTAGCCTACAAGAGGCTTGGGTTTTAAAAATATGAAACGGAAAACAAACATTTATTACAGGAAAATAACTTCTAAATGCGAGGTTCACCAAGGTTCTCATCTCTCATTTCATGATGGGCATGGACAGATGTAACCTACATAATGGGGGATTTATGTACGTACAAGGCATGGCTAAAATAATGCAGGCCTGCCTACAATACATAAAAAGGGGAACGTCAGCTCACTGTTTTGCTCCTCTCAAACGTGATCTTTTAATTCAGCTTTGGTGATTCAGAATTATTTCCAAGCGGTCTCACAAGCCAAACACGCTAGTGGTTAGAGCGTTGGGCCAGTAACCGAAAGGTTACCGGATCAAATCCCCAAGCAGACAAGGCTATGCTTGGTTTTTAATCAAATAAAGCAAAATGGGGAAAAAACATTAAGTGTTTCATGAAGTACACAGGCACCGAAACCACATATTGTTCCATGCGCATATGGGTTTGACACTAGCGCCACCTTAACGCCAGCCAAAAATAGAGCCCTTGAACTGTGTTTGAGGTGTGTTGTGTACGTGAGTTAAGAGTGAACCAGAGAAGTGTTCAATCAGTCCAGATTCCAGACCTTGCATAACTCCACATAATCCTAACACTACTGCTAACAGTGCTACTGCTAACAGCAAATGCTACTGCTGCTTTAACACTACTGCTACATCTAGTGCTACTGCTGCTACTAATACTACTGCTGCTATTAATACTAGTAATTTTACTGCTGCTATTAATACTACTGCTCCTAACACGAGTTCAGCTACTAATACTAGTGCTACAGCTAGCAGTACTGCTGCTATTAATACTACTGCTGCTATTAATACTATTAATTTTACTGCTGCTATTAATACTACTGCTCCTAACATGAGTTCAGCTACTAATACTAGTGCTACAGCTAGCAGTACTGCTGCTATTAATACTACTGCTGCTATTAATACTATTAATTTTACTGCTGCTATTAATACTACTGCTCCTAACACTAGTTCAGCTACTAATACTAGTGCTACAGCTAGCAGTACTGCTGCTATTAATACTACTGCTGCTATTAATACTACTAATACTAGTAATTTTACTGCTGCTATTAATACTACTGCTCCTAACACTAGTTCAGCTACTAATATACTAGTGCTACAGCTAGCACTACTGCTGCTACTAACACTACTGCTGCTACTAATTACTATTGCTAAAGCTAGTGCTACTGCTACTACTAAAGCTACTGCTAACAGCTAACTCTACTGTTCCTACTACTGCTTCTACTAACACTACCGCTGCTACTAATACTATTGCTACAGCTAGCACTACTGGGGTGGCAGGTAGCCTAGTGGTTAGAGTGTTGGGCCAGTAACCTAAAGGTTGCTGGATTGAATTCTTGAGCTGACAAGGTAAAAATATGTTGTTTTGCCCCTGAACAAGGCAGTTAACCCACTGTTCCCCAGTAGACCGTCATTGTAAATAAGAATTTGTTCTTAACTGACTTGCCTAGATAAATAAATGTTAAATAAAAAAATACTGCTGCTACTAATACTACTGCTAACAGCTAACGTTACTGCTACTACTAATACTTTTGCTACAGCTAGCGCTACTGCTGATACTAATACTACTGCTAACAGCTAACGCTACTGCTGTTACTAACACTATTTCTACTGCTACGCTACTGCTACTGCTAACACTTTTGCTACTGCTAACACAACTGCTGAAAGCTGCAATACCCAGCCGAATCACCCTATGCCAGCTATTCACAATTAGAACAGAGAGAAATAAGGGGGTAGGAGGAAATGAGGAGATGGAGAAGAGAGATGAGAAGAGTGAGGCTCACAAGAGGGCCCCTAGCAGCTGGTGTTTCCTAAAATTAGCAGGTGGCCTTTAGTCAGGCAACCCCCCTGCTCCGTGCACTCCCCCCTCTCCCCCAGCATCTCTCCCTAATCCTCACGCATGAGCACCCCAACCCCAGTCCAGACTAGGTGGGAAGATCCATTACTGCATTGTCATGGACCTGATTCTGTGAGTGCTGCATACGTGCACTCTGACAGATTGGACACACAAGTGTGGTCTATATTTGTCTGTGCTCTCCCTATCACCATGTGAATGACAGCTTATACGAACTCAACCATTCATGGGTTATGAATACTCCGAGAAGGAATACTCTGACGGAACAGGACATTCAGACAAACAGCCATACGGATAAACAGACAGTGATACAGACGGACACAGAGGGACACAGACAGACAGAGGGACCTTGTCTCCGCTGGAGTAGAAGAAGTAGCGCAGGCGAACGATGTTGCAGTGGTCCAGCTTCCTCATGATCTGCAGCTCGCGGTTCTGACGGGGAGAGAGACAGACAGATGTCAGTCAATACTACTTACTGTTTCAACAGGATACACAGCATGAGAAGTACAACATCGAGGTCTACAGCAGATAGAGAGTCAGGTTAGACTACAGAAACACAGCAGAGATTTGACTCCCATCAATATACGATAATTATTGGCCCTCAATCTGGAGAACTCCAGGTCAAACAGGCCAAAAGAAGGAGTAGCCACCCACAGAGGATAAGTAGCCACAGCTCACAGCTCTGATCCACATTGGAATGCAGAGAGAGAAAGCGGGAAAGCCAGGAGTGTTCAACAGAACTACAGAAATGTCCCTGGGATACGCAGCCATTTGAGGGTGACTGGGAGTGGAGGTTGGGAATGACTCGGATGTAATCCTGTAACTAAGGAAGAACAGGACCACTGAGCGGGCAGTACACTGACAGAGACAAAACCATCTTATATTCTGACAAACACAAACTACATGCATAGGGTACTGTATGGATGGACACATATGAGCAATGTTAGCCTACTACTTTAATCTCATCTACCATTGAGACACCCCCTCACTAGCCAGTGACATCATCACCATCCTCCAATGTGGTTTCCTGTTTCTCACAGACAGAGACAGACAAGCATGCATTGCAAACAGTCAACGCCCTCTTTCCCAGCGCCAGGGAGAGGCGGTAGTGCTCTATGGAGCAGAGCAGAAGATGGCACTGCAGTCATTACTGCTGACCTGTCATATACTGCACTGGGACAGAGACTGGTAAACCACAGTGACATCATGACACACAACCAACATGGAAGTTGTCATACAGACAGTGACACTAACAGGATGGTAAAGCAGAGTACACACACATCAGAACATCCTACAAACACACGCACTAGGGATGGGCATGAGTAATCAAGTACTCGAACGGACGTCAAAACTCTATCTTTATCCAGAGATAAAAACATTTTCTAAATAGTGTAAAACTATTTTGTGGAATGTGCTTTGTGCCTGCCCGAACGGCCAACTGAAATGTCTTGAAGACAACATTAATTTGTTTTGACTCGAGTGTTCCATTTGTACATGTGCATTGGCAGGGCACAACCAAAAAAGAAACCAAGCCAAGCATCACACAGTTCTTCTACCTAAATTCCCTTTCCCCTCCATGTCTCACTTATTTGTGTTCAGACCACTCCCTCTATACACTCGTGCTGCTGAGTCTGCACGCAAGCTCCCATAGGCCTACAGAAATAAACGCCTATTAAAAAAACGTATCTAACTGATGTGACACACAAGCTACAAATAAAAACAGTTTTATCACACATTCAAAATGGACTGGTTGATTGAAGTAGGAAATAATGTGTTCTAACAACGAGCTGCAGTTTTGGAATAATTGCATCCTGTCTATTTTAAATTAAATTAAATTAAATTAAATTAATTTCCGCTTAAAGGGATACTTCGGGATTTTGGCAATGAGGCCCTTTATCTACTTCCCCAGAGTCAGATGAACTCGTGGATAACATTTTTATGTCTTTGCGTTCATTTTGAAGGAAGTTGCTAACTAGCGCTAACACAATTGCTAACTAGCATTGGCGCAATGACTGGAAGTCTATGGGTATCTGCAAGCTAGTTAGCATTAGCTCGCGAAACTACCTCTAACTTCCTTCATACTGGATGCAGAGACATAAAAATGGTATCCACGAGTTCACCTGACCCTGGGGAAGTAGATAAATGGCCTCACTGCCAAAATTGGCAAAGTATCCCTTTAAGCTACTTTGCCAACTGCTAGTGCCAGGGGTCTCCAACAGGTCGTTCGCGATCTACCAGTAGCTCGCAGCCCACCTATGAGTAGCTCACCAAACAACTCTGAAAGTACATGAAATGTTCACGTGTTCCACCACAAACTGTCATAAACACATTTCACAGTATCAGACACCGCAAGCTCCCGGCTATGATCTAATGTAAGCAACATTGACATTATCCCACCCCTGGTTAGCCATTATTGGCTTAAACCAAACCTAACAATATCTGTCAATTAATTTCTAGTAACATTGCCCCTGTCTGTGTGGTGTGCACATTTCTCTATCGCTCCATGTGTAGCCAGTTGGTGTGACAACCGTCTTGTGGGTTGACAGAAATACTTTCCCCGTAACCTTCTCAATCAAATGTTAACTGCAAAGTAGGCTTACCTGACAGAAGTATAACTTGAGTACGTATATTTGTATCTTTTATTCGCTAACTTTGCCATGAAATGAGCAGAATCAGTACAGAACCATTGCTAGACCAGCAGATTAGATGGCATATTCTTCACTCACTAAATGCGCAATTAAAAAGGGCCAGTACTACAATTAAAGGGGAATTACACAAAAAGTTTTCTTCCAGACCAAAGAACCTCTATGAACCATTGTAACCAATATATAATCTAAACCCAGACAAAATAAAACGGAGAAAACATAATTTGGGAAAAGTTTGGTGACCCCTGGCCTAGGCTATAGACAGGTTCCACACTGAAAATATGCTACAACATTAGTTTGATAAAGACAAAGAGCGTATTTTCATCAGAATCATTAAGCCTACTCAGACAGATGTCGTCACAATAATTCATCAACATACAGTTTTCAATGTGGAATTGTTAATCTATGTTTAAAATTCCAAAGAACAGGCAGAATAAACTAAATTGCACGACTGTATGTCAAAAAGAAAAAATATTTTGGTTTGTAACCCTGAAGAAATTGTCTTTCAACTCGCCTAACAGAGCCCTGTTTTAAATGATCACTTTTTGATTATCACTTTTCTAGCGTTCCAGACGCTAGATGCGCATCACTTCGCAGTGATAACTCTTTTCATTTGGAAAAATATTTTGTTCCATTTTATTCTGTTATAATAGGTCATGTTTTTTAATATATACAAAGATAAAATAGGTGTGTCTTGACTGTGATAAGGGCTCGGAAAATTAGAGCCTCTTGTCTGCTAAATTAACATAACAAGGCTATGCCATTGCACAACCTAAGGCTTCGACAAACAAGCATCACTGCTGAGGTTACTGCCTTTCGAAGATTGTGTTCCACGGTGTAATACACTGCTCAAGAAAATAAAGGGAACACTTAAACAACACAATGTAACTCCAAGTCAATCACACTTCTGTGAAATCAAACTGTCCACTTAGGAAGCAACACTGATTGACAATAAATTTCACATGCTGTTGTGCAAATGGAATAGACAAAAGGTGGAAATTATAGGCAATTAGCAAGACACCCCCAATAAAGGAGTGATTCTGCAGGTGGTGACCACAGACCACTTCTCAGTTCCTATCCTTCCTGGCTGATGTTTTGGTTACTTTTGAATGCTGGCGGTGCTCTCACTCTAGTGGTAGCATGAGACGGAGTCTACAACCCATACAAGTGGCTCAGGTAGTGCAGCTCATCCAGGATGGCACATCAATGCGAGCTGTGGCAAGAAGGTTTGTGGTGTCTGTCAGCGTAGTGTCCAGAGCATGGAGGCGCTACCAGGAGACAGGCCAGTACATCAGGAGACGTGGAGGAGGCCGTAGGAGGGCAACAACCCAGCAGCAGGACCGCTACCTCCGCCTTTGAGCAGGAGGAGCACTGCCAGAGCCCTGCAAAATGACCTCCAGCAGGCCACAAATGTGCATGTGTCAGCATATGGTCTCACAAGGGCTCTGAGGATCTCATCTCGGTACCTAATGGCAGTCAGGCTACCTCTGGCGAGCACATGGAGGGCTGTGCGGCCCCCCAAAGAAATGCCACCCCACACCATGACTGACCCACCGCCAAACCGGTCATGCTGGAGGATGTTGCAGGCAGCAGAACATTCTCCACGGCATCTCCAGACTCTGTCACGTCTGTCACATGTGCTCAGTGTGAACCTGCTTTCATCTGTGAAGAGCACAGGGCGCCAGTGGCGAATTTGCCAATCTTGGTGTTCTCTGGCAAATGCCAAACATCCTGCACGGTGTTGGGCTGTAAGCACAACCCCCACCTGTGGACGTCGGGCCCTCATACCACCCTCACGGAGTCTGTTTCTGACCGTTTGAGCAGACACATGCACATTTGTGGCCTGCTGGAGGTCATTTTGCAGGGCTCTGGCAGTGCTCCTCCTTGCACAAAGGCGGAGGTAGCGGTCCTGCTGCTGGGTTGTTGCCCTCCTACGGCCTCCTCCACGTCTCCTGATGTACTGGCCTGTCTCCTGGTAGCGCCTCCATGCTCTGGACACTACGCTGACAGACACAGCAAACCTTCTTGCCACAGCTCGCATTGATGTGTCATCCTGGATGAGCTGCACTACCTGAGCCACTTGTGTAGGTTGTAGACTCCGTCTCATGCTACCACTAGAGTGAGAGCACCGCCAGCATTCAAAAGTGACCAAAACATCAGCCAGGAAGCATAGGAACTGAGAAGTGGTCTGTGGTCACCACCTGCAGAATCACTCCTTTATTGGGGGTGTCTTGCTAATTGCCTATAATTTCCACCTTTTGTCTATTCCATTTGCACAACAGCATGTGAAATTTATTGTCAATCAGTGTTGCTTCCTAAGTGGACAGTTTGATTTCACAGAAGTGTGAATGACTTGGAGTTACATTGTGTTGTTTAAGTGTTCCCTTTATTTTTTTGAGCAGTGTATAACCAGTTGATATTATGGTTTCAAAAACTGTATCTTAAATGGCACTTGCTTTTTTATTGACAGAATACATTCAGTGAACAAAAAATGAAGAATTAAGCTCTTTCCATGACATAGACTGACCAGGTGAATACAGTTGAAAGCTATGACCCCTTATTGATGTCACTTGTTAAATCCACATCAGTGTAGATCAGTGGTTCCCAAACGTTTTATAGTCCCGTACCCCCTCAAACATTCAACCTCCAGCTGCGTACCCCCTCTAGCACCAGGGTCAGCGCACTCTCAAATGTTGTTTTTTGCCATCATTGTAAGCCTGCCATACATTTATTAAACATAAGAATGAGTGTATCGAATAGTGTGTGTAAGTTTTTGTCACAACCCGGCTTGTGGGAAGTGACAAAGAACTCTTATAAGACCAGGGCACAAATAATAATAATCAATAATTTTGCTCTTTATTTAGCCATCTTACATATAAAACCTTATTTGTTCATCGAAAATTGTGAATAACTCACCACAGGTTAATGAGAAGGGTGTGCTTGAAAGGATGCACATAACTCTGCAATGATAGGTTTTATTGGAGAGAGTCTCAGTCTTAAATAATTTCACACACAGTCTGTGCCTGTATTTAGTTTTCATGCTAGTGAGGGCCGAGAATCCACTCTCACATAGGTACGTGGTTGCAAAGGGCATCAGTGTCTTAACAGCGCGATTTGCCAAGGCAGGATACTCTGAGCGCAGCCCAATCGAGAAATCTGGCAGTGGCTTCTGATTAAATAAAATTTTCACAGAACTGCTTGTTGCAATTTCGATGAGGCTCTCGTGTTCAGATATTGGTAAGTGGACTGGAAACAGGGCATGAAAGGGATAACGAATCCAGTTGTTTGTGTCGTTTGTTTTGGGAAAGTACCTGCATAATTTCGCACCCAATTCACTCAGGTACTTCGCTATATCACATTGTCCATATTCTTGAGTTCATTTGCACACAAAAAAATCATACAATGATGGAAAGACCTGTGTGCTGGCCTTGTTAATGCAGACAGAGAAGAGCTCCAACTTCTTAATCATAGCCTCAATTTTGTCCCGCACATTGAATATAGTTGTGGAGAGTCCCTGTAATCCTAGATTCAGATCATTCAGGCGAGAAAAAACATCACCCAGATAGGCCAGTCGTGTGAGAAATTCATCATCATGCAAGCGGTCAGACAAGTGAAAATTATGGTACGAAAGCCACTCCTACATTGTCTTGGCTGTGTGCTTTGGATTGTTGTCCTGTTGGAAGGTGAACCTTCGCCCCAGTCTGAGGTCCTGAGCGCTCTGGAGCAGGTTTTCATCAAGGATCTCTTTGTACTTTGCTCCGTTTATCTTTCCCTTGATCCTTACTAGTCTCCCAGTCCCTGCTGCTGAAAAACATCCCCAAAGCATGATGCTGCCACCACCATGCTTCATCGTAGGGATGGTATTGGCCAGGTGATGAGCGATGCCTGGTTTCCTCCAGACGTGACGCTTGGCATTCAGGCTAAAGAGTTCAATCTTGGTTTCATCAGACCAAAGAATCTTGTTTCTCATGGTCTGATAGTCCTTTAGGAGCCTTTTTGCAAACTTCAAGCGGGCTGTCATGTGCATTTTATTTAGGAGTGGCCACTCTACCATAAAGGCCTGATTGGTAGAGTGCTGCAGAGATGGTTGTTCTTCTGGAAGGATCGCCCATCTCCACAAAGGAATTCCGGAGCTCTGTCAGAGTGGGTTCTTGGTCACCTCCCTGACCAAGGCCCTTCTCCCCCGATTGCTCAGTTTGGCCGGGCGGCCAGCGCTAGGAAGAGTCTTGGTGGTTCCAAAGTTCTTCCATTTAAGAATGATGGAGGCCACTGTGTTCTTGGAGACCTTCAATGCTGCAGACATTTTTTGGTAACTTTCCCCAGATCTGTGCCTCGACACAATCCTGTCTCGGAGCTCTAAGGACAATTTCTTCGACCTCATGGCTTGGTTTTTGCTCTGACATGTACTGTCAACTGTGGAACCTAATATAGACAAGTGTGCGCTGTTCCAAATCATGTCCAATCAATTGAATTTACCACAGGTGGACTCATATCAAGTTGTAGAAACATCAAGGATGATCAATGGAAACCGGATGCGCCTGAGCTAAATTTCAAGTCTCATAGCAAAGGGTCTGAATAGTTATGTAATTAAGGTATTCCTGTTTTTTATTTTTAATAAGTTAGCAAACATTTAAAAACAACTGTTTTTGCTTTGTCATTATGGGGTATTGTGTGTAGATTGATTAAATAGAAATGTTCTTAATCAATTTTAGAATAAGGCTGTAACGTAACAAAATGTGGAAAAAGTTAAGGCATCTGAATACTTTCCAAATTAACTGTGTGTGTGTGTGTGTGTGTGTGTGTGTGTGTGTGTGTGTGTAGCAGTCATGTGAGGAGACTTAGCGCTCAACAGTCATCGAGTTCACTCTTCCTAACAGCCTCTACATAGGGAGAGAGAGAAAAAGATGGGGGTTGGCTGCTATAAAGGGAAAACAGAACACCTAAAGAGTGAGAAAAATGTGTTAGAAGCTAAGTCTGCTATTGCCTTACGAGCCTGTCTGGCAGAGACTGCTAGCTAGGCTGCTAATCTTAGCCTATGTTGAACTCTGAAAAAGACAATACCTCAAACCAACATATCACTTCTGTCCAACTGTTCAGTACATCTACTGCACCAAAGCCAAAGCTAATGACCTGACAATGACACTCCAAAGCTAGTGACTTTAATGAAAATCCCAAGCTAGTAACTAATGCTAATGTAAACAGACAAAAGCAGACTCTCTCTAGGACTGTCTGTCTGTGTCTTTGTCCTCAGGCTCTCAGCAGGACACTGGCCAGTGCCACCATTCTAATGGTGACATCACCAACAGGCCTGGCTGTCAACAACAACAAGGAGCTGGGACATGTTCCCTCCACTAAGGAACAACAACACATCAGTCAATCCTATACACAGACCTACATGGGGATAGTGATGGTATCCTGAGGCCTAGGAGAAATTCGGTTACTATGGCGACAATCCTGAACTTGACACACACACACACACACACACACACACACACACACACACACACACACACACACACCACACAATGCTACGCAGAGCAGCCATCATTGCATTCACTGATACAACTGAGCAGATATGAACAGATTTGGATTTAGGGGTTTGTTTCTGTAGTAGTCAGTGGGAGTGGTGGTGAACTGACTGACACTTAGTGTGTGTGTTTGTCTCGCTCTGCTCTACTAACGTGGTGCCTGTGATCCATTCACAAAAGGCAAGACAACAATAGTGTGAACAGATGGAGTCATGCTTCACAGATGAACACACTCACACACTCTCTGAATGAAAGTCATCCGTTACAAAGAAAAGGTAGAAGAAAAAGATTGAAAGATGATTGAAGGATGTTACAGTTTCATGAGAGATCAGAGAAACTGTGTGTGTGTGTCTGTGACTGCAGTTTCGCTCACCTTAAACCGCTTGTCCTGCAGAACCTTCTTGATGGCCAGCAGTTCTCCAGAGTCACACAGCTTGGCCTGGTAGACCACTCCGAAGGAGCCGTTCCCAATCACCTTGGTGTCTGTATAGCTGACCTCTTGGGGCCTGTCGGGCCCTTGGCCTGGGGTGGCCACCACCGTCGTCACCTTACTGCCATCCTTGTCCCCTGGAGGGAGGACAAAGAGAGGAGGAGGGGAGATAGTTCAGTGACCGTAGGGGAAATCAGTAAGTGAGACTAGATACGACACACTCAGATGATCACACTGTTAGGGTCATTTTACTAAGCCTGACACACACGTTATTACACGATCATATTACTAAGATATGATACACACATAACAGTCATACATTACTAAACATCAGTGGGACTGGGTTTGAATCTCAGCCAGTGACTTGCATGAATTAGATTATTCAAGACGATTGGTACAGTCAGGATCCATAAACTGGAATAGAGACAGATTCACATATAACTCTCCTCCTCTGCCCTTCCCCCTCTCCTCACTTTCCTTCCTCTACAGTAAATTGCACAGCAGCCCATTCCCTTGGGATTATTGGGAGGCCTACTCCTGTTTAAGTGGGTTTAAACTGAAGTGCGCTGGAGTGTGTGTGTGTGTGTGTCTGTGTCAGGGTTAAAGTCTGTGTTAACTCCTTGTTAAAGGATAACCAGACCTGCCTAGCGTGCCGTGGGTGTCGCGTGCCGTGGTGGGTGTCGCGTGCCGTGGTGGGTGTCGCGTGCCGTGGTGGGTGTCGCGTGCCGTGGTGGGTGTCGCGTGCCGTGGTGGGTGTCGCGTGCCGTGGTGGGTGTCGCGTGCCATGGTGCATGTCGTAGTCATACCACCACCCTCAGCCCCTGCTACCAAACACACATTTAGCTAGGAGTGAAATCTGTTCATATTATTATCATCCATGGGTGTCAAAACCAAGATAATAAATTAAAGTAAAAAATCCAAAATCAGTCCATATTTCCTGACTCTCACTCACACTTACAATGACATAGATACTCAATCTCGATCCCACTCACATCCATAAACCGATTGACTCTCCCTAGCCACCTAAACCCTTGGTTCCTATAGCCTATAGTTCCCTCACAGACAGTCACATGCCATTAACATGACCCATCCCTTACACAAGACCCAGGGAAACGAGGTTACACATTTGCTAAATGTGTAAACTGGTTTGATTCCAGGCTGTATCACAAATGGCCATGATTGGGAGTCCCATAGGGCGGTGCACAATTGCCCCAGCGTCGTCCGGGGTAGGCCGTCATTGTAAATAAGAATTTGTTCTTAACTGACTTGCCTTAATCTTAAATAAAGATTAAATCAAATTAAAAATAAAATAACACTTCCATATTAGTCTGGATCATTGTCCATCCTGCTTGGGAGACAGTACATGACAGAGTTGTTCTAACTATCAAAGCAGAATTCACTCTACTGCAAGACATGGACTACTGTCAGCTGCTTCTGTGGTGAGTGTAGCTGCAGTGCTGAAAGGCAGGCGGGCAATGAAAACATCAGCTGGATGAGTCTGTGGTGTGTTAATGCTGCTGAGCCAACACTAACAGACAGACTCTCTATACCAAACGCCTGCTGGTTCTGAACCTGTCAAAATGAGACAGTGGATGAATGTTATGCTGAAAAAGGAGTACACTCACTTGGTCAATTGTTTGTGTGTCAGAGGAAAGGTTAAACAGCAGTAATTATTCCAGCAGCCTTGATGCAGTCTCACACACTTAGCAACTAGACCTGCAGAAACACACACACTAATGCACGCTGTATCGCCCTCCCTCAGAGAGAGAGAGAGAATAGAACTGTCTACACAATCCAGCAGGATCGTTTCATGAACGCCTCTTCACTTCCTGAAACCGTGAGAAACGTACACATCAGCCACACACACAAACACATGACCTTAGCCCTTAGGGGCGGGTAGGTAGCCTGGCGGGTAGGAGCGTTGGGCCAGCAACCGATGACATGGATGTTGATTAAGGTAGCCCCCGCACGCACCTATCTGATTCAGAGGGGTTGGGTTAAATGCGGAAGACACATTTGAGTTGAATGCATTCAGTTGTACAACTGACTAGGTATCCCCCTTTCCCCCACATCTCCTATTTCTACATTTCTGCTAAGAGGGATGCCATGTTGACCCAACTTTCACTTGGACAATGTACGACTCAGCACACTACTTCCATCAATGCAGTTAGTGCCAAGTAGGAATATCATCACAGTGCAGCACACACACACAAACACAAACACACACACACACACACACACACACACACACATACATTCAAGAGCAGGAAATGACAGACTACACAGAGTAGTCTTTCACACTGTTCATTCACACAGACAAACAGACAGACGAGACACAAATCACACATACGTTTGACCATCATGCTTATCGGTCTACTGGGTCATTTGCATAATTTTATGGAATTAAATTGGCATGTGTATTTTTGTTAGTCGTCATGTATCATTTATCCAATACAACTATCACACGCACACAGCATAGGCCTACAGAGACTATTTTGAGCGGGATTTCTGCTGCAGCTCCTCAGCTGGTTGCTGCTGGGTGAAACATGTGCTTTGCGCACATGTCGCACATGTCATTGCGCAACAATTCTAAATGCAATCAAGTGTTAAAAACTGTTTTGATGGCCACGATTAAAAAGAGCTACTATTTTTATTTGGTAATTGAAGCACGCCTCCCATTCAAGTGAAGGCAACGATAGGCAGGCTGTCAGCACATCACCCATCACTTTACAATGTGAGCTATGCATTTTGAAAACATACTTAGGCCTAATTGTTTGAAAACATATTATGAAGCATGTCTTACCTTGCTTCAAAGTAGCCTAGTCAAAATCAGACTATTGAAACGTGGAGGCAATTCTTTCATAAAGACTTCATAGGCAGCATGTTATATTCTCCTACATTCCATTCACATTTTAACCAACTTCAAAGTGTTTCCTTTCAAATGGTACCAAGAATATACATATCCTTGCTTCAGGGACTGAGCTACAGGCAGTTAGATTTGGGTCATTTTAGGCAAAAATCTTAAAAAGGGGGTGGATCCTTAAGAGGTATACCTTGTGTTTCACAAACAGTAATACAGGGCTCTCCAACCCTGATCCTGGAAAGCTACCCTCCTGAAGGTTTTCACTCCAAAACCTACAGGACGGGAGGTCTCCAGGAACAGGGTTGGAGCACTGTACTAATATACTAGGTCCAAAATCTAAAAGACGGCTTAGATCCAACTGAATTGTGTCAAACCCAAAACTGTTATTATAATACTCTTGATCAGTTACTTTGGGTGAGCATGTCTTAATGTTCCCCCCAAAAAATTGTCTTCTATTCTTTGCCATTTTAACCCACTTTAGCAGGCATTGCTGAACACAGTGCTCATTTCACTAGCAGTCAGTGGAGGTAGAACTGCAAGCATTGTATGATGCTGTATGTGCCTCTAGCATTAAGGGTTGCGAGCAGTTGTGCACGTGACCTTGTTGATGGTGGGAATTGGTGGTCTCATCGTTGAACGACAGTTTTGATATACGTTCATTAAGATCCATTATACCTCATAGCACAACAAACTACTTAATACTAACATATAAATATACTTGCAGATAATGTTGTGTAAAAGTAGCAGAAAGTGTTGAATTATCCACAATAGATATTATTAAAATGTAGTTAATTAAAACACAATATTAAATTGAATTTATATTTTTTCAGTGTGGGTCCGGCCAGAAGCTGTCACTAGTGTACTTGTAACATTGTATCAACTAGCCTATTCTGGGGCCTCAGAGTTTCCTGCATCAGTGAGCTCGGGACAGACAAGCTGTTTTTGCACGAAGGAAAAATGTTCAGTTATTTTATGTTTCCACTGGATATATGGGATCATCAGATCATGATATTTTATTCTTTCACACTAAGACTTGGTAATTAGAGGCAGAGATTGTTGGAAATTATCATTCACAATGACCGTTAAAAAAACGGACTTTGTTGACTTACTGTGTGAGGTGAAGAAAAGAAATGACAGAAGCTAAGCTTATTAGTGGTGGATGTGGTGAGTTAAGACAATCAGACAATCATTGGGTTACGCACCCAATGCATATGGGTGTGGTAAATTTCTCAAATGGACGGTAAATGTTAATCTTCCCGGTCATGTTTGTTAAGTTCATGTTTTAAGTATCCCTATATTTCTGTTATTACGGGGCTATCACTCAGTCAAGAGTGCGCATGCGCAGGAAGTCTTGTGGTTGATGGACCTGGCCTTGAGTGTAATGGCTACTTGTAGTGTGTTCATATAGTATAGTAAACTTTGTTAAACTGGAACCTTGTCGTTGTGTCATTTCGAGTTAACATTGGTAGCAGAGGATGGCTTCTAACTACAATGTGCCACCTCGCTTCGACGAGAAGAGGTCGTACGAAAGTTGGAAAAATGAACTGGGAATCTGGACACGCGTTACTAATCTGGACGCGAAAAAGCAAGCACTTGCGGTGGTATTATCGCTCGAGGGAAGAGCGAGAGATACAGCACTGGAAATATCCGTTGAGGATTTGAACAAGGATGACGGTATGGGAACTTTGATCACAGCACTGGATTCTGTATTTCTTAAAGAAGAGAAAGACCGTGCCTACGAGGCATATTCAAACTTTGACAGTGTTACGAGAGATATTTTGGTTGCAATGACGGACTACATCATTGATTTCGAACAGAGGTACAATAGAATGCGCAAGTACGACATGGTTCTCCCAGATGCAGTGTTAGCGTTCAAGTTGCTAGACACTGCCTGTCTAGATGGTAGGGAGAAACAGTTGGCTTTGACTGCTTTGACTGTGCTGACTTTTGCATCTATGAAGTCGGCACTAAAAATAATATTTGGTGAAAAGACGTCTGTCGCGCCAATAACAGATGGAATGCAAGTGAGTGACGCAGCATATTACACCGAGCAGCACAGAAAAGGCGCCAACAAGTCACGTTCTCAAGACAACCAGAAGAGGGCGCCATTTCACGGCACAAATCCACTGGACAAATATGGAAGGAGATCGAAATGTGCTATCTGTCAAAGCACTTACCATTGGGTTAAAGACTGTCCTCATAAAAATAAACAAGTTAAACTAACAGAGGAAAATGTAAACAGAGATAGAGCAGTGTAACATTACACTGTTTTCAAATGAATCTGCTTCTGATACTGAGATTTTTATAGTTGAATCCTTAGGATCTGCTGTGATTGATACTGCATGTACACGGACAGTGTGTGGTGCAAAATGGCTTGATAGCTATGTCAGTGAACTAAATATGAAAGAAGTACAAAATATGATTGATACACCAAGCAACAGAGCTTTCAAATTTGGAGATGGGAGAATTGTCCATTCTACCAAGAGAGTTAAGATACCAGCAAAAGTTGGTCAGACTAAGTGTCACATTGAAACAGAGGTGGTCCCTACAGATATCCCCTTACTATTAAGCAAAGCCTCCCTCAAGAAGGCAGAGGCTGTACTAGACATAAAAAATGACAAGGCAGTGATGTTTAAACAACCAGTGACTCTTGAACTTACTACCTCAGGCCACTATTGTGTAAACATTTTAGACAAAGACATCACACAGAGTCCATGCAAAAATGAGATTCTGACGGACACAGAGCACATGGAAATTCTGACAGTCACAGAGAACATGAGCACTAAAGAAAAACACAAAGTATTGTTAAAGCTTTACAAACAGTTTGGACATGATACAGTTAACAGACTTCAGAAGTTACTCAGCAGTTCAGGGAATAATGATGATGAGAAGTACGAAACTGGATACAAAGTGTACTACAAACGAGTTGACTGTCAAGAGTGGAAAGGACCGGGAGTAGTCATTGGTCAAGATGGTGTGGTGATATTTGTGATGCACGGAGGCATCATTGTCAGGGTGCATCACTCAAGATTGCGGAAAGTAAATGATCAACAAGATAGAGGGGCTGTTGCTGAGAATCAGTCTCCTAATGAAAATGACAAAAAGGACACAGTAACAGACACAAACCTACCAGATGTCGCATCCAATGATATGGACACTGAAACTGACACAGGAAATGGAGCAGAGACCTTCAACCATGCCACAGGTAATACTATTGAGTGTTCAAATGAGGAAAACATTCAACAACAGCCACGTGTTAAGAGAACATGGTTGTTCCAATCTGAAAACTGGACAAACTGTTAAATACATGGACAGAGAAAGGGGTATTTCACATACAGCAACCGTCATTGGACGAGCAGGAAAAGCAAAACACAAGAACTGGTACAACTTGCAGTACTCTGAACCAGCTACACTTTCTGGTACAACAGGGTCAGCTGACCTGTCACTTGTAGATAATATCAGAATTGAACCAATGGAAAATCGAGAAAAACAGAATGACATTCAAAATGATGATGTACTTGAAACAAAGGACGTGTCATTTGACTCAGCTAAGCTAGATGAGCTCAGTAATTGGAGGAAAAATGGAGTGTTTGAGGAAGTCAAAGACATTGGCCAAAAATGCTTCTCAACAAGGTGGGTGTGTACCCTAGAGGTTTTGAGGAGCTGGCTGCTAAAGAACTCCCAAAAGACTCACCGACATGCGCCTCAGAGTCACTCAGATTGCTGATGTCAGTGATCTGCCAGAAAAAATGGAAACTTAATTCCATAGACATCAAATCTGGATTTTTGCAGGGAACAGAGCTGTCAAGGGACATTCACATCCGACCTCCGCCTGAAGCTAAAAGCGAAGGAACACTGGAAACTAAAAGAGTGTGTGTATGGACTGGCAGATGCATCACTCTACTGGTACAACAAAGTCAAGGCAACAATGCTGAGTAGAGGTGGAAAAATGTCACAAGTGGATCCTGCAGTCTTCTATTGGCTTGATCAAGACTGCAATGTGACTGGAGTACTTGCCTGTCATGTTGATGACTTTATCTTGGGTGGCTCACAAACCTTTGCTTCAACTGTGATTCCACACCTCAAAGCTGTTTTCTAGGTTGGCCGTGAGGAGCATGATCATTTTTGTTATGTTGGCATAGAGTTTATTGCAGTTGATAGAAAAATACTGATGCAACAGGAGAGCTATATCAAGAATCTTCAACCCATCCACATGGATTCTTCAAGAGCCGTACAAAGGAATTCCCCTCTATGTGGAATTGAAGCTGGTCAATTGAGGTCAAAGATAGGACAAATTTTATGGGCTGCGAGACAGAGTAGACCTGGTTTGATGGTTGCAACTTGGCATCTAACACAAAACACTGAACAAACCATTCATGAGGCAAACAAAGTTGTTCGTAAACTGAAATCACAACAAGTGACTTTAAAGTTTCAGCATGTTGGAAAAGATGACTCTTTGAAACTAGTTGTCTTCAGTGATGCTTCGCTAGGTTAACACTGGTGGGACAAAATGGCACTTTCTACCTGTAGTTTGTGTCACTGACAACTACTCATTAGTTGATGCTGTGAAGTCAACCAAGTCTGTCACAGAGAAAAGACTTCGAGATTAGCAGCATCAAGGAACTTATTCAAGCACAGAGAATCCAGCGGATTCTGTGGTCGACCACAAAGGAACAGCTTGCTGACTGTCTGACTAAAAAAGGAGCATCCGGTCTTGTGCTCCTACACGCTCTCGCTCCTACAGGCTCTCAGTAATGGAAAGTGGCAGCTTGAGTAATACAAATAAAAACTGTCACACAACCCATTTGTAATGGGGATCTTGAATAATACTTGGACATTTAATTATGTTGTTGATGTTTTATTTGTCTTTAAAGAAAAGGGGGAGATTGTTAAGTTCATGTTTTAAGTATCCCTATATTTCTGTTATTACGGGGCTATCACTCAGTCAAGAGTGAGCATGCGCAGGAAGTCTTGTGGTTGATGGACCTGGCCTTGAGTGTAATGACTACTTGTAGTGTGTTCATATAGTATAGTAAACTTTGTTAAACTGGAACCTTGTCGTTGTGTCATTTCGAGTTAACAATGTTCTCCGGCGTCACATTTTCCTAATGAAAATCCTGAAACACACACAGCATACACTGTGTGGTGGTGTGGGAGCGGGTCAACAGTCTCCAGTGTATGTATGGCTGTCTGGGAAGCAGGCAGACTTTCTGAATTAATCCAAATCTCTCTCTCCCCTAAAGAAGACCCGTGGAGCAGTACTATCTAATGGGTGTGGCCTAAGGCAGAGACATCTGACATCTGGATATCACTAGGGTTGGGCAATATTTGGGCCTCTTCTACGATATGCTACTCCAAATATCACGATATCCCAAATAATCATTTTGCGCTGTTATCGACTAGATAAATCCAGCCTGTGCAACTTTTGTGCTTATTTACGATATTATAGTCACATTCACTTTAAAAAATCTTATTATGGAGAAAAAAATAAGGTTTAGTTAATACATTGACTTAATTTTCAACATACTGATACAGCCTAACTGATAAAACTGAATCGTTTTGATTTGTAAAGGTTAAAATAGAGTAGTCTTCACGATATATCATCTTGAACGTAATGAAATTTCATCAATGTCAAATATCACAATATTCGATTTAATCATATATTGGCCCAACCCTAGATATCAACACAGCCCTTAATGGGAGGAGTAGAAGGGTTGTCAGTGTGTAGGTAATAACTATTACATTAGAGTAATAACAATATTTAACATCCCTCTCTCCCTTTCGCTCTTTCTTCTCAGTTCTCTGATGCTCAGTCTGTCTGTTTCTTTCTGTTTGTTCTTCAGTTGGTTTAACACGCTCTGCCCTTTTTTGCACATTAACCGGCAGCTTAAATTGAACATCATGTTCAATTTGTTCAGGTCTTCATTGAGACCGAAGGAAATAGAGTAAGAGAGAATGAGAAAGAGAAAGAGAAAAAGAAAGAGCTTTGAAATGCTAAACAAGCTGCTAATTTTTCCTGGCCAGCTGCTGGGGGGGGGGGGGGGCGGCAACGTTCACTCTAGGACCATACACTCTGGCTACAGCTGCTTCAGAACATCGGCCAAGTTAGTCACACACACTGGCGCACGTGCCTGGGGGGGAGAAAGAGAGAGAGAGAGGCCTGGTGTCTGGCTGTGTGTAATCTTGATGGTCCGGTGGGTAATTTTCTGTGATGAGACTTAAAAGGAGTCTCAGCCTGCAGCCTCGCCCCAATAACACACATCACTATTTATAACACAGGTGTGTGAGCACAAAGAGGGAGCGTGAGATGGGGAGAGGGGAGGGAAAGGCATTCTTCTGCAACGCTGTAAGTGCTAAATAATGCTTTCTAATCCCAACTCCCATCTGCACGCTCTCAACCATACACTCAACCATACACTTTCCATACATCATCCAGTGAAAGGGAAACTTGCATCGTGAAACAGTATCTGAGATCCGTCACCACTGCCACAGCATGAGCCCCCCACCTCTCTCTGAGTAGCCCACACACAGACTTACAGAAGTGCAGAAGGTGACAGGCCTAATGGTACTGTATGTAGAGCTAGGCTGGGGTTGAACTATGTATTGCAGCATCTTCAGTCTTATACATTGTGACACATAGGCCTACTCCAATTGAGCCCATTCATAGACGCAAACTACCTTTAGTGTCTATTCATGAAGGTATCTTCTGGCCGTGGGAGTTTTGTTTAGTGCCCCAACGCTCGTAACACGCATCGTTTGTGATGGAAGACAGCTAATTAGCACAGGTGGTCGCCTCAATCTAGCATGCTCCAACACCTGTGTGTTAGTGTAACTGGGGAGGAAGTGTAGAGGAAGTGTAGCTCGTCGGCTGGAGGCTCAAGGCCGTACGCATCTGTGCAAACCTCCTACAGTAAGAATATGTTTTATTTGACAGATTATTTCTCGCTGATATGAAAGATAAGTCCCGTATGTTTCGAAAACCGTATTGCAAGCGGTGATTGACGTTTCTCAACATTAAAACTCAGGATTGTAGTCCATATTGTCCCACCAGTAAGCGGTGCTTATAGCTGAGAACCCTTTGGGATAAGGCAGAATGCCTCGGTTTTATGTCCCTATATAAAAATAGCAAAAAAGTTCAAATGATTGAGTGACAGGTTGGCGCAAGATAAAATCTGTGTCTACGCTGCGTCAGCACAATTGACAAGAGCGTGCCGCAGTGTGTCTAGGGGGGGCTATGGAAAGCCACTGAGGCGGTTAAGTACGACTCCTTTGGGTTTCCCATAACAAGAGGGAGACATATTTTTTTACGTGAGTGAATAACGTGATACGTCTTCGCCTGTAATATTTGATTTATTAGGGTCAAGTTTACCAGTCGGGCCCTGGTGAGGACGCTGTGTTAGAGGCCTCCTTACTACTCGTCTGCTGTTGCTATTGTGGGTGCTCTGCAGGAGTGTCTGCCCTATGATGAGGTGTGTGAGGTTTTCATCCTGACATTGACTGACACTGAATTGATTATGACCGAGCTTTCTCCAGAGCCTGGAGAGGATGTGCTCTGACACTTTCCCCGGACTTGGAGAAAAAATGACTGCACAGCTAAATGTTCCTGGATGTGGCACAGAAGTTGTGTCACTGCTGGGGGGTCAGGATACAACCCCAGTGTCCACTGCATTGTTCGGGGGAGAGAATGCTCCCCTACCTGCTTCAACAAAGGCCCCTGCGGGGAAGTTTGTGCCCCTGCATCGCCAAAAGGTTAGTGGACAGTGTTTAGGGGCAAAGTGTTCATCTGCCTCGGGGAAACTGCTATGATGTTCCTTTATTTTCTCCGCCAATCTATATATTCACCAAATGGACATAACATGTTGGTCAATACAGTTGAAGTCGGAAATTTACATACACCTTAGCCAAATACATTTAAACTCAGTTTTTCACAACTCCTGATTTAATCCTTGTAAAAAATCCCTGTCTTAGGTCAGTTAGGATCACCACTCTTTTTTAAGAATGTGAAATGTCAGAATAATAGTAGAGAATAATTTATATCAGCTTTTATTTCTTTCATCACATTCCCAGTGGGTCAGAAGTTTACATACACTCAATTAGTATTTGGTAGCATTGCCTTTAAATTGTTTAACTTGGGCCAAACGTTTCGGGTAGCCTTCCACAACCTTCCCACAATAAGTTGGGTGAATTTTGGCCCATTCCTCCTGACAGAGCTTGTGTAACTGAGTCAGGTTTGTAGGCCTACTTGCTCGCACACGCTTTTTCAGTTCTGCCCACAAATGTTCTATAGGATTGAGGTCAGGGCTTTGTGATGGCCACTCCAATACCTTGACTTTGTTATCCTTAAGACATTTTGACTCACAACTTTGGAAGTATGCTTGGGGTCACTGTCCATTTGGAAGACCCATTTGCGACCAAGCTTTAACTTCCTGACTGACTCCAAACATAACAATGGTCATTATGGCCAAACAGTTCTATTTTTGTTTCATCAGACCAGAGGACAATTCTCCAAAAAGTACGATCTTTATCCCCATGTGCATCACAATGTAAATGAAGGCTGTGTTTGTTTCAATCCTGCCCACAAAACACAAGTAATCATCAATTCGGAGTGCAGCTGCATACGACCTGATCGCAATGTGTATCGTAAATTTGTGTTGACTTTGGATATCCCTGTGGATAGGGACCATCTGTAAATTACACAATGTACATGGGACAATATGTTAAAATACTATCGCTCCAAACCAAATATAAACTGTAGACATCATATACAAATATTGAAAGCATGCAACATGAAAATATTGTCTCATTTACATTGTGTAATTTATTGACGGTCCCTAACTAGGCCCGGAGATAGGCTATCCATAGTCAATGTCAGGTCGCACGCCAGCAGGCTGAAGGAAATTGGCTAAATAATTTGGCTAACACTTCCCACCTGCGAACACAGACGAGACACGCACATCAAACCACACCCCAAAACCAACTCACGTCAGTCATGGCCGCTAGCATTTCGTAATGAACCAAACCTAAAACGAGGCCATATCAGGAAGTGCAGTTGCCCTTTAAAAACAAACTAATGACATGTTGCACCTCCAACGTGCTACCTTTAAAAGAGCCAGGAGGAGGCCACATGAGAACAGCAGGTCAATGGTGCACTTACAACAGCAATTTCTGAACGCCGTGTCTCCCGCTTGCTAGCGTAGTAACGACTACCTAGCGGCTTCCCTGTTTCATCTACTGCTGTTCACTGGACTCTATGATCACTTGGCTACATAGCTGATGCCTGCTGGACTGTTCATTAATCACTGTACAGCATTTTGTTTATTTTGTTTATCTGTCGTCCGTAGCCTCGAACTCAGGCCCTGTGTGTAGTTAACTGACCCTCTCTGCCCATTCATCGCCATTTTACCTGTTGTTGTTGTCTTAGCTGATTAGCTGTTGTTGTCTTACCCGTTATTGTCTTAGCTAGCTCTCCCAATCAACACCTGTGATTGCTTTATGCCTCGCTTTGTCTCTCTCTATTGTCAATATGCCTTGTATACTGTTGTTTAGGATAGTTATCATTGTTTTAGTTTACTGCGGAGCCCCTAGTCCCACTCAACATGCCTCAGATACCCCTTTTATCCCACCTCCCACACATGCGGTGACCTCACCCAGCATAACTAGTGCATCCAGAGATGCAATCTCTCTTATCGTCACTCAATGCCTAGGTTTACCTCCACTGTACCCGCACCCTACCACACCCCTGTCTGTACATTAAGCCCTGAATCTATCCTACCACGGCCAGAAATCTCTGTCCCCAACGTACTAGACAACCTGTTTTGATAGCCTTTAGCCATACCCTCATCCTACTCTGTTCCTCGGGTGAAGTGGAGGTTAAAACTTTTTAGGGATAGGGGGCAGCATTTTCACTTTGGATGAATAGCGTGCCCATAGTGAACTGCCTCCTACTCTGTCCCAGATGCTAATATATGCATATTATTATTACTATTGGATATAAAACACTCTGAAGTTTCTAAAACTGTTTGAATTATGTCTGTGAGTATAACAGAACTCATATGGCAGGCAAACTTCCAAACAGGAAGTGGAAATTCTGAGGCTGGTTGATTTTCAACTCATTGCCTATTCACATCCCAGTAAGATATGGATCTGTTCGCACTTCCTACACCTTCCACTAGATGTCAACAGTATGTAGAACGTTGAATGAAGCCTCTAGTGTGATGTGGGGCCGGATGGCAACTTATTGAGTCAGTGGTCTGGCAGAATGCCAGTTCCTGGTCACGCGCATTCCTCATGATATCGCCTTGCGTTCCATTGCTTCTGTAGACACAAAGGAATGCTCCGGTTGGAACGTTATTGGATATATATGATAACAACATCCTGAAGATTGATTCTCTACTTAGTTTGACCAGTTTATTCGACCTGTAATATAACTTTTTGAAGTTTTCGTCCGAGTTCGCCTGGACCGGCGCCAGCGTTTGGACATGTGAACTAAACGTGCTAGCAAAAGTAGCTACTTGGACATAAATATTTGACATTATCGAACAAAACAACAATTTATTGTGGAACTAGGATTCCTGGGAGTGCATTCTGATGGAGATCATCAAAGGGAATATTTATGATGTAATTTCGTATTTCTGTTGACTCCAACATGGCGAAGAAATGTTGTGTATATCTGAGCGCCGTCTCAGATTATTGCATGGTGTGCTTTTTCCGTAAAGTTTTTTATTTTTTATTTTTTTTAAATCTGACACAGCGGTTGCATTAAGAACAAGTGTATCTTTAATTCTAAGTAAAACATGTATCTTTCATCAAAGTTTATGATGAGTATTTCCCGTTATTTGATGTGGCGCTCTGCAATTTCTCCGGATATTTTGGAGGCATTTCTAAACATGGCGCCAATATAAACTGAGATTTTTGGATATAAATATGCACATTATCAACAAAACATACATGTATTGTGTAACATGATGTCCTATGAGTGTCATCTGATGAAGATCAAAGGTTAGTGATTAATTGTATATCTCTATTTCTGCTTTTTGTGACTCATATCTTTGGCTGGGAAAAATGGCTGTGTTTTTTGGACTTGGCGGTGATCTAACATAAATAAATATGTTGTGTTTTCGCTGTAAAATATTTTTTTTTTTTAAATCGGACACGATGGGTAGATTAACCCAGGCCCTGCGTGTCCCCAGGCACTCTCATTTGTTGACTTCTGTAACCGTAAAAGCCTTGGTTTCATGCATGTTAACATCAGAAGCCTCCTCCCTAAGTTTATTTTACTCACTGCTTTAGCACACTCCGCCAACTCTGAAGTCCTTGCCGTGTCTGAATCCTGGCTTGGAAAGGCCACCAAAAATTCTGAGATTTCCATCCCCAACTACAACATTTTCCGTCAAGATAGAACTGCCAAAGGGGGAGGAGTTAGCCTGCAAAGTTCTGTCATATTTTCCAGGTCTATGCCCAAACAGTTTGAGCCCTGTACACAATATGTGAATTGATTTTCCCCCATCTATCTTCAGAGTTGGTTCTGTTAGGTGACCTAAACTGGGATATGGTTAACAACCCGGCAGTCCAACAATCTAAACTAGATGCCCTCAATCTCACACAAATTATCAAGGAACCCACCAGGTACAACCCTAAATCCGTAAACATGGGCACCCTCAGATATTATCCTGACCAACTTGCCCTCCAAATACACCTCTGCTGTTTTCAATCAGGCTCTCAGCGATCACTGCCTCATTGCCTGCATCCGCTATGGATCCGTGGTTATACAAACATTCCTCATCACTGTCTAACGCTCTCTAAAACACTTCTGCGAGCAGGCCTTTCTAATCGACCTGGCCCGGTTATCCTGGAAGGATATTGACCTCATCCCGTCAGTAAAGGATGCCTTGTCGTTCTTTAAAAATAATTTCCTCACCATCTTAAATAAGCATGCTTCTTTCAAAAAATGTAGAACGAAGAACAGATATAGCCCTTGGTTCACTTCAGACATGACTGCCCTCGACCAGCACAAAAACATCCTGTGGCGGACTGCACTAGCATCGAATAGTCCCCGCGATATTCAACTTTTCAGGGAAGTCAGGAACCAATACACGCAGTCAGTTAGGAAAGCAAAGGCTAGCTTTGTCAAACAGAAATTTTCATCCTGTAGCTCTAACTCCAAAAAGTTGAGGCACTAAAGTCCATAGAGAATAAGAGCACCTCCTCCCAGCTGCCCACTGCACTGAGGCTAGGAAACACGGTCACCACCGATAAATCCACGATAATCAAGAATTTCAATAAGCCTTTCTCTACGGCTGGCCATGCTTTCCTCCTGGCTACCCCAAACCCCGGCCAACAGCTCCTTACCCCCCGCCAGTACTTGCCCAAGCCTCCCCAGCTTCTCCTTCGTCCAAATCCAGATAGCAGATGTTCTGAAAGAGCTGCAAAACCTGGACCCGTACAAATCAGCTGGGCTAGACAATCTGGACCCTCTCTTTCCAAAATTAACCGCCTCCATTGTTGCAACCCCTATTACTAGCCTGTTCAACCTCTCTTTCGTATCGTCCGAGATCCCTAAAGATTGGAAAGCTGCAGCGGTCATCCCCCGCTTCAAAGGGGGTGACACTCTAGACCCAAACTGTTACAGACCTATATCTATCCTGCCCTAACTTTCTAAAGTCTTCGAAAGCCAAGTTAAAAAACAGATCACTGACCGTTTCAAATCCCACCGTACCTTCTCTGCTGTGCAATCCGGTTTCAGAGCTGGTCATGGGTGCACCTCAGCCATGCTCAAGGTACTAAACGATATCATAACCACCATCGATAAAAGACAGTACTGTGCAGCCGTCTTCATCGACCTGGCCAAGGCCTTCGACTCTGTCAATCACCATATTCTTATCGGCAGTCTCAACTGCCTTGGCTTCTCAAATGACTGCCTCGCCTGGTTCACTAACTACTCGCCTTATCTCAGCTCACTGGTCACCATAACAACACCCACCCGTAGCACACACTCCAGCAGGTATCTCACTGGTCATCCCCAAAGCCAACACCTGCTTTGGCCGCTTTTCCTTCCAGTTCTCTGCTGCCAATGACTGGAACGAACTGCAAAAATCGCTGAAGTTGGAGACTTATATCTCCCTCACTAACTTTAAGCATCAGTTATCTGACCAGCTTACCGATCGCTGCAGCTGTACACAGGCCATCTGTAAATAGCCTATCCAATCTACCTACCTCATCCCCATATTATTTGTATTTACTTTTTTGCTCTTTTACACACCAGTACTTCTGCTTGCACATCATCATCTGCTCATCTATCACTCCAGTGTTCATTTGCTAAATTGTAATTACTTGGCTACTATAGCCTATTTATTGCCTTACATCCTCACGTCATTTGCACACACTGTGTATGGACTTTTTCTATATGTGTAACTCTGTGTTGTTGTTTGTGTCGCACTGCTTTGCTTTATCTTGACCAGGTCGCAGTTGTAAATGAGAACTTGTTCTCAACTGGCCTACCTGGTTAAATAAAGGTGAAATTAAATTATTTAAAAAATGTAATCAGCCAGGGGCAACTGGTAGGGTAGAGGATGATTTAGGTGACCCAGACACCGGCCCAAAACAAGTTAAGCTACCCCAGTATCCCCTTGAACGTTTAGGATTGCAAAACTAAAAAGACATACCAGACAAGACAGAGACCGCAACAGATGAATAGAATATGATGGAGGCACACCAGAAGAACAGAATAGGCCATAACAAACAAAAGAGGATAGACAAAGGAGACAGTAGCAAACAAGAACCTGAAACAGCAACAGACAAGACACAGAAAAAGTGGGGGACAGATGGAGAGTGAACAGAACACATAGTAGACTATCACTTCAAGCTGCTCTATATATTCTAAATTAGTTGTATTTATTTATACAATTTATAACAGGTGAAATACAGCCTGTGAAAATATAAAACATGGATTACAAAGAATTTGAAGGTGAGGTGAAAAGGCCTGTGAAATTACTATTAAAACAATTGTTTACTTTTACAAGGTCAAGACGAGAGAGGAGGGTAGACAAGAGACAGCAACAGACAACAAAGAGAAAGTGATGGAGAGAGGCAGAGGGGTGAGCACACAGTAGACCATAACTTAAATCTGCTCTATGGATTCTAATTACTGCACAGTGTGTGAGAAAGGGTGTTTGGGTACGGTGGGATTATTTAATCAGTTTGGCTCAGATGGACAGGTCAGAGTCTATCTGAAGTTGTTGAGTGGTTTTTGGCAATACACTGTATATGTATGTGTTCCAGAGAAGAGAGACCCACAGTAGCTATTATAACTGAGTACTGGCAGTGTCTGCTGTGGCAGGTGGGAAGGTGCAAGTTACCTGAAAAATATAAACTCTCTCATTGTTGTAATTTCTCTTCCCAATGTTAATCTCAAAGTGCACCACATTCATGCATTTTACTGATGAAATTCCCGTTTCTTTTTTGACGGGGGAGATTGCCCCCGGACCCCCCTACCGGCTTTGGGCTAAGCACCAAATATCTTCAAATCCTAGAAACACATTTGCAATTTCAACTGCCCCCTTAGTGACTTTATCCTGGCGCTGGGTCGATCTGGAGAGATCAGAAATCGGTTAGCATAAATCTGGTGATCTGATGGACTAGACATGTGGTCCCTCCCCACAGAAACCAGGGTGTCACTCTATGCCTGAGAATCTCAGCAAGGACACAGAAGGAAAAGCCTGCCTGTCCTTTCAGACCTAGCATCGAGTCAATGTGCTTAACAATGAGAATGCTAGGTTAGTTTAAAATTGGTTTTATTCAAAAGGCTGGCAAGTTAGTTAGATGATTAAAAATGGTAGACTTACTGCTGACTTTCATAGAGCCAAACGCCGAGGGCTGCGGCACTGGTTTGCAGCTCTCTGCGAAGGAGGTGGTTCTGGGCCGACCAGACATGGCAATCCCCGAATCAAATACTGTAGACTACGTGAGTGTAGATGTCTTGGTAGGTTTATCTTTCTAAACCTTTGCATCCAAAGAATAACAGTTCCTTAATCTGAATGTTTGATTATTCACAATATGATATTTAAATCAACTCCTCTGTCCACGAGCCTTGACAGCCGTTATTTAGTCTATCAATCACCCTTTTTCGTACACTAACAGTAATTCAAAGCATCCTATTTCCCTTTGAGCCCTCGTTTTCCTTCAGTTGCTAGGCCTTGGAGAGACGTCTTCCAACTAAAATAATCATGAAGCTGGCCTCCGCAATAAACCCACTGCACTGCTGGTTTGATTTATCTTACGTGGTCACAGTTGAACACAAAACGACAAAAGTGAGACGATCAGACATGGGGAATGGTTGCTGTATATTCCTATAGATGCAGGGCCATGCAGTTCCTCTTTATATTCCGATGTGAAGACTCAATGACCCGACCGCCATGGCTGCTCGCTCTCCTACCCTACAGACAATTCAAACGGAAAAATCTGCCAGTTGCCCAATCAATATGTGAACGATTTCTACGGCCCTTCAAATTTGTCCCAACTACATACACGGCGACGTCCAAATACGGTTCTTCTAGTATCGGGTATTGAGGAAACCCTGTGCGTTTCGTTCTTCGGGAAGTGGCAGTCCAAGCCTGAAATTCTTCTTTATTCCTTCCTCCTCAGCTCGCTGTCTTTGTCACTACGGACCTTTGTAACGTTATTTGCGTAAATTGTGAGCCTTGGTTTTATGTGTAGATGCGCGTGGCGACAGGGTTACGCAAATAAACCACTGTAGAGAATCTGAGAATTGTGCACGCGCAAGGGTGAATCTGAGGTAGCCGATTCAGCCAATCCGAAACGTATCCCTTGGCGATGGGCAGATAGCCCGTACTGTACACCAATAAGGACGCTGTTCTTGTAAAACACATGGCATAATGTTCCTGACACCGCCCCTGGTGTTCAGAGGCTCGTGTCCGTGCGTTATGGGCACTGGGAAAATGGGCGGGGTATTCAGAGAGATTGATAGCAGTCTCAGCCAATCCAACTGAGGGACACACTACTTGCACCAATGGCTAAACAGCTGCTACCGACCGTGCACCGGTAGCAAAGTTGCAATGCGGGGATTCAATTAATCTCACCCAGACGCCCAAGGACGCGTGCACCGTTAAAAGTTGACTGCATTTGATTTAAAACCGGGCAGCCTCCCGGCTTGAGCGAACAGGGAAGTCGGGTCAAAACAGAAGTGCTGAAGCACAAGCAAAGTAATGAGTATGATTTTGTGTTTTCCCATGCAAAAGTTAATGCTTTCGATAAATGCGCTTTATCTTCCTTCCCCAATGAAAACTAGATAGAAAATGCGAACATTATTTGATGGAAAACATATGTTTTATGTTTCTGGAGGATCCACCATGCTGCATTGTTGACAAAATGACCGAGCAGGTGCAGATTACTGTTGGATTTGAGAAGGGCGCTCCTTCCTCCCCGTTTTGTCACGATGACGTGACGGGTTGGGCCAACGTAAAAGATCTCCCTCACTGTTGCTATGTCAACTCTTGCAATCTACCCAATTGCATGAGGCAGGCGACAACTGATACTTTTAAACACAACCCATGACAGTCAAAGGAGAGTGGTTCCATTTTACTCTCAGTTGATACTAAAACATTTCTCTAATATGTGTGTGTGTGTGCGAGCGCGTGTGTGTGCCAGCCAGAGGAAAGATTAAACAGCAGTAATTATGCCAATAAAAGACAACACTCACACACAGCAATTAGACCTGCTCTGGGTCTGACTGGGCCACCTGCAGAAACACACACACACACACACACACACACACACACACACACACACACACACACACACACACACACACACACACACACACTGTATCTCCTACCCTTTCTGCATCTCTCTCTGACTGGGTGTGCAGATTTTCCAGCTGTGGGTATTGATTTCCACACATAATGTTTGTCATTGTGTGTGCGTGTGCGTGTGCGTGTGTGTGTGTGTGTGTGTGTGTGTGTGTGTGTGTGTGTGTGTGTGTGTGTGTGTGTGTGTGTGTGTGTGTGTGTGTGTGTGTGTGTGTAGTCGGAGGGTAAGGGATCATTGGCTATTATTATGTCATTACAATGTCATTACATTAGTAGGCCTACAGTATGTGAAGCCACACACACACACACATTATGCTTATCCTCATTAAGGCTGTAGAGCCCAGGTCACCGTGATTGGTACACTATTATACACAATATGTGATCTTGAACATAAAACCATCTTGAAGGATAGAAATGAGTCATCCTTGATGGTTGCTCCACAGGAGAACCCTACTCAAGTCATCTGCTGTCTAAGAAGTTAAAGGGGCTTATGTGCTGTTTATGTGTACTCTTTTATGTATTTTATGTTCATCTGAGGATGCTGTATCAAAGGGAGTTTTTTTCCCGGTGTGGTCTTTCAGCAGTGATGATGCAGGAAAAAGAAGACCAGCATCAGAAACAGAGGCAGTAGTACAGAAAGTATGGGAGATGCTGCTTTCTCTTTAAGCAAACACTTCCCGGGGCGTGGGAGCGCACACACACACACACACACACACAAATCAGTGTATTAAAGACAAACTGGGATGAAAGAGCCTTAAGGAATGAAAGGAGAGAGATGATTGAATGCGAGAGAAAAAAGCACTACCTCTCTAAATGTTTTGCTCTTCTTTTGTCTATCTCAGGTTGGTGCTATAAGGGAATTATGCAACATAAAGAATGTTATTTATTCATTCTTAATGGTCTTATGAGCTAGTTCAGTGCCAAATAATCCAACAGCGAACAGTCTTATGGTGGCATTTTCACTGTTTAGCATTGGATTTATGAGTTTAGAGCGCTTACAAAAGTCTATAAGGTCATCAGCTTTTATACTATGCAGTTACTGTGTCACGTTTACTCCCGCTCCCCCGTTGTATCACCCATCAGGCAGTATTGTTTGTTTTCATGTTCAGACGCTACTCCTGTTTTTGTATTCACTCTATGTTCGTTCCTATTAAACTCACCGACTGCACCTGCTTCCTGACTCCCTGCGTCTTCGGTACATACTGTATCATTAACACCAGAGAAAAAAATCGAATTACCTAAACGCATTCATTCTGAAAATGAATAGAGTTGCATCCTCTTATGAGAAGCATTGAGAGCCAGAAGAGGGAGACAGAAGTAATCTACAGGCAGACTGGGTGAATTGGGACCAGAGGGGACCGGAGGACAAATGCCAACAGGTAATTTAATAATCAATCAGCTCACAGAGAATTACAATTGATAGAATTGGAGGCAGAGCTTCCAATTAAAATGCAATGATTTCAGTACATTGTGCACACACACATGCACGCCACACACATGCACGCACGCACGCACTCACACACACATAACACTCAAATCAATAACATTACCATCGTAGTGCATTGAGGGATTTTGATGTATAAAAAGGTAAACAAAAGCATAAAGATCATAAAAACTCAGACAAAATGTATATAATAGTATTCTTTACAATGGTGACCCTGCACTCCATCCCTGGTGGGCTCTATTCAAGGTAGGGGGGATTAAAAGAGATGATAACAGATCAATAAAATCCAGTGTTTTTTTGTAACATGCAACAATCTATATGATCTAAATATTGTATCTTATTTAGCTACAAATATAAATTTTCTTTAACATGACCTAGAGACAATGGCAGTCAGTGCAATAAGTTAAAGACAAAGTCAATAAATTAAAATCAGATCCCAATCATCATACAACAAACTCGACCCATTGAACAACACACTCCATCTTGGTCCCATTTCTAAAGCACTTGCAACCAATTAAAAAGCCTGTAATGTGATTGCTGTGAGGTAATGTGTTGCTAGGGTACTCGTACTCCACACATAGATAAGGAAGATTCATTGTTGAATTCAAAATCAGATGTTTTGCCTTCAAATTAGCCATCTTAGATGGGTACAAGGCAAGCTTTTCTAGCATTAGTTCCTGCTCAATTTACCACTTCTAAATAGTGTTACAACAGTGTGTAAACTCAATTGTTCTGCCGTGAACTGGCCATTGAAAGTAAATTACAACACAGTTTGACTTGAATGATTCTTCCGCAGCACCGGTTCAGTCTAGGTTCCAGACAGGCTCATACGAAGGTCGGTTTGAGGTCCTCCTTGAAGTTGACCACCGGATGTGTGGAGCGGCAGAGGCTGGTGAAGCCGCCATACTCACTGTCCGAGGAGTCTGAGGAGGAGCTGTCGCTGGAGGGGTAGGAGCCGTGTTGCAGGCAGGCGTCGCAGTAGGGACGATGATAGTAGGAGTAGTCAGCCAAGCTGCTGGAGTCTGAGTCCCAGTAACCATATGAGTCCCTGCCACGGTCTCTGTCTGGCCCTCCCTCACCACCCCCGTCACCATCTGGAGGGCATTTTCGAAGGGGTGGTGACCGGTGCTCCCGCCTTGAGCCGCGCCTCCCGCACCTGTTTGTTACCCTGTGCCACGCCTCTAGTCCTTCTTCTCCATCACTGTCGTCGAGGTGGAGATGATTAGTCTCTGTGGCGACAGGATTGAGCAGAGGTTGTGTTTTTGAGGGGTGCTTGTCTGGTTGTGAGAGCCCCGTGTCGCTCCTCCTTCCCCAACCAGGAGGCTCGGAGCCTGGGTAGTAACAGGGTGGAGGCCCCCCTCTTGGGGAATGGAATGGAGGTCTGCGTTTCCTCATTACGTAGGGGGAGATCCTAGGGTAGCGGAAGAGGAGAGGGGGATTGGGGGAATGAGGAGTGCAGAAGGAGAGAGGAGAGAGAACAGAGGGATTGGTCGAGGAGGGTTGAGAGGGTCTCCTGAACCCCCTGCTGTGATTTGGTGAGCGGAGGGCCGTTTCCATGACAGCGTCCACGCTCAGTTCCTGGAGTATCTCCTGCAGCTGCTCACTGCTCACAAACCCTGCCTGCCTGACACCTGCCATCCATGGTGATGTGGTATCGCCATGGCAACCTGACGGTTCCGACTGAGCAGGGGCCAAACCCACCGGGGGGAGAGTGGATGAGGAAGTGACATAGTTTGACTGACAGGAGGGTGTGGTTTGTGTCCCTCCCATCTCCCCTGGTGTTCTGACTCCTATCTTGGAAGAAACAGAGGGCTGAGGGGAGACTGGGAGGTGAGACCTTTCCGCTCCACACTGCTGCTGGGACACAGTCCCCTCAACCTTACACCCCCCTGCCTCTGTCTCCATCCCTGCACCCTGGATGTATGAGCCAAACTCTACACTACACGGTTTAACACTCACACAATCCCCTGGGGGAAAAGAGAGGGCAGAAGGGGGAGAAGAAGAGAGAGGAGCAGAGGTCGATTCAGAAGGAGGTGTACAGAGAGCAGAAGTAGTGGGAGGAGCAGACTGAGCAGGTGGAGAGAAGGGAGGAGAAGAGGGGGTAGGTTCTGCTACGTCCCTCTGTGGCAGGGGAGTTGGAGAGCAGTCGGACGGCACCACTGTGGTCTGGGTGGAGGAGGAGTGGAGGTTGGTGGTGGAAGAGTCCATTTCCTGGTCCTCGTGAGGGTGGGTATTGGACATGAGGCGCAATAGCTTGTCTTTGGCGTTGTTCACCTGCTCCTGCAGACTGTCAATTACAGCATTCTTCTGCCAAATGACAACAACAAACTTTTAAATCCCCCTCAAAACAAAAAAGATCAACAACAAGAGTCAGGTTAAAGGTTAACCTAAAGATTGGTGTCGGGTTAAAGGTTATAGGTGAAGTTAGTGATGAGTAGAAGGGTATTCAGAATACAAAGTAAACAAGTTTAGGTATATACTATAGTGTTGAGGGGTCACAGAGATTATTCTGAATACAGGACCATGTAGGGACCATTTTAGTCAGTAAGGAGAGTATTTCACTACCTTTTATAACCGTTAGGGGGCGAGTGAGGGTTAAAAGAATACATAGCCTACACACTGACTACCTCATTGAGGAGCCTCTTCATAGAGTTGTTCTCCCCCAGTAGATAGTAGACTTCATCCTGGCTGTAGACAGAGTGGACACTCTTACTGGGGCTGCTAAAGTACTTCGCCATCTGGCTAAGGTTGTTGTGCTCCTCCTCAAACCGACGCCACTGGGTTAACTGGGAAGAGGGGACCAAGAGGGGTGGAAAGAGGGGAGAGGAAGAGGGGGATTGTGATGGATAGTCAGATAACTGTCAGACAAATGTGCCAGTCTTTGAGCATACCATTGAATCTCCAGGTGTGTGTGTTGCTCATTGTACTTCCTTTCTTTCCGTCCAGGATGCATTCCTGTATCATAACATCAGCTCACCACCAGTTACTTATGGGGAGTCATTAACTTGTTGGCGGAGGCTGTAGCGTGTTGACTCATGGATCAATGTGTGTGTTTGTTTGAGTCACACAGCATTGTTAACACACACACTACGGTGAGGTATGGGAAACACTCATGTAGACACTCGAATTGGGCCTGTCATAAATGACAGGGGTTTCTGCTCTGTCCGTCTTTTTGTGATGTGTGGTAACTGTCTCTCTCACCTGAGGTACAAACAGCATACAGTTGGTGGCGAGGGTACAGATGAAGATGGCTCCAGCTACCACGCTATAGACCACGTTAGGCCAGGCCTGCAGGAACCGTGACACTGGGACTGCAACCGCCGTGGACAGGGTGACCAGGCTGACCGCGGTCATGATGGTGGGGGACTGGTTGACCGGAGGGAGGCTGACGTTGCTGGTCAGACCGGCCAGGTAGGTCCCATACAGGAGCAGGCCACCCTGGAGAGAACGCAACATAACCACATAACGTTCATGACATGTTTACTATGACAAACCAACACAAACTCAGAGGAAACAGCTATAATGTGCTCTCATGTTTATCTGAGCCTTTCTTCCAGTTGTATGCTTTACCTTCATCACAGCGAGGAGGATAAACCACAGGTCTGAATAGAGAGAGGAACAGGAGTCCAGCTGAGACAGAGAGTAGGACAATTCCCTCTCCACCACCTTGACCATAGCCCCAATGGACAGTGCACATTTGACCGGGTCGGTTAGACTCCAGGCAGTCAGAACCAGCAGGTCCAGCATAATCAACAAAGCTACCAAGCCCATCAACTGGATGTCTCTGATGATCTGAAACACGCACATAGAGTTCAGTAATACACCGTGCAACACATCCACTCTACTACACACTTGAACCAGAGAGACAGTGAGAGCAGCAGCCTGCTTACCACTCTCTTGTCAGGCACGCGTTGGGTGAATACTCTGTACAGCCGCCATGTTTTCCCCAGGATGGGCCCAAATACCAGAGTGCTGCCGATACAAAACATCCAGATCCTGGCCTAGGATACACCACAATAACATCAAGACATCCCATAATATCACACAGCACGGCACCATTAGAGCAATGTGTGTGTGTGTGTGTTCTTACCTGTAGTATAGCTCTCACTCCTCCCCCTTGTAGGTGGGTGCGTTCCTCAAAAGCGAATAGGAATCCACTGCTGTAGGTGAGGACACTCCCACACAGAGTCAGCACATTGAGGTTAGGACTAGACATCTTCACTATCCTGAGACAGAGAGAGGAACAAACACAAAAGTTAGAATGTTCACATCTGTGTATCGATTTGAGCATTTATATATGCTTTTATAGTACATTCAGAAAGTATTCAAAGTATTGACTTTTTCCACATTTTGTTGTGTTACAGCCTGAATTTAAAATGTATTAAATTCCGATTTTTTTGGGTCACTAATCTACACACAATATCCCATAATGTCAAAGTGGAATTCTTAAAAAAAAAAAAAAAAAATTTTTTTTTATTAAACATGAAGCTGAATGACAGAGTGAAAAGAAGGAAGCCTGTTCAGCAGGGTTCCCAATAGGCGGCCCAAAGCCAAATTCGGCCCTCAGGTGATTTTATTTTGCCCCCAAAGTTTTGAGCAAAAACTTATTTTTATTTAAATATATATATATATATATATTTTTTTATAGTTTTAGTTGTTAAATCAAATTAAATCCATTATAATCACACTTTGTAACGCAACAAAATGTGGAGAAAGTCAAGGGAGTTGAATACTTTCTGAAGGCACTGTAGTGTGGGTATATGTATACCTGTTGTTCTTGAAGCGCAGGGTAAAGAGCAGGAAGCAGAATGCCAGCAGGATGCCACAGGAGAGAATAGTCCAGACCACTGCACAGAGCACTGGGGAGAGAGACTGCCTCTGCAGCTCCACTCCCATCTACAGTAGATGTCAATCACATTTCAATTAGAATATCTACACTAATGGGAAACACTTGAGTAAATACAGTAACTTTGTGTTTGTGTGTTTGTGTATGTGTTGATCATGTTAAGAGTATTGTATGTGTTTTAGTTACTACCATTTGCATTCTGGAATGATTGGAGTATGCCCAAAACCTTCAACCTGGTGTTTTTTTTGTATCGCCTCATAAATATATTGCATACAAATTTGCAAGCCCAAGGCACAGAAAACAGACAACTTTTCAGAACCTTTATTAATATTAATTATATCTTTATTAAATCAACCACACAATACAAGAGATAGAGAAAATATATTTTGTCACAAGCTTCTTTAACAAATAAAGCTGACACAACACTCAGTGTCCTATTCTAAGAAGAGGTGATAGGTGAAAGGTTAAGGTGAGGAGGTAACGTCACTGACAGGCGAGATCACCAATGGAGCTGAGTTAACCCCACCGTTATTCTTTCGGGGGTTGAAGTATGCATAGAGTCTCTCTGCGAATATGTAACCGGTGAACGAGTAGATATGAGATCTGGAATCCACATCGTAAAAGGACACCTGCCCCCCTTCCCAGTCCACGTACACCCCCACCCTCTGGGGCTTATCGACCAGTGGCAGGGGGACAGGAGGGGTCGTCAGAGCCCAGTACTCAGTCCTGTTCCTCAGGCCTACTGTCCAGTAGCCATGTACAGGGTTTAGGGTATTCCCTCCTTTCTTGTTGACAGACTCTCTTCCCACTCCTATGTCCCACTCTGTCTTCCCCTTCACCTGCACCTCGTAGTAGAACCTCCCTGAGGAGAAGCTCTCCCTACCCAGGACACTGATACCAGGGTAAAACCTCTCGGGGTTGTCAGGGAGATTCAGCGCTGTATTGCCGTGGGCCACTTGTTTACCGTTGTCAGAGAGGATAAGTTTAGGGTGAGCTGTATCAGGGTCAAGCGTCACATCCACAGCACACTGCTGAGTTCTTGTAAGTTCTGTTTCACATAATCTTTTCACTTCATTCTTCAGTGTCTCCTCAAACTGGGATCCAGCTCTCCTCACAGCTCTCCTCACTGTTCCTACGTACACAACACTTTGAACTCTGATTTCGGACCAGTCCTTGGCGGGTGGAGGGGTGCACAGGGATGGGAAGCTATGGATGAGGTGGAGGTGGTCCTCAGTGAGTGAGAGCTGCTTCACCCCAGTGCTTCTCCTCTTTAGCTCTGTGATTTCCTGCTCCAGCTCTTTAATGAGCCCTTCAGCTCGCCTCTCTGCTGCTTTCTGCTTCTCTTCAATCACCTCAATGAGCTCAGCCTGGCTTCTCTGAATGGAGCGCACCAGAGCAGTGAAGATCTGCAAGCTCTCCCTAATCTCTCTCTCTGCATTTATTTTGCCTGATTGTACTGTGTGTTTGATCTCCTTCACTTTCTGCAGTCGACCCTGAATCATCTGCTGCATTACATCTTCCATATTCCCCAGCTGAGCCCTCCTCTCTCTGCTTTCTTCCTCCAAAGGGACAACATTGTGTTTCTTATGTCTTTTCTCAGTGCAAACCTGACACATGTACGTCTGGTCACTTCTACAGAACAGCTCCAGAATTTTCTGGTGCCGCTTACACACTCTGTCCTCTATGTTAATCACAGGCTCAATCAGATTGTGTTTCTTGAAGGTGGCCAGTATATGGTGAGGATCTAGGTGAGTCTCACAGTAAGAGGCCAGACACTCCAGGCAGGACTTCAAGGCCTTGATTTTCCTCCCAGTGCAGACGTCACAGGGCACTTCTCCAGGTTGGGCTGCTTGGGTTTGGTCCTGTGTACTAGTAGCAGTAGCCCTAATTTCAACTGACCTTCTGAACTGATCAGCCATCTCAGCTATGAAAGTATTGACTTTGAGCTCAGGTCTTCTGCTGAATTTCTGCTTACACATGGGACACTGGCACGGGCTGGTGATATGCCAGTAGCCATGTATGCAGTCCTTGCAGAAGTTGTGTCCACACGGGGTGGTGATTGGGCTGGTGAACACATCTAGACAGATGGGGCACAGGAACTGCTCCTCGGACAGCAGGCTGCTGACGGAAGCCATGTCTGGGAAGAGATCCAAAAATAAACCACATGGGACTTCATGGAATCAGTTGGCTCTCGACCTTGGAATTCTTTTACTGGAATGTTTTTTTCTAGCTTACAGTAGACCACCACGCTCTGCGCAGTTACAGCACACCCAAATAGCTTTCTCAATACAACCAATGGTACCAATCTTATGATTTTATATTTCATTCAGAAATGTGCATTTATTAACATGTGCTGAGAAGTCTAATACAGCCTAACAGATAAAGAAATTAAAAGGGACAGTGATGACATCCTCACCTGTCAAATTCAATCTGTCTCTAAATCCAGCCTACTGTATACACATTAAATGTAATGTAATACAATTTTAAAATATATATATATAACTGTATTCTTCCCCTTGATTATATTTATAACTGGGCTGGGAGGGACAGGTGTTGAAACTTGAATAAACAACCTAACACAACAGACAACACAGCACAAATGAAAGAACCTCCACTCACCTCTGTATTCAGAAGAACAGCAATGTCAAAGACGATATATTTTGTACTCTACTAGGCTGTGTAGAGAGATTTGTGAGGGAATTTGGTCATGCTAAAGCACAAAGTTCTCTAGTTTAGTCTCATTTTAGAAGGTGACATTACCATGGCTTGTCCCGGTCCCTTACTGCTAAGCTGAAATGCAGCTGCTCTTAAAGGTACAGTACATGGCTGAATTAACCCGTAACATGACAGGACTCTCTCAGCTGAACCATGTATTATGGTTGCCATGTATCTAATACATTCACACTTCCTGTTCATATTATGTAGGAGTTCACAAAGCTTTTATTGTGCTGTAGCCCAGAAGATTTACTGAGGACCTGCCCAAATAACAAAACCATTGAAAAAAGTATGCACATTTCAGATCAGTTCAATGCAAAGAGGATTCAATTTAATATTTCCACATAAATTAGATACAGAGACATATTGGGGCAGGATTAGTAATGAGCTGCATTTTCAGTATGTCATCATACAATCGTAAAGGACATCACAATAAAGCCCAGCAAATGTGATTCTAGATTTCCTGGTAAGATACAATATATACCTCTCTAAATATTCAATATAAATCAATGCATGGAATGTTCAGTTTTCTTTAGAATGTAATCGATACGAGTTAAATCTCAATCTGATTGGCTCACATGAGAGATGATCAACGGTGCTGACATTTTGTCAATGCCACAAACCCCAAGGTTGAAGTACGGGTAAAGTTTCTCAGTGAAGGAACAATCGGTAAACGAGTAGATATGAGACCTGGCCTGGGCATTGTAAAAGGAGACCTCACCATCTTCATAGTCCACATAGACCCCCACCTTCTGGGGCTTCTCACTCAGGGAGAGGGGGGTAGGGTCAGTGGTGCAGGCCCTGTAGACATTCCCTTTCCCCAGCTGGATAGTCCAGAGTCCATTCTCAGGCTTTGCTGCATGAATCGTTCTTTTAATGGACGCTCTGGCCACTCCTACACTCCAGAGACTATTTCCCTTCACCTGCACCTCATAGTAGAATCTTCCTGAGGAGAAGCCCTCCTTTCCCAGGACGCTGGCAATATAGAAGAACCTCTCTGGATTGCCAGGGTAGTTCTGTCGTCTACCGGGATGTCTAAGTTGTTTCACATCTTCAGAGAGAGTGAGATTGGGATGAGCTGTATCAGGGTTCAGAGTTACATCCACTGACCACTGCTGAATAACCTTGAGCTCAGCCTCACACAACCTCTTCAATTCACTCTTCAGTGCATCTTCAAACTGAGAGCCAGCTCTCTTCACAGCTTTCCTCACCATGCCGACATTCTCAACACTGAACCCTGATCTCAGACCAGTCCTTGGTGGGTGGAGAGGTGCACAGGGATGGTGAGCTCTGGAGGAGTTTTAGGTCAGTGATTTCCTGCTCCAGCTCTTTAATGAGCCCTTCAGCCAGCCTTTTGGTTTCCTTTTGCTTTTCTGAAATCACCTCATTGAGTTCAGCCTGGCTTCTTTCAATGGAGCGCATTAAAGCTCTAAAGGTCTGACAACTGTTCTCTACCTCTTGCTCTGCATTTATTCCGCTAGATTGTATTCTATTTCTGATCTCAATCATTTTCTGCTGTCTGCCCTTAATCATCTGCTGCACTTCAGCCTTTCCTAACTGTACATTATTCTTTCTGGTTTCCACTTCAAGAGCGACAGTGTTGTGGATATTGTAGTCGGTCTTGAACTCCAGACATCTCCCATGCCTCTCACACATATGTTCTTCAGGATTCTCTACATGCTGTTGTCTCCTCAAGGTTGCGACTCTCTGATTGGGCTCCAGGGGAGTCTCACAGTAAGAGGCCTCAAAAGAAGAATTCACAGCCTTGACCTCCCTCCCAACACAGATATCATGGGACACCTCTCTAGGATGGTCCAGGCATTGGTCCTGGGGGCTTGTGGTATTTACCACAAATGGATTCCAGAACTCATCAACCATTTTAGATAATTGAGTATTGACTTTTAGCTCAGATATGTTAGGGAATTTCTCCTTGCACTGTGGACACTGGCACAGGACATTGTTTTTCCAGTATTCTCTGATACAATCCATGCAGAAGTTGTGCCCACATGGGGTTGTGACTGGTTTCTTGAGCACCTCCTCACAGATACTGCATATTAACTGCATTTCAGACTGTGGATTGTTAGCTGACGCCATGCCTGGGAACAAACAGAAAGTGAAATCAACTTTCCTGAATGAATCAACAATCTGTGTTATCTTGGCATTCACACCAGAATTATGCTTATGTATTTTCTTTTCTATTCTTGAATGCTATCATTTCTAAACATACTCTTTAACAAAAATAAACTTCAAACACACTACATACAAGAGAAGCTACGATAAAATACAAAAATTCTAAGATTTTCTCTGTCTCTTCTTACCTGAGATGATGTGTATTGTTGAATGATCTTCTTTTTCTCTTGAATCCCAAAGTAAGACTGAGTTCAGGGGACTGGCAAGTGTTCAGAGAAATGTATAAGGAGGAAGTGTCTTCAGGTCCTCAACATTCAGCTCTGCTGTTTAGTTTCATTTCAGCAACAGGCTCCTCCCAACACCATATTGAAAGACTTTGAGCTTTCTTCTCCATCTCTTAAAGGAGCAGATCTTCCTACACTGGGTGTATAAGACATTAAGAACATTCTGTTGGATTCTAGCTTGAAATATACTTATTCATGTTACCATACTAGAATGTATTGATTACTTTACACGTGTAAGGAATGTGTATGTTAGGGGTCATGGAAGGGTAAACAGGAACTAGGTATGTGGAAAGTTACTGAGTGATGTGGGAAGTTACTGGGTGAGAAAAGGGGAAGTGCATAAAGTTCATATTCTGTTCGTATATGTTACTGTTGAATATGAATGTCCTAAGGAGGGAGGCAAAGGGCAACATGTACTGAAATGTACTGAAAAACCCAATGCAAACCTGGTACACAGAATGTTTGAACTTTCTTTAAATAATTAGTCTGAAATACAGGGAAAGAAAAGGGAAAGAACAGACTCACTTAATGGTGACGTCTGTTCTGACTTTCTGGTGAGGCGTGATCACCCTGAGATTTAAGTATAATATGTAAATGCTGGTAAATATGAAGAAGTGTATTGCTGTTGTTGTTTTGTTTGTATTGTTTTTGTCTTTGCTTCAATACAAATCTCACCAGATTGAGTCTGCTGTATGGTCAGGAATTCTCTCAAAAGGTTACCCCTCTAACTCCCTGACCCTGTAACTCTGCTGTGAGATCGCCAATATGATAGGGGAGTATAAGCCAATTTGCAAAATGGTTTCAACAGTGTGTTGTTATTCTCATTGACATTTGTCTTAGACATTTGTATTAACGATATTGGGAATGTAATAATTAGTCATACAGTGAATAGTTTGTCTGGATTTCCTGAATCAGAAATGCCCTAAACTGTTGTTTTGGTCTGTCCTCTCTCAAGGTTATGGCGATAGCGACCCCAGACTGTATCTAGATGCATGGAAGGGATTATTCGACCAAGAACAGTGTGAGCCTTACCCCCTCTAACCGGCTGAAGAAATTGCGACAATGGTGTTCACTATGACCCTGTCCTCCACCACTTCTACCAGAGACATGAGTCCGAGCCAGCAAACGGTGTACAGCATCCAGTCGAAGCTATCAATGGCATTTCTTTCAGGAGCGCAGCATGAGTCCTGAGACCGTCCACGTGGAGTGGGCATGGAGAGAGATCATGTCCAAACTTATCTCATGCTGCTGGTGTACTGGTTGTAAAATGGACAATACAGAAATGGACCGTAAAGGTTGGTGGTGAGACATTTGTGTGCTTTGTCTGCTTGGGAAAATCAGATTATTCCCCAGATATTGAAATCGGGGACATTATCAAGGGCCATTCACTTTGACATGCATGAGTTACATGTGTGCCATTGGGAGGATGAACTGTAAAGCTATCCAAAGAAGAAAATGAAGATACGCCAGACGAATGAGAGCCGGGAGAGAGGGGGGTGATCACTGTTCCAGATGAGGGACTGTTGGAAACTGACTAATTGACTTGAGCACGTTTTAGTATGTTTATAATCTTTCCGATTTGGTCCTGCCGTACATACCTACACGTACGCTACGGTCACAAGACGCAGGCCTCCTAATTGTCCCTAGAATTTCTAAGCAAACAGCTGGAGACATGGCTTTCTCCTATAGAGCTCCATTTTTATGGAATGATCTGCCTACCCATGTGAGAGACGCAGACTCGGTCTCAACCTTTAAGTCTTTACTGAAGACTCATCTCTTCAGTGGGTCATATGATTGAGTGTAGTCTGGCCCAGGAGTGTGAAGGTGAACGGAAAGGCTCTGGAGCAACGAACCGCCCTTGCTGTCTCTGCCTGGCCGGTTCCCCTCTCTCCACTGGGATTCTCTGCCTCTAACCCTATTACAGGGGCTGAGTCACTGGCTTACTGGTGCTCTTTCATGCCGTCCCTAGGAGGGGTGCGTCACTTGAGTGGGTTGAGTCACTGACGTGACTTTCCTGTCTGGGTTGGCGCCCCCCCTTGGGTTGTGCCGTGGCGGAGATCTTTGTGGGCTATACTCGGCCTTGTCTCAGGATGGTAGGTGGTTGAAGATATCCCTCTAGTGGTGTGGGGGCTGTGCTTTGGCAAAGTGGGTGGGATTATATCCTTCCTGTTTGGCCCTGTCCGGGGGTGTCATCGGATGGGGCCACAGTGTCTCCTGACCCCTCCTGTCTCAGCCTCCAGTATTTATGCTGCAGTAGTTTATGTGTCGGGGGGCTAGGGTCAGTTTGTTATATCTGGAGTACTTTTCCTGTCTTATCCGGTGTCCTGTGTGAATTTAAGTATGCTATCTCTAATTCTCTCTTTCTCTCTGGCTTTCTCTCTCTCGGAGGACCTGAGCCCTAGGACCATGCCTCAGGACAACCTGGCATGATGACTCCTTGCTGTCCCCAGTCCACCTGGCCGTGCTGCTGCTCCAGTTTCAACTGTTCTGCCTGCCTGTAGAGATACTCTTAATGATCGGCTATGAAAAGCCAACTGACATTTACTCCTGAGGTGCTGACTTGCTGCACCCTCGACAACTACTGTGATTATTATTATTTGACCATGCTGGTCCTTTATGAACATTTGAACATCTTGGCCATGTTCTGTTATAATCTCCACCCGGCACAGCCAGAAGAGGACTGGCCACCCCTCATAGCCTGGTTCCTCTCTAGGTTTCTTCCTAGGTTTTGGCCTTTCTAGGGAGTTTTTCCTAGCCACCGTGCTTCTACACCTGCATTGCTTGCTGTTTGGGGTTTTAGGCTGGGTTTCTGTACAGCACTTTGAGATATCAGCTGATGTAAGAAGGGCTATATAAATGAATTTGATTTGATTAAATTTGATTTGATAACTATATAAGTGGCCTAGCAGTAGTGATCAACGTGTTATGGGTTAGATGGAATGATTTATGTGCAAATGTATTTGTGGCCGGAGGCAAAGTACAAAGGGTGCCTGTCTCTGAGACAGAATGTTTCCATAAGGGTGAGATAGGAGTCATATGATAGAGCTAATACTATAGATTGTGAACTATTGCCTTATAACAGGTCTTATAGCTTCCCTGTTTTATATTATTGTATTCTCTCTATGTTTTGCATCATGATATTCACTTGAGTATGAATTGGTTGCTTATTCTCAAATAACTCTTTGTGTATGAGTCCGGAAAATTTACAATGGACTGAGGCTAGGTGCAAGAATGTATACTCCCTACTGATAAGAAGACCGGGAGATGTGTGGAGGAGTACCAAAGGTTCAGGACTCGGGATGGGACGATAACACTACCTGCCTAGCCACAGAGATTCATTGTACATCCTAGACTCAGGAGGGGCTAGGACTTGTCTGGGAAAACAGAGGGAGAAGTGAGGATGACATCGCGTGGGAACACCTCCTGTAAACCTGCAGCCTGACAGGGGAAGTCTGCCTATAAGCATGAGGAGGTGTATAGAGCCTTCATTTTTGTGGACCCCAGCAGAATAGTATCCCAAAGGTCTAGAGTCAGGCTAAGGGAGAGTGGAAATCGTCATGTTATCAAACTTTGGTTATTGCCATAAATTATTCTGCATAGCTTAACGCATTACTAATACTTGTTATATTTTGTGTTTTCTTGTTCATTTCAAGACTTTTGCTATCACTCCCTTAGGATCCCAAAGGAGGAAGAGAAAGTCACAAGCTCCAGCTGAAATTCATTATCAGTTGTACAACAGGAAGGGTAATGGCAGATAGGGGGGTGGGGGTAAGAGTGTGTATAGTGTGATTATAAGTTTGAGACCAGGGCCTTAAGCCATGGAAGAAGATTACATAGTCAGAGGCCATAAGTCTTGGAGGTGTAAACATACAAATCAATTGAGAATATTAATCATGTTTTCTCTTCAGTTCATTTATAAGTCATTTTTTATAAGTTTGTGTAATGTTGAACAGTATGGAGTTACTATTCAAAAAGGAGGGACTGTTATTGATTACTTTACATGTATAAGGAATGTGTATGTTCGGGGTCAAGGAAGGGTAAAGAGGAACTAGGTGTGTGGAAAGTTACTGATTGATACGAGAGATTACGTGGTAGCTTACTCTCGTAACTGCGTGGTCTAGAATGGACTACAATTGCAGCCCACAGGTAGAAAATAGCAGACCCTGGATAAAAACATGTTTTCAGGACACGTTCAACCCGACGAATAGTAAGTATTGTTTCTAGAGGTAATGGATATACCTCTGGTGGCAGGAAATTTTATTTTGTTGAAACCAAATAGTTTAGGTTTATTTTATTTTTTTAACCTTTATTTAACTAGGCAAGTCATTTAAGATGAAATTATTATTTACAATGACGGCCTACCCCGGCCAAACCCTCTCCTAACCGGGACGACGCTGGGCCAATTGTGCTCCGCCCTATGGGACTCCCGGTCACGGCCTTAGACCGTTGTGCCACTCGGTCCCCCAAGTTGATAAAGGACGCCAGGCTACGGAAGCTTCTGCAACGAGCCATCTGTCTGTAAACAATGGCTCGTTACGGGAACGATGCAAAACCTGACTCTGAACCCTGAACCTGTGTGCATGTGTGTGCATGTTTACTTTACCGTGCTGAGGGTACATAGTCTCTGCAGTATCTCCAGGTCCTCCTGTGTATTGACTCCAGGGTGGGTGAGGCAGAGTCCGGAGTCACACTGAGAGCTGCAGTTCAACTCTGGCTCCATGGCTGGACCCACACCGTCAGCCCTCACACACACATCCTGAAGAATAAGATACAGTTGTCATGAACTATCTCAGCACACTACAATACTGCATACAGATACTTATACATACACTGAGGGGAGAAATACAGACATGTCTTTAATACCACGCTTACATGTGTATTATTACACACAAACTCTCTTTCTCCATTCCCATTCTCCCACCAACACCACATTGTTTTAATATACAGGAATGCAGAAGTCTAGATAGAACAACTATACCCAAGTCTCTCCTATTCATTTCACAGAGTACAGGATCACTGCTCAGCACTCACCACAGGGTGGCGCCATTATGAATATTTCCAGTGAACAGAAGTGGTTTTAGCAGGGGCCTGTGACACTGCTCATGGAAAACAGACAGTGAACTTGGAGTGGGGAAAATATAAAAGCATAAGATTCATATATCAGTGTGACAGAAAAATTACACAACTATTCCAGTCTCGTGATTAAGGTTAATAAGGGCAGATTGGACAAACAATTCCCACAGAAACTGCAAGAAAGCTACAGGGAAAGACAATGCTTAGAAGGCTACAGCGAGGTCTGACCAAACCCAAAAGAGCACAGGATCTGGCCAATTTGAGAGTAAGCTTGCAAGCTTCTGCTTGTCCTCAGTCTCCACAAGACAGCACAGAGCTGAACAACACAATACATGACCACACTTCAGACCAAATCATCTAGATTTTGTGTGTGTGTGTGTGTGTGTGTGTGTGTGTGTGTGTGTGTGTGTGTGTGTGTGTGTGTGTGTGTGTGTGTGTGTGTGTGTGTGTGTGTGTGTGTGTGTGTGTGTGTGTGTGTGTGTGTGTGTGTGTGTGTGTGTGTGTGGGGGGGGGGGGGTTGGTTAGTTGGTTGGTTGGTTGGTTGGTTGGTTGGTTGGTTGGTTGGTTCTTCTATGCTTGTGGGAACCTAAAATCCACCAAGTCCCCACAAAGATAGTAAAACAAGGAAAAGTCTCCATGAGACACAAAGAATATTTTAAATTTGGGGTTGGAATTAGGGTTAGGGTAAGAGGTTAGGTTTAGGTTCAGGGTTATTATTAAGGTTAGGGAGTATATTGAGTGTATTTATTGTGTACTAGTTTCACTGTAATATCATAATGTTCTTTTTTACTTTTTTTATTTTACCTTTATTTATACAGGTTTTTCTCTTTGAGATAACATCTCTTTTCCAAGAGAGACCTGGTCCAATAGCAGCAGGGGGAACAACGTTTCAGACAAAACAACTTACATACACTAACACAACCTTAAACAAAACTATAAACACACATACAGTACAACAAAAACATTTTACGTAAAAAACACGAAAGTCTTGACTAAAAACAGCTGTCCTAAAGACAATTACACTCTTCTATGATATATACATCGATCAAGTGTTTAAACTCCACCAACGAAATTAGATCATCACATTTTAAAATGTTCAGGACAGAATTCCAGGACCACGGAGCTGAGTAACTAAAACCATTTCTACCATGACCTGTTCTCATTCCTGGTACTGTTAGAAGCAAATGAGAATGGGACCGTAACTGATATTTATTTACCGACCTGATTAAAAAAGAACAGAGATAAAATTTTACTCAATATGGCCTTATAAATCAGTGTATACCAGTGTTTAAGCCTACGCAAGGTCAATGACGACCAGCCAACAGCGCTGTAGAGATCACAATGATGTGTTAGACGTTTTTGATTTGTAATGAACCTGAGGGCTGCATGATACACTGAATCAAGTGCTCTCAGGGTAGTGCCTGAGGCCTGCATATACAGTGGGGAGAACAAGTATTTGATACACTGCCGATTTTGCAGGTTTTCCTACTTACAAAGCATGTAGAGGTCTGTAAAACTCCAGAAAATCACATTGTATGATTTTTAAGTAATTAATTTGCATCAACCCACACACCCAAATATTTGTACACTTTAACTTGCTCTATAGTATGTCCAGCCAATGTAGCAATGACATGATTAGTAACATGCCTGGCATTTGAATTTACCCAAATTTAGAACCAGCTTTAAATCATACAGATTCTGTTGTATGATGTTAAATGCTCTTTGGGCATTTTCAAAAGCTAAAGATAAACTACTACCACTTGAATAAAGAACAGTATAATCTGAATAAAATGAACATCCACTGTTTCAATAAGATACCCAATGTTGTTGATATACAAAATGAACAACAGTGGACTCAAAATAGAACCTTGCGGAACACCTGAGCACACCTCTATAGACTCAGATTTACAACCATCCACCATTACACATTGTGTACGATTTGATAGGTAATTTATAAACCAATCTAGAGCATGACCAGTAATTCCACAACATTTTAACCTTTGCACTAACACAGCATGGTCCACGGTGTCAAAAGCCTTCGACAAATCAATAAAGACAGACACACAATGTAACTTCTTATCTAGAGCACAGTGGATGTCATTTAAAACCTTCAATGTTGCTGAAACAGTGCTGTGGCCAGACCTAAAACCTGATTGCATTCCATTTAAGATGTTGTTTCCTTGGAAGTAGGCCTTTAGCTGCCTACTAACTAAGGACTCCAGTACCTTAGACAGTACAGACATTTTTGATATGGGTCGATAGTTGTCAAGTAGCGAAGGATCTCCACCTTTCAGGAGAGGCAGTACAAAAGCAGATTTCCATAACTTGGGGATTTCCTTAACATCAAGCGTGAGGTTAAAAATACATGTTAAGGGGGAGCAATAATGTCTGCAGCTAGGTGTAGGAAGCGGGGTCTAGTTCATTAGGGCCAGAGGATTTTTTTCCATCAATTTCTTTCAGGGCTTTACACACTTCTGAAACAGAGAAGGATGAAAAGGAGAACCTGGTGAAGGAGTGCACACGGGTGTCAGGTAAATTCATAGGGGGCTCAATTATACCTTTGACCTTTTCAAATAAACTGCCTGCATCTAAAAAATGCTGATTCAAGGCTTTCAGAATGAAGGTTCTCTCAGTTACAATCTGTGTGTCTACCAACTATTGTTTAGGAAGCTGTGTATCTTTTTTGCACTCCAAACCTTTCACTACTTGCCAGAATTTGGGTGGAATATTTAAAATATGTGAAGTAGATTTCAGGCAGTGGTCTGCTTTCAATTTACGGATCATAGCCACACCCATATTTCGAAGACGTTTAAAAGCCATCCAATCATCTGCCAAGCCAGTCCCTCTTGCTTTAGCCCACATAGCATTTCGTTCCCTTATGATTTTTGTAAGTTCCTCAGTAAACCAAGGGTTCTCTCTGCCCTTAATCCTGATTTTTTTTTAAAGGGGCCTATTGCATACATCCTGGAATGCGTTGTGGAAGTAAGAAAAGGCTAGTTCAACATCAGGGATTAATTCCATTCTATTCCATTCAATGCTAGATACATCATGTAAAAAACCTTGAATATCAAACCGCTTCCAGTTTCTTTTCGTAATGACACGTGGAGATTTCTTAGGAATTTTACCATCTCTCACACAGGCAATAGCACAGTGATCACTTATGTCATTTGCAAAAATACCAGAAGCATTAAAATGATGAGGAGTATTGGTTAAGATCAAATCAATGGGGAGTATTGGTTAAGATCAAATCAATCAAAGAGGATTTCAGAGGATATTTTATATTCAACCTAGTTACACTGTTGACAATCTGAGTGAGATTATAGGTATTGCATAGAATGTTGAGTTGATCAGAGCTTTTGTGACCTGCCTGGAAACCACAAATGTTAATGAGCTTGACAGGTAATTTACAGTGTAAGCCAGTGGTTCTGCATATAAGTGAGCTGTCTAGTCCCTGACAAATAAACAACAAATACATTCATAAATCACAATATACAGCACCTAGAAGCACTATAGGTTTATATTGTACATTTTTATGAGGTTGCATCTGGGTTGCATTGCCTGGCTACCCAAACGCCTTGCTCCGGCCAAACGCTACGCAACAGACACACGTCCGTTAGTTTCTTCTCCGCAATGAGTCTGGATCTGAGTACCTCCCTGACAATTACTAGAACGAAAATCCATTTTAGACCGTCTGATTGGTCCCATAAACCTGTGGGTTGGGCCGAGCCAGAACACAACGTTTTTTGAAAATGTGTCATTGGCTTTGATACTCTTGATTGGTTAGAGATGATCCAATCGCTGATGACTTTGTTTTGTACAACACCCCTCATTTTGACATCACCACAAACGACTTCAATGATGGCAGTCTCAGACTGAAGTATGTAGCGAACGATAGAGGAGTGGAAAAGTTCTGTTTGAGTCGTTAGGCAATGAGTTGCACTGACATGTCGCGGATATAATTATGTACAATCGACCATGACATCATACAATGTTTCGATCTGTCTTCTACGTTACCATTTTAACAACCACACTGACTCATGAGCTACATGTATATGTACGTCTATCTGTCTGTCATATTTTGTGTATAGAGAGCTTACGTGTGTGTGTGTGTGTGTGTGTGTGTGTGTGTGTGTGTGTGTGTGTGTGTGTGTGTGTGTGTGTGTGTGTGTGTGTGTGTGTGTGTGTGTGTGTGTGTGTGTGTGTGTGTGTGTGCGTGTGCGTGTCACACCATGTCACTGTCTGTGGGCTGACTAAGATATCCCCAGGGCTGTAACCATCTCACAGTATCAGTAGTCGCAGGCTGATGACAGAGCACTTTCACTACGGTGTGCCTTTGATTGGTCTTAATCCTAGGTCTTTGTTTTTCAATCTCAGTGGTTAAATAAGTTATTGAGTAAAACAAGGATGATCAGCATTTAGATGCTTCCTCGCTAGTCAACAACTCTGAGAAGCTACCAGTTTAAGACACAAGTTACTATAATGCTACTAAAGCCTGCAGGCCTACAAACACCCATACCTTATATCATATGTATCTTTTCTGGAGAAAATCTTCAGTAATAGATATTTAATTAAGTCGTACGTAGGCCTGTTAGGATGACACAAGTTGTAATTGTCTTGTCAAAATGAACAATGGACTTCTTCCGTTTCTTTTCTGGGGGTCTGGGAAATGTCTGTAGTTTCCTTTCTCGTATCCTTTCGTAATTGTCCCAGTTTAGATCACAGCTTTACGGATTCCTGCAGGCACATCCGGACTAGAGAGGCTTTTACGCAGTTTTTTCAAAATCCTCTCCACCGGTTTCAACCACATTGAAACGTGTGCCACAGGGGTCAGCGTGAGCACCGAGTATGAGGCCTGTTCCCGACCCCGGCAGCAGGTTGACGGACATGTTTTGACAGTGCATGATGGTTATAATGTGTGTTTGTCTCTACATGTGTCCTTTAAACTCATGTGGCCTTAATCACAAGTAATTCCTGAGCTACCTGTAGCCTTAGGCGGAGAAGACAACTTTACTGTAAAATCTTATAGTTTCTATTTTCTGACAACTTTCACTTTTGGCCTCACTAGGCCTCACTATCTACTCCGTTCACCTGAGAGATTATGTGGTATCAAGATCAGTCAGGGACCAATTACCAGTAGGATTGTCATGGATAGGTGTAACCCTGTGGCTTTGACCCTCCTGTTGTCCACCCAGCACCACTTTCAATTGTTTTTAATCCATTCATTGTCACCGTCAGTTTGCCTGGCCCAATCCCCTCTTTCCCTTTTAAGATTAGAGGGGTGGCGCGGGGAGCAGCGGGTGAACTGCATGCGGTTAGCAACGCTGGACAAAGCGCGGCCAGTGTTCTGCAGGAGCAATATTGAAACATTCCACCTCACACTGTAATCCGTTTAGCAATTTATTCTAAGATGATCAAATCAAGTGTAAGAATGCAGTTATTGGCATAGCTTGCCCTTGCCTCAAGCCAGTGGCTAGACATAGTATACTAGCCATATGGTGCACACTCCATATGAGGCTCTTAAGAATTATCCCTATAACTTTATCTTCTATGAGATTTTTGCCAATTATTATTTTTCCTACTTTGGTTTATAACTTTCCATCTTGATATGCATGTGCAAAGTGAGTTACATCACTCTAGCTTGTTTCTGCTTGGAGATATTGAAAGTGTTACAGCTGTCTTGTGTTACATTCATCCCTTGTCTCCCCTATTAAACTTTAAATAAAAGCCTAAATGTGTTGTAGTTTAAACTGCTTGAACATAAGCATGTTTTCAAACTGACTTCTTTGTCTTTCTTGCCAAAACATATTTAAATCTCAGCTAAAAACAATGAATCAAAAGAACAAATTGAATTTGACTAAGTGCTAACTTTCACTCTCAAAAGCCTACTAACTCAATGAATGGCAGTCTACTTTATTTCACATGCACTGGTTTATCATAGGTTGTCATGAAAAACATTTAAAATCACTTGTAATTTTCAAAATATGTCATTTTAACGCACATCAATCGTTATTGTATTAACACATCTGTGTCGGTATTTTGAAATTGCAATAGCACGATCCCACAGAATAGAAGCTAATTTCGGCGTCAAAGGGCTATGATTCATCCTCACGATAATACCGCATCAATCATATGAACAGAGGTCTCTGAGAAGCGACTTAACACAACAGCAGACCAACCTGACGGAGTCCCTAAATAACCGGTGAGGGATGTCAGAGGGGTGCGTGGAGAGTCCCTCCGTCTAGCCGCTGTCCTCGCACCATCGCTGGAGTCTCACGAAGTGAAACAAACTGTCCCGGAAAGTTAACTCCACGACTGGGACCTATAGTAAAGCCCTTCCAAAAATCCAACCAGAAGAAAAATAATCCTTTTTATGACAACTGAGAACTCTCCAAAGTAGGCCTATCCCAAAATGTTTCCTGGTGTCAGGGAGAAAAAGTATAGTCTGCAACAAGTTGTTTTCATGAGCAGGGTAGATAGAGTGGGAGATTGAGGGAAATGTGTGTGTGTGTGTGTGTGTGTTTCGCTGTAATTAATTAGCGGGTAGCGCGCTGCGGAAGTTTCAGGCTTTTATTGTCAGGTGCACAAATACAGTGAAATGCCTTTCTTGCTTGCTCTTTCGTAACAATGCAGTAATCAAAATCATCATAAACATTTTATAAAAAGTAAAGTAGAACAAAAGTACACGAGAAATAGAAATAAGAACAAGAAAAAGTACAATAAGTAAAGTACAGTATATACAGGGTCAGTGCCAATACCATATTTACAATATGCTGGGATACTGGAATGATAGGATTAAATATGTATAGGGCTAAAGTGACTTGGCATCAGGATATAATAAACGGAGCAGCAGCAGCTTATATGATGATTGTGTGTGTGTGTTTGACTGTAAGTGTGAGTGAGTGTGTAGACCCTTATAAAAAAAAACACATGAATATAACGTGATCGCATGTAGTGTTCCAAAAACACATGTTGTCATGTGATCACATGTGATCTTATTTGAAGTTAATGTGATAACATGTGAGAACATGTAAAGCAACATGTGATAACATGAAACTACACATGTGAAATGTGTTTTTTCTGTAAGGGGAGTGTGAATAGAGTGAGTGTGTAAGTGTGCATAGAGACAGTGTAAAAATTCATATAGAAGGGTCAATGCAGATATTCCGTGTAGCCATTTTATTAGCTATTTAGCAGTCTTATGGCTAGGGGATAGAAGCTGTTCAGGATTGGGGATAGAAGCTGTTCAGGATTGGGGATAGAAGCTGTTCAGGAGCCTGTTGATGTCAGACTTGCTCCAGTACCGCTTGCCTTGCGGAAGCAGAGAAAACAGTCTATGGCTTAGGTGGCTGGAGTCTTTAACATTTTTTCTGGCCTTCCTGTGCTTCCGGGCGCATATTGTTTTGCAGAGAGAGAACATCCCAGTGGGCACAACTGGTTGAATCAATGTTGTTTTAGCGTAATTTGTCAACATATTTTGATTTGAAATTTCAATCACAGGATTATGTCATCATGGTAACCAAATGTCTAAATAGACAAACCTTGTATAACATATGTTGAATATGTACAATGTGCCCTTCAGTAAGGCTCTTAACCCTAGTTGCTCTGGATAAGAGTGTCTGCTAAATGACTTAAATGTAAATATAGCATTTGCAAAGTCATCAGCTATTGTTTCAATTCAACACAGAATTAAACAAAAAATAGGCCTAGGTTTTCAAGCTCTGGTTGATTTCAAATGTAATGATATTTAGTGATGTTGAATTATGTTTGGTTGTCAACACAACCAAATATCAACATTTGAAGAAAAAATTCCCAGTCAATACACCAATTAACAGATATAGAAATAGCCAGTCTCCTATTGACATTATCAAAGTGGGTGTGTAACGGCGTTCCTCTCTCTCTTCATACGAAGAGGAGGAGCAAGGATTAAACCAAGGTGCAGCGCGTTGAAATGACATACTGAAGTTTATTTCAACAAGAACAAAACGAACTATACTTGAAATGATACAAAATAACAAAACGAAAGTAGACAGACTTAGAACGACGAACTTACATGAAACACGAAGAACGAACGAACAAGTACTTACTACAAAACAAACGAACGAACGAACGAACGAACGAACGAACGAACGAACGAAACAGTCCCGTATGGTGCAAACATATACACAGACACAGGAGACAACCACCCACAAACAAACAGTGTGAACAGCCAACCTATATATGGTTCTCAATCAGAGGAAAACGTAAAACACCTGTCTCTGATTGAGAACCATATAAGGCTGATTACCAGACCTAAACATAGAAACACAACATAGAAATGCCCACCCACACTCACGCCCTGACCGACTAACACATACAAAACAACAGAAAATAGGTCAGGAACGTGACAGGGTGGTTATGAATGGTTCTTTAAGAAAATGGATGATTATTGCTGTGTTGCCTTTACAGTTTGCTTTCATGTGTCCAATGACCATACATTATTTTCTCTACCATCTGATTGGGAGTTCCATGGTATAACCACTGCGCCTCACGCTATTTGTTCAAACATATGAGCTTACCATTGTTGCGCTTTGGGCAGCAGGTGACATTGAACAGTCACAGGGGACTGGGTGGCGCGTGGGACAGGGTTGCACAGGAGAGAGGCTCGGGCGCGTCCTCTTACTGTGCAAATAAATAATATTGGTATACCCCATAGTACAGTGGAAAGAAACAGAAGTGTTTTCAACAATATCACTCCATTACGCGCGAGCTTGAAATATATGAAGAGGGGGGATGGCGATTTTGCTTGTAGGCCTAGACCTACTGTAAAGGGATGACACATTTGCAAATGACTGTAAAAGATAAAACAGAGAGATCAACGCTCCAGTAAAACGTTTCTCTCCTCTCCAGCTCGCTCTGCAGCCGGACCCCATGTAAATATTTCAGCGCTTGTTCAATCAGCCTCGCGAGGCGTAAAGGTGTTATTATAACGTCACGGGGATTTACGGTGTGAGCCTGCACGCGAGTTCATTCCTGACAAGGGAGTGTCACAGGTAAATTAGTGACAGCTATGTTTAGGGGGAGAAACAGAGTTGAGAGAGGGTAGATTCATATAAGGTGTACAGGTACATGTAACTGCCTAAATAATGGGAACACTTGAGAAAATGAGGGATACAAAGTATATTGAAAGCAGGTACTTCCACACAGGTGTGGTTCCTGAGTTAATTTATCACGTAACCCTATTAGCACTATTTTGGCTACCATGGCTATGCCTCCATAGAATGACAATGCCCACATCCATCGGGCACAAGTGGTCACTGAATGGTTTGATGAGCATGAAAACAATGTAAAACATACGCCATGGCCTCTCAGTCACCACATCTCCACCCAATTCAACACTTGTGGCCAGCCCATTATCAGCCTGAAAACATCATGCAGGCACATTTTTGCAAAAAAAGGTCAAATGTCACAGTAGCCGATACATTGCAGTCAATGGGAAAAGATAAGTGTCACATGGTTGATGTTTTTCTCAACACATTGCAGTCAATGTGAAAAAATGAGTGTCAGAGTGATGACATTTTCTTCAGTATATTGCAGTCAATGGGAAAAGATGAGTGTCACAAAGTTTAAGTTTTTCTCAATACAGAAACACACAAGTGGCTCAGGTAGTGCAGTTCATCCAGATTTGTGGCCTGCTGGAGGTCATTTTGCAGGGCTCTGGCAGTGCACCTCCTTGCACAAAGGCGGAGGTATCGGTCCTGCTGCTGGGTTGTTGCCCTCCTACGGCCTCCTCCACGTCTCCTGATGTACTGGCCTGTCTCCTGGTAGCGCCTCCATGCTCTGGACACTACGCTGACAGACACAGCAAACCTTTTTGCCACAGCTCGCATTGATGTGCCATCCTGGATGAACTGCACTACCTGAGCCACTTGTGTGGGTTGTAGACTCCGTCTCATGCTACCACTAGAGTGAGAGCACCGCCAGCATTCAAAAGTGACCAAACATCAGCCAGGAAGCATAGGAACTGAGAAGTGGTCTGTGGTCACCACCTGCAGAATCACTCCTTTTTTGGGGGTGTCTTGCTAATTGCCTATAATTTCCACCTTTTGTCTATTCCATTTGCACAACAGCATGTGAAATTTATTGTCAATCAGTGTTGCTTCCTAAGTGGACAGTTTGATTTCATAGAAGTGTGATTGACTTGGAGTTACATTGTGTTGTTTAAGTGTTCCCTTTATTTTTTTGAGCAGTGTACTAAATGCCCTTAAATTGAGGACTTTTTGTAAATCCAATCCATTTTCCACATTGAGTCATCACATAGATTGTTTTCCCAGTGGCTGTTGTGGTCGTTATCAGGAGGTCTGGAAACTATTGCTAGTCTAGGGCTGATCCCAGCTATCTGAGGGAGCATCGGGCCTATTCAAACTGATAGTATGTGTGTGCGTGTGTGTGTGTGTGTGAACCCGGCTCTCACTGGTGGACTTACCATTAGGCAGAAGAGGAAATTGCTCTACGAGTGTCACGGGACTCGTCTGAAGGTACCAGTCCAAAAAAAGGTCTACAGGTAATTAATTCCACAGAAAAAAAACATGATACCTTTTTTCTGAGCTTTCTTATATCTCTCAGATATAGAACAGACACTTCAAAACATACTTCCATTTGATTACATTTTAGTTTTTCCATGTATGAATCTGTTATTCAATAAATTTTTATGGGGTAATAGAAATAAGGCCAAATAAAAAAAATATATATATACAGTACCAGTCAAAAGATAACACACCTACTCCTTCCAGGGTTTTCTTAAATTTGTTGTACTATTTTCTACATTGTAGAGCTATCAAAACTATGAAATAACACATATGGAATCATGTATTAACCAAAAAAGTGTTAAACAAATCAAAATATATTTTATATTTTTGATTCTTGAAAGTAGGCACCCTTTGCCTTGATAACAGCTTTGCACACTCTTGGCATTCTCTCAACCAGCTTCATGAGGAATGCTTTTCCAACAGTCTTGAAGGAGTTCCCACATATGCTGAGCACTTGTTGGCTGCTTTTCCTTCACTCTGCAGACCAAATCATCTCAAACCATCTCAATTGGGTTGAGGTCAGGTGATTGTGGAAGCCAGGTCATCTGAAGCAGCACCATCACTCTAATTCTTGGTCAAATAGCCCTTACACAGCCTGGAGGTGTGTTTTGAGTCATTGTCCTGTTGAAAAACAAATGAAAGTCCCACTAACCAGGTGGGATGGCATTTTGCTGTAGAATGCTGTGGTAGCCATGCTGCTTAATGGTGCCTTGAATTCTAAATATATCACTGACAGTGTCACCAGCAAAGCATCTCCACACCATCACACCTCCTCCATGCTTCACAGTGGGAACCACACATGTGGAGAACATCAGTTCACCTACTCTGTGTCTCACAAAGACACGGAGGTTGGAACCAAAAATGTCACATTTGGCCTCATCAGAGCAAAGGCCAGAGTCTGGCAAGAAAGATTTTAGCCAGACAGCATCAGATACATGGGCTACGTATAGTAAGATAGAGGGGAGCTGTATTGCTAGCTTGAATGCTTTCTCTGGTGATACAGTTTCAGCCACCTGCGAATTGAAGGAAAGTTGACGGGTGCACAGTGTACTTTTCGTATTCTGGAATTATTTTGGATGAACGTGGGTGCGAAGGTAACCTACTTTTTGAAGTGATTTGTTTGAAAACATAATGCCTGGTTGTTGTCATGGCACATTAGAAGGTAACACATTTTTACAGTTAAATTGCATCTTTACTATAAAAGCCTCTGCATGGGGCCTACAAATCACAAAGTCTGCCCCTGCCAGCTCTAAGAGGAGGAGGTACCGGTGACATCTGGTCAGAACATCCTGTGTTCCTATCATCCTGTGTCTCTCCACTGAAGGGACAGCAGGTGGCGCTGTTCCCTGACATCAATGACTACTTACTGCCGCCTCTGTTTTCAGGGAAATGTCTTTATACTGTACATGCTGACCTAGCCATCGGTCATATGACATGGCACTCTTAAGGGGTTTACACAGTCTACACAAACGGAGCTGACTAAGGTCCCTATGCGTCGCGCTTAAAAATTTCAGCCGCCCAAAAGTACATATAACTAAGTAGAGAGAGCGACGTTCCTCCATCGGCTCCGTTTCCGTAGACTGTTTAGATCCCTTTAATGCCAGTGGACCAGTACTATCTCAGAGTAACACCGCTAATGATGGAGGGTCATATGGTTGCAGGTTATGATGCACTTAACATATAATCTGCAACATGATCTCAACAACTCACTGCATTACTGTAATGCATTGCCAAGTTATCCAACATATTTCTAAGGGTGGACAATTCCTCATTTGGACACAAAATTATGAAATGTAGGCATGCGGTAGACGAATCCTAGCACAAACAGAACGTCTTGACCTCAACGCTCAGATCAACTGTCACAACGTTAGTCCCTAATGAAGCTCTAAAGCCATGGAATTGTAGTCTCGGTTTCAGTCACTGTGTGGAGATCACTTACGGATTCCCCCAAGATCAGGTTCAAAGTGGGTTGGCCATAAAAGCAGGTGGATTGCGCAAACTTGGGTTACCAGGAGCTTAAATATTTGATTGAGAAATAATAATAATAACAGCATTTGGAACAGCTTGAGTTAAGGAGGAGAGGGTGGATGGGAGTGGGTAGGAGGGAGGGGAGGAGAGGGTAGATGGGAGTGGGTAGGAGGGAGGGGAGGAGAGGGTAGATGGGAGTGGGTAGGAGGGAGGGGAGGAGAGGGTAGATGGGAGTGGGTAGGAGGGAGGGGAGGAGAGGGTAGATGGGAGTGGGTAGGGGGAGGGCGGGGAGGAGAGGGACGCATATTCCTCAGGATAAGGTTGGAGATATGAAACTTTACGAAATACATAATGAAAAAAACAGCTAATTGTTATGTCTAACGGGCACCATCATTGTTCAAGACACTTTGTTCACCCTGTGATTGGGCTGTCTCTGTAACTAACAAAGGCACAATAACTTCTTACAGTGAATGTAAACCAGCAGTGAAGTTCTGTATATGAGTGGAACAAAGACCAAAAAAGGGGCTAAATCTTTTGTTTTTGTGATTAGAATGCCTGAGGCCCATTTCCTGCCATAGCAGAAACCATTTCCTGTGCTGCAAATCCAGCTCTGGAACACTGAAACCCTTCCATGATTTCCCAGGGTCCTGGATTACCTATATTATATTTTTATTTGATGCTGCAACCGAATTGTCTCTACTAAAGGGGCAATTAAGGCCTCCCTCGCCGTGTGCTGCTGACCACATGAGGAAAGCGGTTTAACAGTCACACAGATTCTGAGAGAGATCTAGTATTCACAGAATTCCCAAGGTTACCGATCTCATACAAATAGAGGAGAATGGAGCCAGAGGTGATGGCAGAAAGGTTTTGAGAAATGAGGACAGCAGGTTTGAGAGGTAATGGAATAGATGTTAGAAGAAAAGATGGGTGAGAGGAGTAGAACAAGAAGTTTGCAGGCAGAAGCAGCAAGAGAGAAAGAGTTGAGGATCATGTCGCAGAGATAAGTAAGATGAAAGGGGTTGAGGAGAGAGAGGGGTGTGATCAGAGTTTTTGTTCTATGATTTGTTCTTCACCATGGCGATCTAACATGGTTACATAACAGTAGACAATCATGCCCCTCCCCTCTTGTTCCCGCTGTGCCTCCATCACCACCTCCCTTCCCCCAGAGAAACCATATAGGCGGCAGTAAGTAGGCAGATTAGTAGTCCCCCCTCCCCTAATCCCAGGACAAGGTCCGATTGTCAGGGTCCGGAGTGTGTGACTCTCGTGTGTTGAACGATGCGTGTGTGTGAGTATGTGTGGAGTTCATCATGTGTGAGGTCTGGAATGTACATCAGTGAAGGCACACGCAGCCAAGTAATAGTGTTGAGGGGAGCTGATTTGAGTTAAGGGTCCAGTGAAGGTGATAAGAGGCTTATAGTATCAAAATCCCCCATTTCAAACAACTCTGTTCTTTTAGCAACTGATCCCCTATACTGTGCATTGTACTCTATACTAGGATCTATAGGGCAGCGCAAAAACCTAATGCCAGACATTAATCAGATGGAATTAGCCTGCATACATATACCACACACACACACTATAGTCTTTACCTATAGCAGGCAGTTCTGTTGGCCCCAGTATCCTTGGGTCTTTCTCTTCCATTCACTGTTGACAGTCAAGAAGTAAGTTACTCGAATTCTCGAGTACAATATTTTGACTTCCTGTTCTATATTCCAAATGTCTGAATTGTGATCTGTGAACTCCTGAGCTGTGTTGACTGGTGACAGAGGGCTCCTCTCCTCAACGGTCTGTTTAATTCACTCTGGCTCAGTTTCATCATGGCCGCCTCAGCGTGTGTCTCGGTCTCGGGTTGCAGCGCACACACACCTGGCTTATGTAACAGAGTAGGGGGCTCAGACACCTGCTGTTGGGAGAAGGAATCATCATGGCAGTGGAAAATATCAATAAACATTCAACTCAAATACATATCATACTACTATCCAGAAGATAGTGAGAGCACAACCCTGTAAGCATATCAGCTTCTCACAGTGATGAGTTTGTGTCGTGTGTCAAAGAGAAAGATGGAAGAGGGGATAAAGGAGGGGAAAAAAGGCCAGTGAGGTGTCTGATGTAAGCCACCCCAGGCCTGAATGAGGAGGGCTGGACAGAGCCTGTCTGTTGGTGAGCCAGACAGACAGACAGAGACAGAACTTTGAGCTCTATTAAGAGACTGTTTAAAACGTGGGCAAACATGACACAAAACATCTGTCCCTCAAAGCCATCAAAGAACCAGTCAGCCTGCTCAGAGGAGAGAAAGAGAATGAAAGAGGAGAGGCTGAGAGAGAGTAGGAGATGTTTACATCACTAGGTCTTGGCAGGGTAAATAAAGGGATCTTTTGATTGAGAGGAGGCAGAATGGCATTCCCCTGGCATCTCTTAGTGCTGGGTTAAAGAAGAGGTCCCTCCGCATTTCCCTCAGTAATGCAATCATGTTCATATGCAAATGAAGCAGACCGGTCCTGAACGCAACTCATTCAAGCTACCAATGACTCAAAACAAAACAGTCAGTCACGCTCATGCACACTCACAGACGGCCTAGCAATCTAGCATAGTTCCAACTGTCAACCGTTTGGCAGTTAGTCCTGGAGAAAGATACAGTGGAAATGCATTGTAGTCATTTTCACAACAGGCAGGCAAACAAACAAATGGACACTGTTTGGTGACAGGCCCACTGATTCTTCCTCATAGTCTACATAGCAAACAATGACGACAGAAGCTAAGATGTCATCATAGCTTCAGCAGATATGAGATGTTGACTATGAACTCGGAGCTAACTAGACAGATAGGAAATGGTAGTGCAGTCTGCTAATGTTGCACTATCGTGGATAACAAGTTTCACAGATATCACACACATTTTGTAGACACTCAAATTAACTTTATTAGGGATGTTGTTATATACTGTGTACAGTCTATATTATAGGGGAAAAGTGCACATACTTTAGTACAGATCGTCGACCTGTATGAGTACTATATTATATTCAGTAAGTCATATTCAATGAAAGCACTGTATTAGTGTGTGAACCATTGAGTGTCATTGACAGTAGAACGTTGGATTGGTATAAAAGCAGTACGTTAGAAAAATTGCTTCAATTTCACAACATTGTGGTTAAGATCATGGGTAACACTACTTGACACCTAACGTCATAACTACGTCATAATAACTGACATAACACTGTCATGAACCATATATTTACACCTATTGCATTATTTTATGGCTGGTTATGACACCTACATAAGCTCAAAACCCTAATTTATTCAAATGTTTTTTTTTCCCTGCCAAGTTTGATTTCGTTGGAAAGTTAGTTACTTAAATTCTTTGTTTAAATTGATTCTAAAGAATCATGTTCTCCCCCGTATCATATAAAAACATGTAGAAAATACACTTTATGACGGTCAAGAAGCACTATGACCATCCTATGTCACTTTACATGGACAAAAGACAATACACTTTGACACTGTCAAGAAGCATTATGACTATACTGTGTCACTTTACTTGGACTAAGAAAATACACTTTGACACTGTCAAGAAGCATTATGACCATCATAATCATATATGCCAGATAAGGGCATGTGCATGATAGGCCTATGTTAGTCATCAGTCAAAAAGAGGGGGTCTTGTCCTGCTCCTGAAATCTGATCCTAGTCATCAGCAACAGAACATTGTGGTAGCTGCATGTCTGACATCAATGTGTGCACAATTACAATGATAATTTAATAGGGTACATTTCAGAAAATGTTATATAAACATAAAAATACTGTTGATGTAGGTTATGGTGTAATGGTTTTGCGGTAGATTTTATGTAGGGTTCATAACCAGCAATAAAATAACACAATAGGTCACAAGAGGTCTAAATATGTGTCATGACAGTGTTACGACAGGTTATGTCAGCTGTTTATGAAACATTCATAACAAGTTATGGCACTAGGTGTCAAGTAAAGTGTTAACAGATCATAAATAGAACATTTAAAAAAAGTTAATTGTTACATTTTTCAGGGTACAAGAAAAATAATGTTTGTTTTGTTCTTTTCTCACTTTATAAAGAAAACAGAATTCCTTCTCTCTTCAATAAGGCATATACATATACATTCAAAAGCACTTCTACATGGCACTGTAACAATAGACCAGCATTATTGAAAGGCCAGCTACTGTATTATTCTTCCGGTTACCTTAAACATGTACCTTCTGTAGAAGTTGTCTAAATGTTCCCACATACAAAGTGTTAATACATATATCTATATCTGTCAAATTTAGAGAAAACCAAGAGCTGGAAATACAAACATTCATTGCATCTTGTCAGATACGTTTGATTTTCTCCTTTCAGGCGTCCATTCACACTCTGCCTGGCCTAGATCGACTTCCTGTGTGTGAGAGAAAAACAAAGCTTTTACAAAGAACCGGGTCACAAACTTCCTGTTTTCAGGCAATTAGAAATCTTAAATTGTTCATATCCTGACTCTAAGGAATGGTGTGATAGTGTTCTAAAATCATGAAAAACCTTTCAATAGCTCACATAGCGAGTTGGCAAAGTTATGGTTTCTACTGCCTCCTATGTTTACCCATGAAACCATCAGGAATGGAGTGAAATGCTTCATCTGTTAAAGGCACTGCTCAAAGTCTGAAGGCATCAGTGATCTGTAGTGTTACTGAGAAAAAGAGGTAAGATCCCTCCCATCATTTGTCCCCCAGTTTTAGATGGCTAAAGTGACTGAGTCAATGGGTTCCAGGGGACATACCCACCTAAAGACATTTGTCCTGGTTTAGGTCCACATTGACAACCGGATATCTCTCACGTGTGAGTGTGTTTGTGTGTGAGGGTATGTCTTTGTGCATCTAGTCTTGCATCAAACACACACGAGACCAGAGGGGTCAGATGTCATCCCTACAGTACCGTCCAGTCACAGAGAGAAAGACGGGTTCTGAGGCTATTGATATGTTTAGGACTCAAGGCCCTTCCACTTCCTGCTATCCCAGCAGCACCCTCTGCAGGCGGTAGGCGGGCACGCTGATCTCATCCTCTGACTCTGCGTCACTCTGGGGGTTGGAGCTGCAGGGTGAGGTGCACTCTGGGGAGCACAGGTAGTGCATGAGGGGCAGCCGGTACTTCCCACAGAAGTCCACAAACTTGATGTGGCGCACGCACGAGTCAAAGTACACGCCTGGTGAGAGAGCAGAGAAACAGACAGAATAAGCACACTTAAATAAATTGACACATAATTATACATAATCAACTATATACAGACAAGCAAAAAGGGACAGCAATACAGACACAGTCCAATGAGAAATGAATGTGTAGTAGACGTACCGGCACACTTAGGATTGGGACACTTGCTAGCCAGGTCTAGGTAGTGCAACAGGTGAGAGGGCATGTCGCAGGACGAGTATGGAACGTTCCGGCTCTTGATGGTACGACCCGCCAGCTCCAGCAGTGATGGGGGGTCGTAGGTCATCTCCTTGACAAAGCGCACCACTAGGGGGTTGCCGCGGAGACTGAGCTCCTGCAGGCGCACCAGGCTGAGGATCTCCCGGGGCAGGTAGGTCAGCAGGTTGTTATGGAGACTCAGGGAGCGCAGGGAGTGGAGCCTGAGGGGGGAGAGAGCGATTGACATGGTCATGGTTATCGTTTTGAGTATTATGAACAGAAATCTAGACCGTGGTTAGGTTATGGTTAAGTTGTAGTAGTCCACTATGGATGTATTGTAGTAACCAGTTGAGCTGTGGTGCTGGTGGGTTATGACTGTCTTAGCAGTATTATTATTATTTTTATTATTGAGTTGTAGTTGTATTAAGTTTAGTTTTATTAGTATGTAAGGGATACGCAAGGTATACATTGCCTAATGAAATGCTTACTTGCAGTTTCCTGTGGTTATATTATGGGTGTGTTGTGCTTACCTGGTGAGCTGTGGCAGTATGCTCTAGATGGGGTTGAGGCTGTGTTATGATTGCGTTGTGGTTACCTGGTGAGCTGTGGCAGTATGCTCTAGATGGGGTTGAGGCTGTGTTATGATTGTGTTGTGGTTACCTGGTGAGCTGCGGGGGTACACCTTGTATGCGGTTGTCACACAGGACCAGATAGCTGAGGTAGGGCAGGTTGGCCAGCTCAGGAGGAATAGAGGTGATCAGGTTACCACCCAAATACAGCATCTCAAGACTGACAGAGAGAGGTTTAATATGTTTAGCATCATATCGAGTGGTAATTAACATTACGGTAACAAGTAAAGCATGTCTGAAGGGGTTTAGGACTTTAAAAACACCATAACATACTGTATACAGGACAGTTCCAAGTGGACACATGACTAGCCATGTTGACACATCAGTACCACAATGGGGTTCCCACATGTTGACATTGATGCTGTATGTGACAGCAATGCATTACCAGAGTGAGCGCAAGGCATCAAAGATTGAGCAGCCGGGTCCATAGTAAAAAGGAGTATAACAGGTGTGTGTAGATGTGACTATGAGGAATGGGCTGGAGCAATGGAACTGCTAAACAAACTGTTTCAAAGAGGAGACACACACTATGCACAAAGAGGTGGTGGAATTTCAATAGATTTTTTGCCTACCTGCCTGTGTGTGTGTGTTTGTGTGGGTTCACTCTGACTTTGTTCAAGGGCCACCAGAGGTAGAGAGGCATTGCTAGAGAGTCCCAATTATTTATTTTTCAGACAGAAGTTTAGATCTAGTGAAGACTGGCGTTTAGGTTTGGAGCAATCAAATGCAGTGTAGGCTAAATACACAGTTCTAAGCAGCAGACAATGTGGGGTAGTCATATACACTGTTGGGGCGTGGATCAGAAAACCAGTCAGTATCTGGTATAACCACCATTTGCCTCATGCAGCACGACACATATCCTTGACCAGGCTGTTGATTGTGGCCCGTGGAATGTTGTCCCACTCCTCTTCAACGGCTGTGCAAAGTTGCTAGATATTGTCAGGAACACGTCGACCCAGAGCATCCCAAACATGCTCAATGCGTGACATGTCTGGGGAGTATGGAAGGCCATGGGAGAACTGGGAATTTTTCGGCTTCCAGGAATTGTGTACAGATCCTTGCAACACGGGGCCGTGCATTATCATGTTGAAACATGAGGTGATGGCAGCAGATCAATGGTATGAAAATGGGCCTCACGATCTCGTCATGGTATCTCTGTGCATTCAAATTGCCATCGATCAAATAAAATTTATTTATATAGCCCTTCTTACATCAGCTGATATCTCAAAGTGCTGTACAGAAACCTAGCCTAAAACCCCAAACAGCAAGCAATGCAGGTGTAAAAGCACGGTAACGATAAAATGCAATTGTGTTCGTTGTCTGTAGCTTATGCCTGCCCATACCATAACCATGGGGCACTCTGTACAAAACATTGACGTCGGCAAACTGCTCGCCCACACGGAAACCGTCTGCCCGGTACAGTTAAAACCGGGATTCATCTGTGAAGAGCACACTTCTCCAGCATGCTAATGGCCATTGAAGGTGCACATTTTCCCACTGAATTTGGTTACGACGCCAAACTGCAGTTAGGTCGAGATCCTGGTGAGGACAAAGAGCATGCAGATGAGCGTCTCGGAAATGGTTTGACAGTTTGTGCAGAAATTCTTTGGTTGTGCAAACCCACAGTTTCATCGGCTGTCCGGGTGGCTGGTCTCGGACGTTCCTGCAGGTGAAGAAGCCGGATGTGGAGGTCCTCGGCTGGCGTGGTTACACGTGATCTTTTATTTCAGATCATGAAACATTGGAACAACACTTTACATGTTGCGTTTATATTTTTGTTCAATTTACAAAACTGACTGAGGCAGAGAGAAAAAGATTACTATTGTCCAATGTCCACAAATCGCCAATGGAAATGTACGCATACACAAGCATTCTGCTTAATCCCAATCCCTCTGAACAGATGAAAAAGTGAAAAGACAGGAACACTGGGGAAATGGAGAGAAAGAGAGAAGAACAGAGGGAGCAGCAGGGACAGAGAGACAGGGAGAGAAAGGGAGATGTAATGGCCTGACACTAAAAGTGAGCAGTCAGCCCATCTGCCCCATGATCTGGTCTGCCTGTGGAACTGATGACACAGCAGCGACTGGGAGAGGTCATTATGTGTCCTTGGGGCATGAGCCCTGAGCCAGCGCCTCTGTCCCCGAGGGTCTAAAGAAGCCATTCAGGGCCATCTCAACAACTCACTCTACAGTTACACCACTAACACACAGAGGCCTAGTCCCATACAACCTCCATCATTCATAACTGTAGATCTGAGATAATGTATATGTTCAGCTGCTCTGAAGTTGTCAGTGAGAGGCTCTCTTTACATGTAGTTTGTGTTGGTTAGTATGTTTACAAGACAAGGTTACAGTGAGTGAGTGACTGTAACCCTATCTTTGAATTTTACGCTGGCTTTGCGTTATTGGGACGGTTGAGCTAACTTGTGCTAATGTGATTAGTATGACGTAAGTAACAGCAAACTTTCCAGGACATAAACATGTCTTATATGGGCATAAATGTTAAATTATTGTTAATCTAACTGCACTATTGTTGTTAAATCCCATATAAAACTAGCTAGCTCATTGTTAACTGTCCAATTTACAGTAGCTATTAGAATGAAAAAATATCATGCTATTGTTTGAGGAGAGTACACAACAACAAAAACATTTAAAAATCACAGCAACTGGTTTGATACATTCACCTCTGAAGGTAAACAATGTACTTACATTCAGTAAACTTGCTCTGATTTGTCCTAGGGGACCCTGTCCTGATTTGTCCTGATTTGTCTCTGGGACCCTGTCCTAGGGTCCCAGACATAAAATGTAGCATAGTTTTGTTATATAAAATAAACGTTTATATTCAAATGTAGGAACTGGGTTCTACAGTTTGAACACCCGCGATCTTCCACCTCGCAGATGTGTGAAAGTTAGTGTATAAGCTAATGATCCATCATGCATTATATTCCTGGGAGTGTGTAAACTTACATTTTGTATTACCATATACTTATTGTATGTTCTCTATAGTTATGTACTTGAAAATGTATCAATTGACCAATTTGGCACATTTGGGCAGATTTGATACAAAATATTGTCCAGTACTGCAATGCTTCACTGGATCAATCTGAAACTTACTGCTATTACCTAGCGGCCAAAATATAAATTGTGCCTAAACTGCAAAATTACTTTACGGTCTTTCGCTTGCATTTCAAAGATGATGGAACAAAAAAATAAATAGAAAACGCATTTTTATTTTACCAGATCTAAATGTGTGATATATAGTTTTGGCCGATACCGATATCCAATATTTTCCTTGCCAAAAAACCCGATACCGATATTGAACATTTGTGCGTTCTTAAGCATTCTAGTACAGTAAAATAGTTAACACACACACATGGACGCAGCGGTCTAAGGCACTACATCTCAGTGCAAGAGGCGTCACTACAGTCTCTGGTTTGAATCCAGGCTGTATCACATCCGGCCGTGATTGGGAGTCTCGTAGGGCGGCGCACAATTGGCCCAGCATCGTCCGGGTTTGGTCCGGGTTTGGTCTTAACTGAATTACCTAGTTAAATAAAGGTTACATTTTTTTTTATAACAGCTCACAGCAAGAACTGGCAAATCTGATGCAGTCCATGAGGAGATGCACTGCAGTACTTAATGCAGCTGGTGGCCACACCAGTTATTTTAGATTTTGACATGCCCTTTGTTCAGGGACACATTATTCCATTTCTGTTAGTCACATGTCTGCGGAACTTTCAGTTTATGTCTCAGTTGTTGAATCTTGTTATGTTCATACAAATATTTACACATGTTAAGTTTGCTGAAAATAAACGCAGTTGACAGTGAGAGGACGTTTCTTTTTATGCCGAATTGATATAGCTAGGTGTCATCTAAAATAACCCTAATTTATAAGTTCTTATTTGATTAATGGTGGTCGGAACCATCTGTGAAGCTAGCCAGAATAAGGATTAGCCACAATAGTTGACTTTGCAGTTAGCTTTCAAAATAAAATGATGTCATTGACAGTGATGCAAATGAATACAAATAGTATAATTATGCCATAATTGAATAGATCCTGCTAAACGAGGTTGGAATGTTGTTATATCAAATCAACAAAAGACAATTTGTTAATTTGACAAAAATCTGTTTAAATCACACTGGATGTATTATACCTTAGAATTGCATTGGGGACATAATTGTTTTACTGTACAGCCTTACCTACGGATTGTGGCTCAATGACATGGGGTATCAGTCTACTCAGTGACACTCAGAAAACATTAGCATCGTAGCTCTTATTGTGGGACTCAAACAACTGAATTGAGCCACATTTATCGTCAGCCTATGTGTATTGAACACTATTCCCGAGGAAAAACAATACTGTGTGGATGTTTTGGAGTCTGATAACTGAGGAGGACATTGGGGGGAAAATATATTGGGTATTGAGTAGACTATTACCCTATTTCATTGATCCCGAATCCTTGGGTAAAGCTGTACATTGCAATATGAATGTCAACAAACACAATAGGCTGACTGGAGAGGTGATTTCACACAGTCACAGTCCACGATAAGAGCTACAACGCTAATATTTGCGTAAACTCTTCACAGTTGTGTTCTGTGGGTGTCACCGATTAGACTGATAGGCAACTTCATTGCTTCACATTCCACTCTTGTTTAACATTATCTAGTCTAAATATGGCATGATTCCACCAATTGTAACCTTCTACATCACCTTCAAAGAGGTACTTGTATTTTGAAGGGAAACCACAAACTCCACTATTGTGCCAAATCCTTTTTGTGGCTAGCTTCACAACACATAACCCGGTCAAGTCGAGTCTCACTAGCCAGATGAAGCTAGCTGGCTGCTTAAAACGTTAGCTTTGGGCAACAGGGTTAAGTAGCTGGCTAACACTTATTCACAAGGATTCCGAAATCATTGCTAAGAATAGTGAAAATGACTGCAGTTTCTTCTGGTGCTAGCTAAGTACCAAGCTAAAGCTAGCTACCCTAGAAGTTGCGGTCGTACAAATCATGCTTTATTACCAACGCGGTATTGTAAACACATCGTTAGTGGCTGGTATTTGCAGACTTTTTTGTACAGCTTTGACAGTGCTACTGATAGTAGTGGTGACGCTTGGCTTGCACGAGCAAATTCAGAACACACAACATTATATAATAGAACTGTGTAATTTGACGGTCAAATAGTACTATTTGACGTGCACCTTTTTTGACACGCAAAGACCCAAACTGAGTTCCATAGTATGTCGTGAAGCTAATAGCAGTGACGCTATTATTGTAACTCCGGCAGGGCAACATCTGAAGAATAGCGCACTTGGTAACGTTAGTGTGTACCGGTGCTCGACCAGTTGCGAAAGCCAACATCACCCACGACAGAGAACGGTTGATTGTCAAAGGCAATAATATATATATAAATATATATATATATATAAATATATAGATATATATCTATAAATATCTATATCTATATACATTCATTTCACATTAACACAAACTTTAAAGTGTTTCCTTTCAAATAGTATCAAGAATATGCATATCCTTGCTTCAAGTCCTGAGCTACAGGCAGTCAGATTTATTTTTCATTTTAGGCGAAAATTGGAAAAAGGGTCCGATCCTTAAGAGGTCTTTAACAACATTATAATTACTCCACAATACTAACCTAATTGACAGAGGAAAAGGAAGCCTGTACAGAATACAAATATTCCAAATCATGCATCCTGTTTGCAACAGGGCACTAAAGTAATACTGCAAAGAATGTAGCAAAGCATTTATCTTTTTGTCCTGAATACAAAGTGTTGTGTTGCATTGGATTTGCCCCAAACATTACTGAGTACCACTGTCCATATTTTCAAGAATAGGGGCATCATGTTATGGGTATGCTTGTAATCGTTAAGGACTGGGGAGTTTAGGATTTTTTTTAAATAAATAGAATGGAGCTAAACACGGGCAAAATCCTAGAGGATCCCTAGTTATAATAATAATAATCCCTAGTTATTTTGTTGAAGAACAGTGCAGATGCAAAGTTTGGTAACAGAATGACGGAACAAACACAAACCATAATTCTGTTACCATGCTTTTCTATAAAATGTTTGTGGAAATTGTTAAAAAGTAGTCATTGTACATAGTTATATGGTCTGTTCACCTTTGCAATCATTGGTTTTTGTTTGAAATACATTTAAGTGAAAAACCTGAGTCTGTGTCACTTAACTTGGAATTTCCCCAAAGTAATTTCTGAAGAATATTTATTTCATGTGAGAAAAGAAAAAGGAATTCTCACTTTAACATGGCTAAACTATGATTTTTTTTTTAAAGAAACATTGAACATCTAATAGTCAAATCATAGTGTAAACGCAGGTGAGCTGGTTCTACTCCTTTTTGCTGTTTTGTGGTGGAAAACGAGCATAACGTCAACCCTGTTACCCATAGAAATGTTAACAATTATTTAAATATATATATATAATTAAATGAAGCTTGCATTAAAAATGTCCCCTGTTACGATCAACCCTGTTACTTAAACTTCACATATGAGAGAATGTTAAAATTAGGTGAAATCAAAAAAAATGTATCCCCCCCACCAAGTTACTCACCTCAAATGGCACAGAATGGGTGGAACAACAACTATTAAAGCCAATGTGGGTCTCTTCCTGATGAAGTTAAAAGTATTTACACACTTATCTTTGGTAAGCATATAAATGGGCTACTGTTTAACCTCATGACATGACCCACATCCCAGTTGCACGCACTGATCTCTGTGACTTTATGAGTTCTCTCTTTTATGATGTTAACTATATAGTCAGATCAGTGGCGGTCGGTGCCGTTTAAGATGGAGCATGACCTTAAGGTATTTCTATTACAGCATGTTGGATGACTGTCATTCATATTCCATTTCACCCAGCTCAATGTAACATTGAATAGTTTAGGCTACTACACAACACTCAAATTTTCCCTGTACCCTTCATGAGGTTGCTACAATTTAGCCTATGAATGAAAGTTTATAATGTAGGTGCACACGTCAAGCAAATTTTTTGTAATCAAGGTGACAGACAGTGATACATTCAATACTGCTTGCACACACTTGCCTGCATCTAGCTGATATAAAAAATATAAATATATAACCCTTATTTAACTAGGCAATTCAATTAAGAACAAATTCTTATTGAAAATGACGGCCTACACCGGCCAAACCCGGACGACGCTGGGCCAATTGTGCGCAGCCTAATGGGACTCGCAATCACGGCCTGTTGTGATACAGCCTGGATTCGAACCAGGGTGTCTGTAGTGATGCCTATAGCAGTGCCTTAGACCGCTGCGCCCTTCGGGAGCCTGCATCTAGGGTTTAATCATTAGTGCAGTTGCAAATTAAGAGTTTCTACATACCAATTCATGTATGTTAATCCCCGTTTCATTCCATTTGTTTCCGTTTAAGGAAAGAATCAGCGGAATATACCCCTGATCGCACGTAAACACAGTTTACTTTCATAGCAGCCACATAAAAACAGCATGATCACTTTGCTCGCTGTGTATATATAAATAATTCCTTTTTGCAACTACAGTTGAAGTCGGAAGTTTACATACACTTAGGTTGGAGTCATTAAAACTCGTTTTTCAACCACCACAAATTTATTGTTAACAAACTATAGTTTTGGCAAGTCAGTTAGGACATCTACTTTGTGCATGACAAGTAATTTTTACAACAATTGTTTACAGACAGATTTCACTTAATCACAATTCCAGTGGGTCAGATGTTTACATACACTAAGTGCATTTAAACAGCTTGGAAAATTATGTCATGGCTTTAGAAGCTTCTGTTAGGCTAATTTACATCATTTGAGTCAATTGGAGGTGTACCTGTGGATGTATTTCAAGGCCTACCTTCAAACTCAGTGCCTCTTTGCTTGACATCATGGGAAAATCAAAATAAATTAGCCAAGACCCCAGGAAAAAAAATTCTGGTTCATCCTTGGGAGCAATTTCCAAATGCCTGAAGGTACCACGTTCATCTGTACAAACAATAGTATGCAAGTATAAACACCATGGGACCACGCAGCCGTCATACCGCTCAGGAAGGAGATGTGTTCTGTCTCCTAGAGATGAACTTACTTTGGTGCGAAAAGTTCAAATCAATCCCAGAACAGCAAAGGACCTTGTGAAGATGCTGGAGGAAAAAGGTACAAAAGTATCTATATCCACAGTAAAACGAGTCCTATAATCGACATAACCTGAAAGACCGCTAAGCAAGGAAGAAGCCACTGCTCCAAAACCTCCATAAAAAAGCCAGACTACGGTTTGCAACTGTACATGGGGCCAAAGATTGCACTTTTTGGAGAAATGTCCTCTGGTCTGATGAAACAAAAATAGATCTGTTTGCCATAGTGACCATTGTTATGTTTGGAGAAAAAGGGCTTGCAAGCCAAAGAACTCCATCCCAACCGTGAAGAAAGGGAGTGGCAGCATCATGTTGTGGGGGTACTTTGCTGCAGGAGGGTCTGGTGCACTTCACAAAATAGATGGCATCATGAGGATGGAAAATTATGTGGATATATTGAAGCAACATCAAGACATCAGTTAGTAAGTTAAAGCTTGATCGCAAATGGGTCTTCCAAATGGACAATGACCCTAAGCATACTTCCAAAGTGGTGAGTCAAAATGGCTTAAGGACAACAAAGTCAAGGTATTGGAGTGGCCATCACAAAGCCCTGACCTCAATCCTATAGAACATTTTTGGACAGAACTGAAAAAGCGTGTGCGAGCAAGGAGGCCTACAAACCTGACTCAGTTACACCAGCTCTGTCAGGAGGAATGGGCCAAAATTCACCAAACGTATTGTGGGAAGCTTGTGGAAGGCTACCCGAAACGTTTGACCAAGTTAAACAATTTAAAGGCAATGCTACCAAATACCAATTGAGTGTATGTAAACTTCTGACCCACTGGGAATGTGATGAAAGAAATAAAAGCTGAAATAAATTATTCTCTACTATTATTCTGACATTTCCCATTCCTAAAATAAAGTGGTGATCCTAAACTGACCTAAGACAGGGATCTTTTACTATGATTAAATGTCAGGAATTGTGAAAAACTGAGTTTAAATGTATTTGCCTAAGGTGTATGTAAACTTCCGACTTCAACTGAATCTACACGCTCTCAGTCTCACACCTTTTCCCTTCGCTTGTGGACTTCAGTGCACAACACATCAGCGGTCTATGACCAGGCGAACCTTCATTTCATGAACACTAACCGCTACACATAGCCTACATCGTTGTCACCTCATAGTTAATATAGCTACTAGAACTAATACGTCAATAAAACCAAAAGCTTACCTTGACTTGGAAGAGTTCCAGTGTTGGATAGCCATAGCCAGCTAGCTAAAATTGCATTATTTTCTGTTTGAGCCAGGTGTTTGAGTAGGCTAAACTAGCTAAGTGGAAAGTAAACTATTGTCTTTCTCTCCCTTTGAGTCACCTACTCACCACATTTGATGCAATGCAGTGCCAGATAGCTGTAGCTTATGCTTTCAGTACTAGATTCATTATCTGATCCTTTGATTGGGTGATAGCCTCTGATAGGCTGGTGGACGTCCTCCGGAGGTTGTCATAATTACTGTGTAAGTCTATTGAAGGGGGTGAGAACCATGAGCCTCCTAGGTTGTCTTGAAGTCAATGTACCCAAAGGAGGACAGAAGCTAGCTGTCCTCCGGCTACACCATGGTGCTATCCTACAGAGTGCTGCTGAGGCTACTGTAGATCTTAATTTCAGAACAGTGCATTTTAATCAATTATTTGGGGACATTTGAATATATTTAGTACAGTTTTATCTAAAAAGAATAACTTTGTTTCACTATTTTTGAAATTCACTGAGGAACCTACCCTGAGGAGGATCCTAAACTGTTCCCACTGATATTAACCTACCACTGGCACAGTGTAAACATGATATAAGGAGAGAAATAAATAAAAAATCAAGATGACCTTGTTTTTTAGTACCATCGGAACACACTGTCCCTGCACTTTATACAAACTTGGCATCCTTCACATATTGACCACAAGAGGCTTGAATTTCTCTATGTGCTCGTGTGTGTGTGTGATGACTATGTACAAGTGTGTATGCGTACGTGTGTGTCTTGACCATGTGCAAGTGAGTGTTTGTGTGTGTCATTTATGAATACTAGTTAGTCATCCCAAAGGTTGTTTACATGTATACTGCGCAGTGTGTACCCCACCATATGAACCACACATTTTCTGCTCTGAGTGTGGCAATGGCAGTCTGTCATGCACCTGCCCAAGAACATATAAGATTCCTGGATATCTCACACACCAGTCAGGGTTGCTAAAGGCCTGATTAGCTGGATGTTGTGATAGTATAAAGTTTTAATTTCCTGAAAAACACAGGTTAGGTTTCGATATAAAGTCTGCTTTAGTTTAGGCTCAGGGAGTGAGGATCTGTTGAAATCCATTTAACCATAGTCCTGGCAATCAAATAAGTGCATTATGTTTGTAAAGGCAAGCTACCATGGTAGTGGGCTACAAGACAGCATAGTATCAATCAAATGTATTTATAAAGCCCATTTTACAATCAGCCGATGTCACAACGTGCTATACAGAAACCCAGCCTAAAACCCCAAACAGCAAGCAATGCAGACGTAGAAGCACGGTGGCTAGGAAAAACTCCCTAGAAAGGCAGGAACCTAGAGAGGAACCAGGCTCTGAGCGGTGGCCAGTCCTCTTCTGGCTGTGCCGGCTGGAGATTAAAACAGTCCATGGCCAAGATGTTCAAACGTTCATAGATGACCAGCAGGGTCAAATAATAATAATAATAATAATAATAATCACAGTAGTTGTAGTTGTATAGCTTGCTCCCTCATCTCTGCCTGACAAGTCACTGATGTAAGGGCATCAGTTCATCCTTTACAACCCTAAGCAGCATTGGCAGTTGAACTATTCTGTACCCGCTGAACTGAGAAAGGTGCAATTGCGGCCTGCAAGTCGGGGCATTCCTGCATCTCTTTATACTTCTGTTGGTCAATTTAAGCTAGGGCAGGCGGGATTCCAGTACAGTAGGTGTACTCCAGTACAATAGAAGGCATTAACACACAATAACATTGGATGCCAGCCACCGATAAACCCCACAGAAGAAGGGGCAGGTGTGACAATGGTAGCTAGCTAGTCTCACACCGGTAGACAGTGTCCATCCCTGCCTGTCGGGCACTGTTTTCCTGCAGTTCTGTTAACGATGGCGAGGGCAGGTGTTTGGCAGGCGGGAGTTAAGGACACAGTGTGCTAGCTTAGCCAGCTAGTCCGGTACACAGCAGTTTGGAGACGGGGGCGGAAATGTTTGCTAGCTAGCATCCTAACTCGCATGCTAGCCAACACATGGTGTTTCCCCAGCCTCCCGCCTGCTGTTCTAGCGGGAGGAGGGGGTGACCGGTAGACCCAGCTACCACAGTGGATTTGGGCTGATTCCGGCTGAGAGTCGGGGCACTCGGCCGACGTCATGTGGCCTGAGTCTGGGCCGTCTTTGGCGGTATTACTTATGGCTAGGATGCGGGGATTGAGCTCGGGCCGATTCCGGGGGAGTTATCTGGCCCAAATGTATTACTTGGGGCTCGGGCCGATTGGGGCTACTCTCTGGCAGAAGATTATACTGGCTGCTTTATGGAATTAACATTTCATGATTTATTTTTCCATATTTTCTCATTGTTTGAAATTCTTTAAAGAGTCCTGTGTAGTATTTTGATACTTTGTGCAAGGCAATTTATACGATTTAAAAGCGTTATGGGTGGAGCCTCCCGAGTGGCGCAGCGGTCTAAGACACTGCACCGCAGTGCAAACTGCATTGCTACAGAAGCTGATTCAAGACCAGTGCCGGGATGTCCTTGTCCCATCTCACTGTAGCGACTCCTGTGGCAGGCCAGGGGCATGCACGCTGACATGGTCACCAGGTGTATGGGGTTTCCTCCACAAAAAAACATCTCGTGTCAGATGAGTATAATTTGTATGTATAATAGTAATATTTAAAATTACTAAATTGAGTAATTTTGTATACATTTATTTAGATTTGCATCGGGGTAGACGGAAACGGCCTGATGTACTTGGGCCGATTATGGGCAATCATTCATTTTGATTCCGGGCTGAGTACGACACCGGGCCGATTCAATCAGTTCCGCCCCCCCGGAGGGCCACTTCCGGGCAGATTCCTCATTTCTAGCTGGGGAGTGTCCCTAGCCCCTGCCTGTCGGGCACGGTTTTCTCCGGCACAGGGGAGCGACATAGTGTGCAAGCTAACTAGCAAGCTAGCATGCAGTGTCACTAACAAGCTACTGTAGATAGTAAGCTAGTACATGGTGTCGTCCCAGCCTCCCGCCTGTTGTGCTAGCGGGAGGCCGGGACGACCGGTAGACAGCGTCCTTCGCCCCACCCGTCAGGCACTGTTTTTCGGCAATGACGGTGAGGCAGGTGTTCAGCAAGCGGGAGTGAGGGACACCGTCTACCGGTGTTGCTCCCGCTAGCTAGCAAGAACGACTCCATGAGGCAGGGGCATAAAAAAAACTCAGATAATATTTTGATTTCCCTTTGACCACCATTCAAAAGTGTCACAAGCATTAAGATGTCATGTTCGGGGGGAGGCGGCGTTCATGTAGGAACCAATGTAATGCGAGAGGGGGGGGTCATAAAGGAACCATTGGGATGGGATGGAGGGGACGTTCCAATTGGAATGCCCACATGCTGGAACACCCAGAATTGCAGGCTGCAGTTAAATGCTATTGGCTGAACTCGCTGTTCGCCCAGGAAACTGACTACAGTTGGCCTAAACTAGTCATTGTGACAGGCCGTTTGTTGCAAATTATGTGAACGTTTGTGATGTAATCACTGGTGACTGCAACAAGCTAGTTACTGTGGTTAGCAGCTGGTGAGGCCGCGGGCATAGTTATGTATTCTACATACCTGGTTAAATTCTCAATTTCTGCAGGAATACTTTGGAGTATGTTTCCCCCCAGGGAAAGTGATTGTAGTCGCTGCAACTTCAGGAACTGCGCTGGAATTTCCTCAAACCTATTGCCACTTAGATTCAACACCTCCAACGGCAAAGACCCGAACTCCTTGGGAAGCGAGAATTCGTCCAGACGGTTGTTCTTGGCTATTAGTGTTCTGAGCTTCGTTAACCAAGTAATGCCTTCACAGATGACCGATAGTCCGTTGTTGCTAATGTCAAGAAACTCGAGGTTGGAGAACATGCAAACCGATCCGGGAAGCGAGGGCAGTCGGTTGAAGCTTAGATACAACTGCTTGGTGCCCATCTTTCGCTCCTCGCTGATGTTGACTAAGCTCAAAGTGTTCAAATTCAGACGCGACAAGTCTAAAACACCCTCACCATGTCCGTGTGCGGCTCCTTCATGCAAATCCATTTCGCAGCGTAGGCTACTCTTCAATATTCTGGACAAACTGGTGATTGCACTCTTTGTGGTTCTCCAAATAAAGAGAGGAGTCCAATGCCAATGGCCCGAGTTGCATGTGGGTGTCATGAACAACATTACGGTGAGCAGCAATAGTGGAATTGCCTTCAAAATAAAAGTCCCAATTGAAACTGATTCAAACGGAGGAAAAAAGTGGAATCACGCCACAATTACACTAGATCATGCCAAACAAGGTTGTAATGTTATATAAAGACAAGTGTTAGTTAATTTTACAAAAATACAAACTGTGGATGTATTAGACCTTATAATTGCACTCTACAGCCAAACCTATGGATTGTGCACCCTTGAAATGGCGTATCAGCCTACTCGGTGAGACCCACAGAACACCACTGTAGAGTTCACACAAATATTAGAGCTTTTATCTGTTCGCATCAGTTTCAATTGAGACCTTTATTTTGAAGGGGAAACGTCGAGTCCACTATTGTTGCTCACGCACTCAAGCTAATGTTGTTCATGCAAAGTTGCAGTTGACGAAATGCTCTGAGACCAGGTTGCAACACGACACACTGTATTTTAAGGAAAGTAATATGGGTCGGTCATTTACATTTGGCAAGATTATTGTGTAGAATAGAGAGAGATCACTGTAAATTGCCAGAACCTGGCTGGTACAGACAAAGCAACTATTCAGCAGTGAGTATTTGTAGTACATGTTTCGGGGTTGGCTTGTTCCAGTAGCTCCGCCCTAACCGTTGAAGCCGTTCATTGGCCTACATGCATTTATATCAGTTGGATCTGATCTGTTAGAGTAACATCACGACGTTTTTGTCTCCCGTTCGCTGGTAAAACAGGTTTGTCGTGCTTCAATTTCTAATGAGTCAATAATAAACTAAAACTGGGAGAAAGTTGAAGGTGGTGATGAACCCCTGGATATTATGCATTCATCCACTAGTAGCCTACATTATGTAAGACATCATACGAGAGAATAGAATTATATATATACAAAACGTGTATAACCTGATGTAGGTTTAAAAAGCAACATCAATTCACCCACATCCTACTTAAACCACAATGCCTCATAGCAGAATAAAAAAAACACACTGTTTGCAATGTTTAGTGACTTTTAAAAAGGATTATCATATTACAGCCACAATATGAACCAGATGGCATTGGAACACTGCCTCTTGGACCAATACAAATGGAATGTAGGCTAGATTTTCTGTAGAAAACCACACCAGCAACATTTCTCAGATAGACAGCTCTGATGCAAAAATGTGATTATTTTATATTTTTTGTGTCTTAAGATTTTTATTTATTACTGTTTGAACATAAAAGATAAACACACAAACACACAGGTTGAGACATTTGTAGTACTGTATGGGTTGTCTTTTATTGGCATATATACTCCTTATACACTCTGCATTCCTTTGAGAATAAAAAGTTATTAACCAAACTAGTTATGGAACTTTTACACAAACATTTAACAAGAACTAAACCACATAGCTCTAAGGTTACTATAAAAATTCTGCCAATTATAGTCTTGCCCAATCCAATTGTGGTTTAAAGCTTGCTGGACACAAGACCTCGACAGTGTGTCTGCAGGCCTATGTTTGGGTGTTAAAGGCACTGATTTAACCACAAATAATTCTCAGGATGAGTGGGATTTTGACAAATAAAACATAAAACAAATATGACACTCACCGCCTCACACTCTCTCAAAAAACACTCCCTAATCACACACACACACACATTATCTGACAGACGCATTCACTCTGAGTTAGAGATGCATCTAAGTTATGTTAGCTGACAGCAAGGCTAATCCTTATAACTGATCTTTGATAAGCACAGGTATAGTGTTGTTGCTGGGTCCAGAGTAATGCTTTACCTGGAGGGGTTCGTACATCATTTCATCATCATAGTCATCATCAGGCTTTGGTTTCAGTTCTCTCCCTGCTGTACTCAGTTCAGCTCTGTGCTTGGTGCTTGTTGCTTTCATTCTACTTGGGGTTTCACATCTAGATGACTATTGCTTCGATGTTTCTGAAACAAGCACCAGAGAGCGCTGATTGAATACAGCACAGGAGCCATTGTGACCACATATGATCTCCAACTCAAGCATATAAGAAATTGTACATAGGAGCAAGTGTATTTGTCAAAAAGCAGGGCATACTAACTAAATGGGATGACTCACTAAGGCCTGAAACTACGCTGCTAGTCACGGAGGGGGAAGTGCATTGGTCAAGTAGTATCATGGCAGTTCTGTAAGCAAATAAGCTTAAAGTCAAGTGTATGACATCCCACTACCCTCCCCTACAATAGGAATTGCTCTACACTTCTCTAACACATTTTGAAGGACTTTCAAGATGATTTTGTTTCCTTGATGAAGAAAGGTGTCCCGACAGCTCACTCCTAATATCTCTCATCTTTCTCATTCCAAACAATTACTGCTTGCTATTTTACTAACAAGAGCCATACCAATGAATACTGTATCTATATTGTATACATAGGAAGAAGAAGAAAAATGTAACAGTAAAAAATGGCCCCATTCCTAGTGCAGGGTGCAGTAATACAATCACAAATAAAGACAGTACTTAACACAAGGAACTCCTAAAATAATACTCTAGACTGCCCCTGCATCTAACAAACATCAACAAAAAGACAGTAAAAAAGCTATTATAATTAACATATGAGTAAATTCAGCAACAGCACAGGGCCTCAAGGTACATCAAGTATAGAGGAAGAGTGACTCTCTCTCTCAAGCCCTTCTTCTTTGGGCCTCTTAGGCCTCCTTTGTGCTGGCCTTCATCTTCTCCACTGTTTCCTGTATTTGAAAGAGGGAGGGGGGTAGAGGGAGAGAGAGAGATGGTGTGAGAGGAGAATGTTATATATTGTCATGAGAAGAGCAATATACTGTATGCCATGTAGCTCTGATTAAATAAATAGTAACAGACTCAATACCCAAAATTCTTCTACCCAGTGTTGTAGATATGTGGTAGTAGAGTAGTGGCCTGAGGGCACACACTTAATGTGCTGTGAAATCTATTGTTAAATATACTGTAATGTTTTTTAAATTCTATAACTGCCTTAATGTTGCTGGACCCCAGGAAAAGTAGTTGCTGCCTTGGCAGCCGATAATGGGTCGTATGGTCTGTACAAGGTTAGTCATCAATAAAGAACAACTCTACCACTGTTTCTTTCTCAGGACAACTAAACATGCTGTATTGGCATGACAAAGCATATCTCCCACTCCTGATGGTCTAGGTCAGGGTTCCAACCCTAATCTAGCGCACCTGATTCTAATAATTAACTGGTTGATAAGCTAAATTAGATTAGTTACAACTGAAAATGGAGCAAAAACCTACTGGAGGGTAGCTCTCCAAGAACAGGTTTGGAGAGCCCTGGTCTAGGTACACTATTTGCATAGTCATGACTGTTCAAACCACCCTTAATGTTGTGAGATATGCAGAATAATTACTCATGGGCTGTAGTACACATCTTTCAAGGGGTGAAACGGGTGTAATAAACTAATTTGTTCTAAACTTTCAATAATATTGCAGCTAGTTGATAACTCTGTCTAGACAAATTCCAGAGCTACCCATCTGTCTGGGGAGATTGGAGAGCGGCCTGGTCTGTCCGTTGAACTTTGACCAACTGTTTCCTTTGGTGACAGGCTGACCTGGTGCTTGTTAAGCTCGGTCACACGGAGACTCCATTCCTCCTCTGTCATCTCCTGCCCCGCCTCCCCGGTCTCCTTGACAACCGCTGTCTTGTCTGAGAAAGAGGTGCAAAGGATGAAAGAATTACAGGAACAATTGGAGAGAGAGAAGGACAGTTGTTGAGTCCTTATCTGTTGTGCTATATGTGGTTCAGTTGACTTGTAGATGAGTCAGTGTGTCTATGCAGGTGTGCTGGTGTGTCTTTCCTCACCAGTGCAGGTCATGGCGGTGCAGACCCAGTTACCACAGGCACACACACAGCGGTTACACTCCACCTGTGTCTCGGCCCCATCTTCATAGGTCTCATCCTCCAGGGCACACTCTGCAGGGGGGGCACATAGAATTCAGATTAAAAATAGATTGAGTACAGCAGTTATGGTGCCTCTCATACACCCCACATCTAACAAAGAGATATACAATTCTGTGTTTTTAAGTTAAATCAATTTATTCTGTCTAAATAAAACATTGTCAATGCAGTTGAGTAGTGATGAGTTTATGCATAGTCCGCAGCAGAAAGAGCAACAGATCCATAGATAGTGTGAGTGTGTTTGCATAGTATGTTAGAGCACTCTACTACAGTATCTGTGTCCCTGGCTCTGGTGAGGTCACATACTGAACTTTCCCCTACATCATTAACCTGTTATAACCCCAGCATTTCGGGTAATTCCGGGCAATTCCGCTTAGTGTAATATTCATAATTTTTGTAATGAATTTTGTACAGAAATATTTTTTTTACACCAAATACAAACATTGTGAGTGGACAAAGGGGTGATGCCCTCTGTTAAAACACTGTACTGGGCCATTTGAAATAGCATACAGTGGATTTGGAAAGTATTCAGACCCCTTAACTTTTTCGACATTATGTTACGTTACAGCCTTTTCTAAAATTGATAAAATAGTTTCCCCCCCTCATCAATCTACTCACCATACCCAATAATGACAAAGAAAAAAACGTTTTTTAGATTTTTTTGCAAATGTATTAAAAATAAAAATGGAAATATCAGATTTACATAAGTATTCAGACACCCTTTACTCAGTAAAGCCTCGAGTCTCCTTGGTTATGACGCTACAAGCTTGGCACACCTGTATTTGAGGAGTTTCTTCCATTCTTCTCTGCAGATCCTCTCAAGCGGTCAGGTTGGATGGAGAGCGTCGCTGCACAGCTATTTTCAGGTCTCTCCAGAGAGGTTAGATCGGGTTCAAGTCCGGGCTCTGGCTGGGCCACTCAAGAACATTCAGAGACTTGTCCCGAAGCCACTCCTGCGTTGTCTTGTGTGCTCAGGGTCGTTGTCCTGTTGGAAGGTGAACCTTCGTCCCAGTCTGAGGTCCTGAGCGCTCTGGAGCAGGTTTCATCAAGGATCTCTGTACTTTGCTCCGTTCATCTTTCCCTCGATCCTGACTAGTCTCCCAGTCCCTGCCGCTGAAAAACATCCCCAAGGCATGATGCTGCCACCACCATGCTTCACCGTAGGGATGGTGCCAGGTTTCCTCCAGACATAACGCTTGGCATTCAGGCCAAAGAGTTCAATCTTGGTTTCACCAGACCAGAGAATATTATTTCTCATGGTCTGAGAGTCTTTAGGTGCCTTTTGTCAAGTTCCAAGCGGACTGTTGTGTGCCTTTTACTGAAGAATGGCTTCCGTCTGGCCACTCTACCATAAAGGCCTGATTGGTGGAGTGCTGTAAAGATGGTTGTCCTTCTGGAAGGTTCTCCCATCTCCACAGAGGAACTCTGGAGCTCTGTCAGATTGACCATCGGGTTCTTGGTCACCTCCCTGACCAAGGCCCTTCTCCCCTGAATGCTCATTTTGGCCGAGCGGCCAGCTCTAGGAAGAGTCTTGGTGGTTCCAAACTTCTTCCATTTAAGAATTATGGAGGCCACTGTGTTCTTGGGGACCTTCAATGCTGCAGAAATGTTTTGGTACCCTTCCCCAGATCTGTGCCTCGACACAATCCTGTCTCGCTCTACGGACAATTCCTTCAACCTCATGGCTTGGTTTTTGCTCTGACATGCACTGTCAACTGTGGAACCTTACATAGACAGGTGTGTGCCTTTCCAAATCATGTCCAATCAATTTAATTTACCACAGGTGGAGTCCAATCAAGTTGTAGAAACATCTCAAGGATGATCAATGGAAACAGGATGCACCTGAGCTCAATTTCGAGTCTTATAGCAAAGGCTCTGAATACTTACATAAATAAGTTATTTCTGTTATATATTTTTTATCAATTTGCCAAAATGTCATTAAGGGATATTGTTTGTAGATTGATGAGATTTTTTTAAATACATTTTTTAAGGCTTTAACGTAACAAAATGTGGAATAAGTCAAAGGGTCTGAATACTTTCCAAATGCACTGTACATGTTAGATTAAATATGTCTTTCAAACTTTCTTAGGTCCATCCTACACACAAAATAATGTACAATTTATACATAGAAAAAAGGAAATATATAATTGCAAGGCAAAATTAATGTTTCCTTCATAGACATCCAAATTAATTTCAAACCGAGCTATTCTTTCTCGTTCGTCAATAGATCAACAAAGTGTCAGGGAGGCCCAACACCACCAAATATGTTCATGATTGGATGAATAATAAAAAACATTTACATTACTTTTGGTGAACAGTGTGCAGGTCGCTATTATGGGTTATGCTAGCTTCCTTTCTAGTAGCTATAGCTAGCTAGCTAAAATATTTATGAAAATTATGAAAAATTATATTTGATTGTCCCTGCGGGACAGGGTGTTATAACAGGTTGCACGGCCTCTGCTCAACTCAGTACAGTACAACAGACTGAGGAAAAAAACTATTGTCTGTAAATAAATCATATTTAGCTGTTTTTGCTTCAATGAATTTCAAGTATGTTAGGGTGAGTTACAGTAGATATGCTTGTGGTTGTGGTGAATAAGTTTAATATTTTGATTAACATAATGTAAATTCAATGCACTTTAAACACATACTGCAGTTTACTGCATGTATCGGAGAGGTTGATATAGAGGTATTTGTGTAATGAACTGAGAAAAAAACGTGTGATGTCAGCAGTAGTGTGCAATGTTGTCATCATAGAGTCATGGGGTCAAGGGTCATGTGTCTGTGAGCTCACTCTTCTCAGGTGGGTTGAAGCCGGGCTTCAGGCAGTTGAGGAACTCATCGAAGCTAAGCTTCCAGTCAGCGTTCTCATCTGACAGCTCGATCAGGGCGTCCACACACAGGCTTCTGGGAACAGGACAAAGAAACACACACACAAGTTCACATTCACTGCCTGTACTCATAGTTATGTATAGCTGTTGAGATGGTTATTGGGCATAGTTTCTGACTGATAAAAAAGTTAGTGGATGATTTTGCATAGAGAATCTTCCTACACTGTAAAACCAATCTGTTGTTTCAACTAATTATTATTAATTAACTGATTCCACAACTTTTTTGGGGGTTTACTCAAATTTTCAGTCCAAGTGTTCCCTGAACCCGCTCAGAAAGTGGCCTCAAATTTAGCTCCAACTTAAAATAAAAAAAATCGACTTAAAATGATGTGTTTGCTCAGAAATGGTCTCATAATTTATGTTCATTCAACTATAAATTATTATTTGGGCATCTTAACTAAAAAAGGCTGTGCAACTGATCACACACACAATGCTTTTAACATACAATATTTGACACACAATAACATACATTGTGCATATTCTCTTATACAGTAATTACGATTCAACATGTCCTCACCTGAGATTTGAACTCACAACCTCTTGGTTTCATGGAATTCCAATCTTCCTGGTAGGCCACCATGTCTGTGTCAATAACTGTTTTCACTTGTAGTCCTACACTTTGCACTTCAAAGTAAATCTCAGCTTTGTTAAAAATACACTCAATAAAAACTATTATATTTATCATAGTGATTCAGGAGTAACATTAAAACAGAATAATATGCCCCACCAACATTAGACAACTAGACAGAAAACTTTAATATTGCTGAAATAAGTCAATCAAACCAATGATGAGAGAATAGTCAGATGAACTTATAAATGACCCAGACGTGGAGACATAGCAGGAAGATCAGAATGCCATGAACCAAGATGTTGCGAATTCAAATCCCATGTAAAGACATGTTGAATAATAATGACTGTATCAATGCACAATGTAATTACGAATGTCAAATACGTAAGTTAAAAGCATTGTTTGTGTGTGTAACCAGTTGCACAAACTTTTTTAGTTAGAAAAATAATAATTTATAGTTGAATGAACATATGAGACAACTTGAACAAACACATAATTTTAAATTGACAGAATTTTGCCTACGTTTTCTCAAGTTGGAGCTAAGTTTGGGCCAACTATTATTTTTCTTCCAGGTAGCATTTGGACCAAAAAAGTTGAGTAAACTAAAAAAAGTCTGTGACACCAGTTACTTAACAATAATTAGTTGAAACAAATACATTTGTTTTTACAGTGTATCCATCCTTCATTTGCAGGGCCAAGAGTTTCCCTGGTCAAGTCACATGGCCAGGAATTACTCAGGGCCCTACTCATGTGTGGGCAATATAAGCGGCTGATTTAATCAGTTTATTTTCTCCAAACCTGAAGAAGCATTGCAGCACTGCTCCAGTGAGCAGCACAGTTGAACACCAGGCTCTGATAATGCACAGAACAGATGTCTGTGAGGGTAATAGCCACAGGAGGCCCCCGGTGCAGTTTAGACTGGGTCACACAGGGTTTAAGGCTCAGAGAGAGGGAAAGTAGGGCTTAATATAGCACCAGCTCCTCAGAAGCCCGCTACTGTACAGCTGAGGATAAGATATATATACTGTAGAGGTATTCATAAACACTACACCAGAAATAGATAAGCTTTTTAAAGATGAAATAGCACACAAGCACGCACTCACACACGCACACTGACCTGAGCAGCTTGTTGCTCTCCTGGTCTGCATATGACTGCATGTCCACGTTGGAGTCATTATGTTGGATGAACTTGAGGAGCTCTGAGGAGTCCAGCGTGGAGTCACCATTGTCGTAGTTCTGTGTACACACGCGCACACACACACACACACACACACACACACACACACACACACACACACACACACACACACACACACACACACACACACACACACACACACACACACACACACACACACACACACACACACACAGAGTTAGTAGGAGTAGAGAAGAGTTTCTCTATCAATCACTTTCTAACAATATCTCCCATTAACTGATAATACACCTGCTTCTAGTTTGCTAATCCAGAGAGGGGGGGGACAAATGGAAATGGAACTCTATAACAGCCATAGAGTTCTATTCTATAAAGAGAGAGATTGACAGACAGACATGGGGAATAGGGAGAGAAAGTGAGACAGTCTCCAGAAAGAGAGGGGGGATGGGTGCGATGGCCCTGCCAGATAAGGGGATTGAGGGGTTTGGATGCAGGGACCTATTGCCTTGGAAATAGATATGGTCTTTAATCCCTTCCCCCACGGGGGCCCCCAGTGTGAACCTCTATATTGGGGTGGAGGGATACTTAAATTCTCCATTATATCTTTAGTGCGTAGATGTGGTGGTATGTGGGACTATACTAAAGCCTCCATTATATCACTGTGCTCTGTCTCTGTGGAGAGTTAATAATGAAACTCTCAGACACAAGGCACATAGAGGAGACTGGAAGAGACATGAGAACAATGGTCTTTTGATTTCAAATGAATCTCTCTCATGTTTTCATGTGTGTGGAAGAAACTGTAACCAATGGGGATAAAATCACAGAGTTATATAGAGATTGCAACGTTTAATCTGTCCCATTATGGCGTTTGTGAGAGCACGGACAGCGCCATTGAGGCCATCTCCATATTCTTATTCTACTACTTCTGGTTGGTAAACAAATTGTAAGGGTACATACTGCCACCTGGAGTGTGTTGTTTGAACAGGTATAAAGCCAAGGTTGGTGATTTACTGCCACGTGGAGTTGTGGAATGTTTACTCATGAGTATAATTAATTGGCTAATTCCTCCTATGTGATCCTTCCTTAACCCATAGAAAGTCCCATCAAGTTGACTACTTTAAGAAAAAGTCCTCAATGGCGTTGCCCATGCTAAAACAGACTTCTGGGCCGTAAAGTCCTCCATACAACGCTCAGTCCCTGTCGCTGAAAAACATCTCTACAGCATGATGCTGCCACCACCATGCTTCACCGTAGGGATGGTGCCAGGTTTCCTCCTGACGTGACGCTTGGCATTTAGGCCAAAGGATTCAACCTTGGTTTCATCAGACCAGAGAATCTCGTTTCTCATGGTCTGAGAGTCCTTTAGGTGCCTTTTGGCAAACTCCAAGCGGGCTGTCATGTGCCTTTTACTGAGGAGTGGCTTCCGTCTGGTTACTCTACCATAAAGGCCTGATTGGTGGAGTGCTGTAGAGATGGTTGTCCTTCTGGAAGGTTCTCCCATCTCCACAGAGGAACTCTGGAGCTCTGTCAGAGTGACCATCGAGTTCTTGGTCACCTCCCTGACTAAGACCCTTCTCCCTCAATTGCTTAGTTTGGCCGGGCGGCCAGCGCTAGGAAGAGTCTTGGTTGTTCCAAACTTCTTCCATTTAAGAATGATGGAGGCCACTGTGTTCTTGGGAACATTCAATGCAGCAGAAATGTTTTGGTACCCTTCCCCAGATCTGTGCCTCAACACAATCCTGTCTCAGCACTCTACGGACAATTCCTTCGACCTCATGGCTTGGTTTTTGCTTTGACATGCACTGTCAAACTGTGGAACCTTATATAGACAGGTGTGCCTTTCCAAATCATGTTCAATCAATTTAATTTACCACAGGTGGACTCCAATCAAGTTGTAGAAACATCTCAAGGATGATCAATGGAAACAGGACTCACCTGAGCTCATATTCGAGTCTCATAGCAAAGGGTCTGAATACTTATGTAAATTAGGTATTTCTGTTTTATGGTGTATTATGGTGTATTGTGTGTAGATTGATGAGGAAATTGTTTTTATTTAATCAATTTCAGAATAAGGCTGTAACGTAACAAAATGTGGAAAAAGTCAAGGGGTACTTTCTGAATGCACTGTATGTGAGGGGTAAAAACTGCTTAATTTTTTTTTTTTACATGTGGTCCATAGTTTTGGACTTCATAGAACCAATATCGCAACTGGAACATACACACACACAGAGACACACACAGACACACCTTGAAGTATTTGAGCAGGATGTCGGTAAAGTTGGAGCCCTTGACAAACCAGCCGTCTGGGACCACCTCAGTCTGCAGCCACTGGATCACACGATGCCTCAACTCATTACGGTCTGCTACGTAACACACCACTGGAGAGAGGAATGAGTGAGAGAGACAGTGGGTGTGAGTGAGCGAGACAGAGAGGGAGAGCGAGAGAGAGAATGTGACACAGTCAAAACCCACAATCTAGCAGGTACTCTAGCCTTTCTGACAATCTCTAGGATGATCAAGAGAATCCACATAATCCCTGTTCTGCCCAGAGCACACCAGTACCTCCCCGCTCAGTATGAGGTCAAATGTACTGTCCTAACACCTAACACCTGGCACTCCCTTTCAGTTAAGTCTAGTGATAGGGAGTGGACAGGCACCATTAAATAAGTGTGCTTGTTACTAGAGCACTGAGAGATCAGTAGAGCACTGATAGGGCACTACGAGAGGTGTACTCTGTCTGATAAAGCCCCATTAGGACTAGAGGAGATAAGAGCGGAGAGATACAGAGCTCTGATTGGACCAAAGCCCACAGATTCACTGTGTCACAATCACTCACCTGGGCTGGCAGCTGCTTGCTCTGCTTTCTTCTCTGCAGATGACAAAGAGAGAGAGCAACTTTAATTCATTGTGCTTTTCAGTATCTAGCGTTTCTCCCTATCTAGTGTTTTTCACCGTCATTGTCACATTGCCACAATAACCATTAATGCCCATGGACACCGTGACATGATGGCCTTTCTGTGACACTCGTACAACAACAGAGGAGTAACCGATTTATCATCAACCTGATCAATGTCCAAGCCAACAGACAGACACAAAGAGGTCATTGGGTGTACAGGTTCAAAGTTCAACACTAGGAGATAATCAGTCAGGTAAATTAAAGATGAGTATGGGACCATATGTGTCGCCTGTCGGTTCGCACATAGACTTACTGTCATGCCAACCAGAGTATATAGGCATCAGATAGAAATAGAGGTCAGTCGTGTGCTATACACCAGACCTGGGTTAACTATAGTTTGAAATATGCTTTTTGGAAAGTAGCAAATAGTTACGTTGGAGGTGACTACAACTATTTGAATACAGATCTGAAAAGCTACTACTTAAAAAAAGACATATTTGAATACAGATCTCAGAAAGCGACTACATTAAAAACATATTTGAATATAGATCTCAGGAAGTGACTACATTTCAGAAACTATTGGATTTGCTGCCTTCAACTATCGGCAGGCCTGTATCTGGAACAGCATGTTGCAGATAGAAATGTGATGAATAAAGCACACATTATGTCTTATACTATTCCAATCTATCTGACAGTCACATTTGATCTACACAATACACTTCTATCTGAACATTCTGTAAATGTCCATTCTCCTGAACAGGTCCCAGGTGTAGATAATCAAGTCAAACCAATCAACCAATGATATTGTGTACAGATAAGTATAAATACGTTGTGACAACATACTGCACAGCATAGTCTCCAGTGTAATTTAAAAACAATTATTAACACTGACAGTGTTGAGTCTGTGGACCCATATAAACACTGGAATAGTGTTACATTAACACACTGCTTAGTGTAAAGCCTTATTCCAATATTTTAGAGAGTGCCTTTCGAGTATATTGTAGAGTTACCACCAATGACTGTATTTGTTAAGGACAGAGGAATGGCTGTTGCATTCATCCATTTTTGGTCCAATGGACTTCACCAAGTGAGATCCTAAGCAAATATTTTATCATTCTTTTTTTAAATTATTAACAAAATACCAGACATGCAGTATTTCATAAGGCCCATGAAATATTTGGCAGCCATCAAATAAATATATTTTTTTGGTTTCAAATAACTTGCATATATTCAAATAGCTTCAAATATTATTTGTTTTTCTGAGAGGTATTCAAAATAAATTTAAAATATTATTAGTTTTTCTGAGACCTGTATTTGAATATTAAAAGAAATACACTGAACAAAAATATAAACACAGTATGCAAGAATTTCAAAGTTTTCCTGAGTTACTGTTCATATAAGGAAATCAGTCAATTAAAATAAATAAATTAGGCCCTAATTTATGGATTTCACATGATTGGGAATACAGATATGAATCTGTTAGTAGCAGACACCTTTAAAAAAAGTTAGGGGATTGGATCAGAAAACCAGTCAGTATTTGGTGTGACCACCATTTGCCTCATGCAGCCTGACATATCTCCTTTGCATAGAGTTGATCAGGCTGTTGATTGTGGCCTGTGGAATGTTGTCCCACTCCCCTTCAATGGCTGTGCAAATTTGCTGGATATTGGCGGGAACTAGAACACGCCGTTGTACACGTCGATCCAGAGCATCCCAAACATGCTCAATGGGTGACATGTCTGGTGAGTATGCAGGCCATGGAAGAACTGGGACATTTTCAGCCTCCAGGAATTGTGTACAGATCCTTGCGACATGAGCCGTGCATTATCATGCTGAAACATGAGGTGATGGCGGCGGATGAATGGCACGACAATCGGCCTCAGGATCTCGTCACGGTATCTCTGTGCATTCAAATTGCAATCGATAAAATGCAATTGTGTTCATTGTCTGTAGCTTATGCCTTCCCATATCATAACCCCACTGCCATCATGGAGCACTTTATTCACAACGTTGACATAAGCAAGGTGATCATTTGTCGCTGAAGTGGGTTACGATGCCAAACTGCAGTCAGGTCTAGACCCTGGTGAGGACGACAAGCACGCAGATGAGCTTCCCTGAGACAGTTTCTAGCAGTTTGTGCAGAAATTCTTCGGTTGTCAGCTGTCTGGATGTGTGGTCTCAGACGAGGTGAAGAAGCCGGATGTGGAGGACCTGGGCTGGCGTAGTTACACGTGGTCTGCGGTTGTGAGGCTGGTTGGACATACTGCCAAATTCTCTAAAACGACGTTGAGGCGGCTTATGGTAGAGAAATGAACATTCAATTATCTGGCAACAGCTCTGGTGGACATTCCTGCAGTCAGTATGCCAATTGCACGCTCCCTAAAAACTTGAGACATATGTGGCCTTGTATGACAAATCTTCACATTTTAGAGTGGCCTTTTATTGTTCTCATTACAAGGTGAACCTGTGTAATGATCATGCTGTTTAATCAACTTCTTCATATGCCACACCTGTCAGGTGGATGGATTATCTTGGCAAAGGTGAAATGCTCACTAACAGGGATGTAAACAGATTCGTTCACAACATTTGAGAAACAAGCTTTTCGTGTGTATGGAAAACACTTTACATGTTGCTTTTATATTTTTGTTCAGTGTAGTTGCCAATAGTTTCCTTTACTGTATTCTCTATATTCGACTACCTTGAGTATTTGAAAAGTTGGTATTTTCAAATAAACGACAAAATACAACTATTTTCTGCCCAGGTCTGCTATACACACACAAAGTAAACAAAAAATGTAAATGTAAACAAGAACGTGTGTGTGTGTGTTTTCCACACCCTGGCAGTGTCCATCATGAGCCACCTGGATCTTGAGGCCGGTGAGACAGGCATCTCGGTGGAGCTCACAGTGGTTGCGGTACGTCTTACTGTTACTGCCACACACTGAACGCTTGTGGGGCTTACAGCTCTGGAAAAGGAGAGGGAGAGATGTTATAGCTACATAAATATATGATCTTGACTCTCTTAAAGCAGCAATCAGCAATAGAAACAATAACAAAGTACTTTCCCCGCCCTTGTTCTGTAAAAATCTGAGTGTTGGGGCTGGAGAAGTACCACTCTAAAATTCATAGACAGAGCTATGGATGCAAGGACTGAGCATCCATGATATAAAAATTATAATTTTAACCATGTTTGAGGCTATATAGTGTTTGTTTACATTTACTTTGTTTACAAACATTGGAGTAAAACAAACTTATATTTTGGGTTTCGATTAGGTATGGCAATTGAAATAAGCTCATGAGGCATAAATTGTATTCTTCAAGAATCAATGGGTATGGATGATTGATAGTGAAGGCTGGGTTCGTGCAAATAACCAACAACTTACGACGTTTGGAATGAGACTAACGTGAGGTAAAGAATAATTCATTAATTAGAATACTAATTGATCAGATATTAAAATATCTGAAGAGTTATATTAGGAACATTATAACTTTGTAATCTGAAGATTTTCCTTGGTGCCCCGACATCCTAGTTAATTACATTTACATGGTTAGTTTAATCACGTAATAATAATTACAGAGAATTGATTTGATAAAATAACAGTCTTCAATTTAATGATGCCAAAGACACGACAACTGTGAAGAGGCGACTACGGGATGCTGTCC